>NC_057409.1:50287286-50632330 GCF_019320065.1 Cervus canadensis | reverse complement strand
ATTAGCTCTATGCAGATGGCATGCCAAGTGTTGATATTCATCTCTGCAGACTTTTTACAAAGACACTATTTTAAGAGTCAAGATTCAGAGACAGCCCATGAACCGTCTAGAAGTAGGCAGGGTTTTACAAAAAAAGATTATGGATATCAAGTAAGACTTTCCTAAGCCAAGTTTCAAGTTTCAGTCCTATATCCATTTTGTACTCCAGGAAGCATGTGCCAGTGAATTTAGGGGTCTGGGTTTACTGCATTAAGCTATAGATCTCTTCTTTCTTTTCCTCCATCTAGCCAAACCTTTAAACCTACTGTTATTTTTTACCAAGAATGCTTTGCTCTCAGATCATTTCATGGTTGGAGCCTCTTATCAGTCAGATTTTAGCTTAAATGTCACCTCTTCAAAAACTCTTTCCCTGATGATCCAAAGACTTCCTATTCTTTCGCATGACTACTTCCTCTCTTGTTATCCTGGTTTATTTTTATTTTAGCTTTATTTTTATATTTGAGGTAAGTGATAAGTGAGGGCCTTGACCATCTGGTTTATGGCCATATCCTCAGTTACAGTCCACCGCCTGTGCAAGTTCTTACATATTATTTACAAGAATGACTTTTGTAACTTACTCCTCACTGGTCAAAGTAATTAAGATGTTTAAGCTAAGATCTTTTCTGTATTTATCCAATATTAGTATATACAGCCAAAGTTAACACCCTGAGCCAGTATTATCTGTGCTATAAAGATTTTATTACATTTTTCCCCAATATTTTCTTTCATTTAGTTTGATAGCTACATATGGTAGGCAAAGAATGTGGAAGCAGACCAGGACTGAATATAAATAGAAAGTGGAGTTCGACATACTTGCTTATTTTCTTTTGTAGTTTTCTAGTAAATGGATATCATGTCAGTTTAACTTATTTATGTATTGTCTACCTTGAGGCCATGTGCCTAACAGATACTATGTGATATTAATGACATACTGGATATGTTGGAAAAGAAAGCTTTGTCTTACTGAAGAAATTGGATTTCATTTCCATTTTGCTTCCTTCATAAATTTATTATTATGATTAAAATTATTCTGTGCCTGAGCTCAATAATCTATATATAAGAAAATATTTATAATATGCTTCTGGATTTGGTGGGGCTAATGAAAAGAATGTAATCCAAAGAAATAGAAGTAGACATTATTTTGCTCTTATTTTGAATTAATCATTTAAAGAATAGCATTCCTGAATTTCCATTTTGGAATCACTGTATTTTCTCATAAATTTTCTTATGTTTCATGAGACTCACTGCTTAAATGATTTTTTTTCAATCTCAGTCCAGTGAACTTCTGAGATTTCTGTTTCTTTAAGGCAATTTGAGTGTTTGTCTTAACTCATAGTCTGTTGCAGCTCTCATTATTTGCACCTCTGGTTTTAAGCAGGAACAGTTGAAAATTTTGAGAAGTTACTCAGTGAAACATAAACAACAGGTTTAAAGTACCAAAATGGAACATTACCTTCTTCCCCAGTGTCTTTTTAATTGTTAAATTTAAATGCTTTAGACTGAGTATCCATAAAGTGCAATGATTGTCTCAGCTGGGACTCTGCTGTTTTCCAGTTTCTTCATATATTTTTAAAAAATGCAACTCTTTTGTTTGTAAAGATGTTATAGGTTCTATGTATTTTCTCTATTCTCTAAGCTTTTAGTGCACAAAGGATCCTTATAATAGCCTTGTTTTCAACTCTCATTGCAAAATCTGGGCACATTAAAGTCAACAAATCTCTAAACTCTTAATATACGAGGATTCCCATGGGCCTCAAACTGCTGTGAGTGGAGAACAGCTGGTCCTAATTGCTCCCTAATGGAAAGGCATCATGGAAAGCAGGTTTCTACATGGTAACACTTCAGAAGCCGTGTTATTGTTCAGTCATTCAGTCGCATCCAACTCTTTGTGACCCCATGGACTACAGCATGCTAGGCTTCCCTGCCCTTCACTATCACACTAGACTAGAACTTAACAACAAATGTTTTTCTTTAAGCAAGTGAAAGAAAACTTGAGTAAATTGCTAATTTCTTCTCCTAGCTCTATGGATATCCAATTTAATTCATAAATTCATTTTGTCCTTACTTCTGTCATAAATTCCAGTCCAGATTTAGGGTCATTGTCTCCTTGAAATCGTCTAAGCCAATCATGACTAGCATAAGATGAATTTAAATAGTCTGTCTTCTTCCATTGATGAGCTTAGAAATTAATATTAATAGAGGCTTCAGAGGATCCATTGGAGTGATACAGAGACTGTCATTCAATTTTCACTAGGTAAATGAAGCTTCTGAAACATAGATTTCATGTTTTTTTCTGACATGAAGTCTAATTGGCTTTCTTTTCCTATATGGATAGAGGGCTATGTGATGACAGGTACAGAAGACACCTCCTCTTCTCAGGTAAATTTATTTCAATTGGAAAAGATTTAGGTCTCATGTTATGGTATTGACCCTAAGTGCAGTAGGAATACAGAGAAAGAAGAGACTAATATGGTTTCAAATAGATCTAGGAGACTCAGAGAAGACAATGGTCTTTGAGTAGAATGCATAGGAAACACAGCTCATCATTTCAATTGTGAGGAGCCATCAGACAAGCCCAAATTGAGGCGCATCCTTCAAAAAATAACTGTCCTCTACTCTTTAAGAGTACCAATAACATGAAAGATGAAGAGAGGATGAGGGACTTTTATAGATTAAAGAAGACTTAAAAGATGAGAACTGAGTCATCCAGGATTATTTTTTTCTTATAAAGGATATTATTGGGACAGCTAGTGAACTTGGAATAATACCTACAGACTACATACTATACTGTATCAGTATGAATTTCCTGATTTTGATAAGTACATTGTGATTGTATAAGAAATGTCCTAAGTAAAAGGAATCCAGATAGGAAAAGAAGAAGTAAAACTCTCACTGTTTGCAGATGACATGATCCTCTATATAGAAAACCCTAAAGACTCTACCAGAAAATTACTAGAGCTAATCAATGAATATAGTAAAGTTGCAGGATATAAAATTAACACACAGAAATCCCTTGCATTCCTATATACTAACAATGAAAAAACAGAAAGAGAAATTAAGAAACAATACCATTCACCATTGCAACAAAAAGAATAAAATACTTAGGAGTATATCTACCCAAAGCAAAAGACCTATACATAGAAAACTATAAAACACTGATGAAAGAAATCAAAGAGGACAAAAACAGATGGAGAAACATACCGTGTTCATGGATTGGAAGAATCAATATTGTCAAAATGGCTATTCTACCCAAAGCAATCTATAGATTCAATGCAATCCCTATCAAGCTACCAACGGTATTTTTCACAGAACTAGAACAAATAATTTCTCAATTTGTATGGAAATACAAAAAACTCGAATAGCCAAAGTAATCTTGAGAAAGAAGAATGGAACTGGAGGAATCAACCTGCCTGACTTCAGACTCTTACTACAAAGCCACAGTCATCAAGACAGTGTGGTACTGGCACAAAGACAGAAATATAGATCAATGGAACAGAATAGAAAGCCCAGAGATAAATCCACGAACCTATGGACACCTTATCTTTGACAAAGGAGGCAAGGATATACAATGGAAAAAAGACAACCTCTTTAACAAGTGGTGCTGGGAAAACTGGTCAACCACTTGTAAAAGAATGAAACTAGAACACTTTCTAACACCATACACAAAAATAAACTCAAAATGGATTAAAGATCTAAATGTAAGACCAGAAACTATAAAACTCCTAGAGGAGAACATAGGCAAAACACTCTCCGACATAAATCACAGCAAGATCCTCTATGACCCACCTCCCAGAATATTGGAAATAAAAGCAAAACTAAACAAATGGGACCTAATGAAACTTAAAAGCTTTTGCACTACAAAGGAAACTATAAGTAAGGTGAAAAGACAGCCGTCAGATTGGGAGAAAATAATAGCAAATGAAGAAACAGACAAAGGATTAATCTCAAAAATACACAAGCAACTCCTGCAGCTCAATTCCAGAGAAATAAATGACCCAGTCAAAAAATGGGCCAAAGAACTAAACAGACTCTTCTCCAAAGAAGACATACAGATGGCTAACAAACACATGAAAAGATGCTCAACATCACTCATTATTAGAGAAATGCAAATCAAAACCACAATGAGGTACCATTACACGCCAGTCAGAATAGCTGCTATCCAAAAGTCTACAAGCAATAAATGCTGGAGAGGGTGTGGAGAAAAGGGAACCCTCTTACACTGTTGGTGGGAATGCAAACTAGTACAGCCACTATGGAAAACAGTGTGGAGATTCCTTAAAAAACTGGAAATAGAACTGCCATATGACCCAGCAATCCCACTTCTGGGCATACACACTGAGGAAACCAGATCTGAAAGAGACACGTGCACCCCAATGTTCATCGCAGCACTGTTTATAATAGCCAGGACATGGAAGCAACCTAGATGCCCATCAGCAGATGAATGGATAAGGAAGCTGTGGTACATATACACCATGGAATATTACTCAGCCGTCAAAAAGAATTCATTTGAACCAGTCCTAATGAGATGGATGAAACTGGAGCCCCTTATACAGAGTGAAGTAAGCCAGAAAGATAAAGAACATTACAGCATACTAACACATATATATGGAATTTAGAAAGATGGTAACGATAACCCTATATGCAAAACAGAAAAAGAGACACAGAAATACAGAACAGACTTTTGAACTCTGTGGGAGAAGGTGAGGGTGGGATGTTTCAAAAGAACAGCATGTATACTATCTATGGTGAAACAGATCACCAGCCCAGGTGGGATGCATGAGACAAGTGCTCGGGCCTGGTGCACTGGGAAGACCCAGAGGAATCGGGTGGAGAGGGAGGTGGGAGGGGGGATCGGGATGGGGAATACGTGTAAATCTATGGCTGATTCATATCAATGTATGACAAAACCCACTGAAATGTTGTGAAGTAATTAGCCTCCAACTAATAAAAAAATTAAAAAAAAAAAAAAGATTTATCCTCAACAAATGTTTAAGTGCACAATACAGTATGAACCTTCCTTTGCAGCTCAGATGGTAAAAGATCTGCCAGGAATGCTGGAGACCTGGGTTCAACCTCTGAGCAGGTAGATTCCCCCAGAGAAGAGAATAGCTCCCCACTCCAGTATTCTTGCCCAGAGAACCCCATGGGCAGAGGAACTGTAGGCTACACAGTTTATAGCATCACAAAGAGTTGTACATGACTGAGTGACTAACATAGTATTGCTAACTATAGATACTATGTTGTACAACAGATTTCTAGAATCTATCTTGCAAACTGAAACTTTATTCTATTGAAAAATAACTTCCCATTTCCTCCTCCCTATTTCCTCTTCCCTTTGGCTCCTAACCACCATCATTCTATTCTCTGCTGTTATGAATCTAACTACTCTAGTTACCTCAAATAAGTGGAATCATGTAGTATTTGTGCTTCTGTGACTAGCTTATTTAATTTAGCACAACATCCCCCAGGTTCAACCATATTGTTGAAAATGTCAGGATTCCATTATTTTTAAGAATGAATAGTATTCTTTTGTATGTATAAAACAAGTTTTATCTATCCATTCATCTGTCAATGGCCACTTTGATTATTTTCATATCTTGGATATTGTGAATAATGCTGCAATAAATATGGAAGTACAAGTATCTCTTCTAGATCTTGTTTTCAGTTCTTTTGAATATATACCCAGAAGTGAAACTGATGATGTATCTGATAAGATATTAAGATCCAAAATACTTAAACTTGTATAACTCAATTGCAAGAAACCAGATAACCTGATTAAGGAATGGGCAAAAACTTGAATAGATATTTCTCTAAAGAAAACACAGGAATGGCAAACAGGTGTTATAAAGAGGTGCTCAATATCACCAATTAGTATGAAAATGCAAATCAAAACCACAAAGAGATATCATCTCACACCTGTTAGGACATCTATTATTAAAAAAAAATGGTAGTATGTGTTGGTGAGGATGTGGAAAAATAAGAATTCTTGCAAATTGTTGTTTTGAATGTAAAATGTGTCGCTGCTACAGAAAAAAATAAATGAAGATTTCTCAAAAAATTAAAGCTAGAACTGCTACATGATCTAGCAATTCACTTTTGGGTATATGTCTAAAAGAATGAATAATGTTTTAACTTTTACAGATTGTCTCTCTGATCCAAACAAAGTTGAAGATAACTTTAATTTCAAGACTAATGCACTCAGTACAAAGTAAATAATAAGAATCTTTATTTGATATATAGATATTCCTTTTAAGATCTTTTAAAAAGGGGTATGCTATTATACATTTATTAATCAGTCAACAAATGAGATGCTTCTACAAATAGCATCCTTATTTTACAAAGTTAGAGTCTAAAGATAAATAAACTTCTACTTTAAAGACAGCAAAAGATAAGAAAAACACTAAATCTCATTATATGTGCAATTATGGGATAAACTATGGTGATAGAACTGGTAATCATTTCATAAAGTCATTACTGTAAAAAAGCACAAACAAAAACAAAAAAAGATTTGCATGCTATATCTTAAGCTAAAAATGAGCCATTGACATATCACTCTGTCAGTATAAAGGAATCTACGTGAAATTATTTTCCTGTTGACAGTTGTAAGTAACATGATTGTTTATGTAATTGGCTAGTTGCAGGTTGAGTGAGCCTTGCTTGCTCTAAAATGATAGGCAGGTGGCTAATCGTTAAATTTTCTCACAATAAAATGTATGTTCAAAACTGAGGTTGTAAAGAGAAAAGTCATTCATGTTAAATTGTACCTTTAAACATTTAACACAGATTGACAAAGTTATAATAATACTACCACTGCAACTAAATCCTGTAAAATGTTCTCTTTTGCAAAAAGAAATTTCACAATTAAAATATTTTCTCACAAAAATTGAAGGGAAAAAGAAATAGAGGGAAGTATTTTTATTACGCAAGGATCCAAACAAAAATTTCCTGGAATGAGGTATTTGCTAATTCAGACGCTAAACCATTTGAATAATACCTTTAAAATATGATGTAGGAGGACTGGGGATTCTTTATAAAAAGAGATTGGCAGTTATAGCAAAATTGTACTACAAAAGTAAATGGAGAGAAGATTGTAAAATATACAACTGCATGCCAAAGAGCATAAGTTCAGAACAGAAGAAAATATAAATATAAGTCTCCTGAATAAAATTCCTTTTCTGAAAAAGAAATAAAGTTTCTATGCTTTCTTGAGAATATTTGGAGCAAAAATATAGTTATTAATGACATGTATTGTTTTGTTAAATAATACCTTTCACAAGTCTATTAAAGTACCATTTCAAAAATATATTGACATTACCTGAACTACAGTGCAATAGAATGTAGATGAGCTTCATTTTCTAAATAAATTGATTTGTATATGAAAATTAAGAATACCACATAGCAACTCAGTTGCTATCTTATTAATGATAATGTATTTGAGTTTACAGTATTTCTATGATCAAAACTTATTTTCTCTTTCACATTCAATAATGATGGTGAATATCAAATCATTATAACATCTTGAACTAACATAATTTTACATGTCAATCATATCTAAATACAAAGAGAATTATGGTGAAGAATAATGCATATTATGAGAAAATAGCCATGAATTTCTTTTTGGAAATTTCTTAATATGGTATTAATTCATTTCATAAGTATATATCAATTATTATTTTAAAGTACTTATTTATCACCAGAAGTTAAGGGGATTGCATCCAAGGAAATGTTTTAGAAACTCCATTTAGAAAACAATTTGTTTGACTTATAATTTAGAGTAAGTTTTTTAGCTTTGCAGTATTAGAAACTATTTTTGTTAAACAAATAAAAATCTAGTTTAAATGGTCTCAAACTACAAAAACAAGAGATTATTGTGTGAATTGAGATGCCTGATGATTTTTATGTCTCAAAGTCAAATGAAAATCTAAAGCACATTGAAACTGGTGGTAAGAGTAATCAGCATCTGTAAAAAAAAGTTTGCCAGAAAAATTGTACTATGAAGGTTTGTTGTTTAAGAAATTAAAACAGGGCAAGTTTGTGGCATCATTCAAAGCTATTTTGGCATCAGATTGGTTAGTCTGTTGCAACTCTTTTCATAATAAAAATACACTTTTCATTGATTTACTAAGTTTAGCTACTGGGGAAAGCATTAACCTGAAATGTGAGTTCCATTTTTATATTTAATCTGAAAGGCAATGGTAAAATCTATTTTTCCTCTTCCATGGATGACAATCCATTACCTTAAGGTAGCTGTTTATGTAAATAATATCATTCATAAGATGTTGATTAGCATTTTCATCATTTAATTCTTCCATTTAACAACTCCCTTAGACTAAGATTATAAACAATTACAACAAGAATCAAGGAGCCTCTTTTTTTTTTTCTTTTTCTTTCTTGACAATAGTGAACTTCTCCTGGCCAGTGCCCCCTCCTCACTTCCTCTGGGAACAGAACCTCCTCTTCAAGGAGCCTTTTTTAAAGAGAAGAAAAGAGTGCCAGGAACTTAAATTTTCCTTAAAATATTTATATTACTTATTAACTGTTTCTATAAATATATTAAATATATTTACAAAAACATATATTTCTTTGTGTAGATCACAACAAACTGTAGGAAATTCTTAAAGAGATGGGAGTATCAGACCACCTTACCTGTCTTCTAAGAAACCTGTATGTGGGTCAAGAAGGAACAGGTAGAACCAGACATGAAACAATTGACTGGTTCAAAATTGGGAAAGGAGTACAACAAGGCTGTATATTGTCACTCTGCTTATTTACCTCCTATGCAGAGTACAGCATGAGAAATACTGGGCTGAATGAGCCACAGGCTAGAATTAAGGTTGCTGGGAGAAATATCAATAACCTTAGATACGCAGGTGATACCACTCTAATGACAGAAAGTGAAAAGGATCTAAACAGTCTCTTGATGAGGGGGAAATAGGAGAGTAGAAAAGCTGGCTCAAAACTCAACAGTCAAAAAACTAAGATTATGGCATATAGTCCCATGTCTTCATTGCATATATAGAAGACAGTGACAGATTATATCTTCCTGGGCTCAGAAATCACTGTGGACAGGGACTCTAGCCATGAAATTAAAAGACCCATGCTCCTTGGAAAAAAGCTGTGACAAAACTAAAGAGTGTATTGAAAAGCAGAGAGATCATTTTGATGACAAAAGTTCATGTTGTCAAAGCTATGGTTTTTCCAGTAGTCACGTACGGATGTGAGAGTGGACCATAAAGAAGGCTGAGCACCAAAGAAGTGATGCTTTTGAATTGTGGTGCTGGAAAAGATTCTTGAGAGTCCCTTGGACAGCAAGGAAATCAAGCCAGTCAATCCTAAAGGAAATCAGTCCTGAATATTCGTTAGAAGGACTGATGCTGAAGCTCTAATACTTCAACCACCTGGTGCAAAGAGGCTACTCACTGGAAAAAAACCCTCATGCCGGGAAAGATTGAGGGTAGGATGAGAAGGAGACAACAGAGAGTGAGATGGTTTGAAAGCATCACTGACTCAGCAGACATGAATTTGAGCTAACTCCAGGAGATAGTGGAAGACAGAGGAGCCTAGTGTGACACGGTCCGTGGGATCACAAAGAATCTGACATGACTTAAGGACTGAACAAAAACAACTACAAAATTTACATATATTTACAGAATATATACATATAATGTACTAGAACAATTGGAATGAAGAACAAAAGTTCATAACACTGTACAGGAGGCAGTGATCAAAACCATCCCCAAGAAAACAAAATGCAATAAGTCAAAATGGTTGTCTGGGGACGTCTTACAAATAGCTGAGACAAGAAGCAAGGCAAAAAGCAAGGGAGAAAAGGAAAGATATACACATTTGAATGGAAAGTTCCAAAGAATGACAAGGAGAGATAAGAAAGACTTCCTAAGTGAAAAATGCAAAGATATAAAGGAAAAAAATGAAATGGAAAAGACTAGAGATCTCTTCAAGAAACTTAGAAACACCAACGTAACATTTCATGCAAAGATGGGCACAATAAGGAAAGAAATGGTGTGGTGTTAACAGAAGAAGAGATTAAGAAGAGGTGGAAAGAATACACAGAAGAACTATACAAAATAAGATCTTAACCACCCAAATAACACAATGGCATTATCACTCACCTAGAGCAAGATATCTTGGAGTGCAAAGTCAAATGGACCTTGGGAAGCATCGCTTCAAACAAAGGTAATGAAGTTGATGGAATTCTGCTGAGCTATTTCAAATCCTAAAAGATAATGCTGTGAAAGTGCTTCACTAAATATGCCAGCAAATTTGGAAAACAGCAGTGGCCACAGGACTGGAAAAGGACAGTTTTCATTCCAATCCCAAAGAAAGGCAATGCCAAAAAATGCTCAAACTACTGCACAATTGCACTCATCTCATACACTAGCAAAGTAATGCTCAAAATTCTACAAGCTAGGTTTCACCAGTACATGAACTGAGAACACCCAGATGTTCAACCTGGATTTAGAAAAGGCAGAGAAAGCAAAGATCAAATTGCCAAAATCTATTGGATCGGAGAAAAAGCAAAAGAAATCCAGAAAAACACCTTCTGTTTCATTGACTATGCTAAAGCCTTTGACTGTGTGGATCACAACAAACTATGGAAAATTTTTCAAGAGACGGGAGTACCAGACCACCTTACCTGCCTCCTGAGAAATCTGTATGCAGGTCAAGAAGCAACAGTTAGAACCAGACATGGAAAAACAGACTGGTTCCAATGTTAAAGGAATACATCAATGCTGTATATTGTCACCCTGCTTATTTAACTTATATGCAGACTACATCAAGAGAAAGCCCGGACTGGATGAATCGCAAGATGGAACCAAGACTGCTTGGAGAAATATCAATAATTTCAGATATGCAGGTGACACCACCCTTACAGCAGAAAGCAAAGAGGAACTAAAAGGCCTCTTGATCAAGGTGAAAGATGAGAGTGAAAAAGCTGGCTTAAACTCAGCATTCAAAAAGCAAAGATCATGGCATCCAATCCCATCACTTTATGGCAAATATATATGGAAACAGTAACAGACTTTATTTTCTTGGGCTCCAAAATCACTGCAGATGGTAACTGCCACAGTGAAATTAAAAGACACTTGCTCCTTGGAAGAAAAGCTTGACCAACCTAGGCAGCATATTAAAAAGCTGAGACAATATTTGGCTGACCAAGTTTCATATAGGCAAAGTTATGATTTTTCTAGTAGTTGTGTCCAGGTATGAGAGTTGGACAATAAAAAAGACTGAGCACTGAAGAATTGTTGCTTTTGAACTGTAGTGTTGGAGAGACTCTTCAGAGTGCCTTGGACTGCAAGGAGATCAAACCAGTCAGTCTTAAAGGAAATCAACCTTGAATCTTCATTGAAAAGATTGATACTGAAGCTGAAACTCTAATACTTTGGCCACCTGAAGCAAACAGCCGACTTGTTAGAAAAGACCCTGATGCTGGGAAAGATTGAAAGTAGGAGGAGAAGTGGATGACAGGATGAGATGGTTGGATGGCATCACTGACACAATGGACATGAGTTTGAACAAGCTCCAGAAGATGGTGAAGGAGTGGTGTAGCCTGGCATGCTGCACCATTGGGTCACAAATAGTCAGACAGGACTGAGGGACTGAACAACAACAATAATGGGTTACCAAAATCAGTACCTAGAAATAGGTTAATCATGATGCATGTGTTTGTATACATACATATACATGCATACATATATATGATGTGTATATATACATATGTGTCTGTATTTCAGATGTTCAAGCTGGTTTTAGAAAAGGCAGAAGAACCAGAGATCAAATTGCCAACATCCGCTGGATCATTGAAAAGCAAGAGTTCCAGAAAAACATCTACTTCTGCTTTTTTGACTACGCCAAAGCCTTCAACTGTGTGGATCACACTAAACTGTGGAAAATTCTGAAAGAGATGGGAATGCCATACCACCTGACCTACCTCTTGAGAAATCTGTATGCAGGTCAGGAAGCAACAGTTAGAACTGGACATGGAACAACAGATTAGTTCCAAATCGGGAAAGGAGTATGTCAAGGCTGTATACTGTCACCCTGCTTATTTAACTTATATGCAGAGTACATCATGAGAAAGCCTGGGCTGGATGAAGCACAAGCTGGAATCAAGATTGCTGGGAGAAATATCAATAACCTCAGATATGCAGATGATACCACCCTTATGGCAGAAAGTGAAGAAGAACTAAAGAGCCTGTTGATGAAAGTGAAAGAGGAGAGTGCAAAGTTGGCTTAAAGCTCAACATTCGGAAAACTAAGATCATGGCATCTGGTCCCATCACTTCATGGGAAATAGATGGGGAGACAGTGGAAACAGTGGCTGACTTTGTTTTTCTGGACTCCAAAGTCACTGCAGATGGTGATTGCAATGATGAAATTAAAAGATGCTTACTCCTTGGAAGGAAAGTTATAACCAAACTAGACAGCATATTAAAAAGCAGAGACATTACTTTGCCAATAAATGTCCATCTGGTCAAGGTATAGTTTTTCCAGTGGTCATGTATGGATGTGAGAGTTGGACTATAAAGAAAGTTGAGTGCCAAAGAATTGATACTTTTGAACTGTGGTGTTGGAGAAGACTGTTGAGAGTCCCTTGGACTTCAAGGAGATTCAACCAGTCCATCCTAACAGAGATCAGTCCTGAGTGTTCATTGGAAGGACTGATGCTGAAGCTGAAACTCCAGTACTTTGGCCACCTCATGCAAATAGTTGACTCATTGGAAAAGACCCTGATGCTGGGAGGGATTGGGAGCAGGAGGAGAAGGGGACAACAGAGGATAAGATGGTTGGATGGCATCACTGACTTGATGGACATGGGTTTGAGTAAACTCCATGATGGACAGGGAGGCCTGGCATGCTGCAGTTCATGGGGTCACAAAGAGTCAGATACAACTGAAGAACTGAACTGACCTGAACTGAACTGATCTGTGTATATGTGTATATATGCACAAAGGTCTGAACATAATAATCACAAAATGCAAATAAATATTTTTGAATAATAGAGGGATTCTTAAACATTTTATCCAAAGCTTTGGTTATTATTTGATGTTTTTCCAATAAGAGGATGGTTTATTTGTGTTTTCTAAAAAAATAAAAGTCATTGTTTTTCAAAATTAAAGAAAATAACACGTAGCTGATGGACAGTCTGGTAGTAGCAGTGCACCATGCTTTATAACATCAGGATGAAAATGGAATAAAAAGAAATGGTACAGGGCTCCTCT
This sequence comes from Cervus canadensis, assembly GCF_019320065.1. Classification (NCBI taxonomy): domain Eukaryota; kingdom Metazoa; phylum Chordata; class Mammalia; order Artiodactyla; family Cervidae; genus Cervus; species Cervus canadensis. The sequence goes on along the minus strand of NC_057409.1, from coordinate 50,619,047 downwards.
GTGGTGGAACTTGCAGCAGAGATTACTGGTCTACCTCAGCTCTGTGGACAAATGTGCCTATTCCAGTACTGCTATGTTCACCTCTGCAAAGCATGAGAAATGTGAAGCCTCTTGGTCCAAACACCAGATTCACAACTTGCCAGTCTGTTTTATTTGGCTCAACCTTTAACTACTTTTCATTGCCTGTCATTCCACGATTGCCAGCAGCCCTCAGTGTCCCAAACTATAAGTGACAGATGGGGTATCCATGATGGCTGAAGTATGTGGGCAGGAAAGATCACTCATCAGCCTACAGAAGAAAGACCAAAGTGCACAAAAAGAAAATGAAATGCAAAGAAACTTAGATTAAAAATTTAATTGCAATTACTGATTACATGATAGATAAAAGAAACATAACTTAGAATTTCCACAACTTAAAATTCAATACAGAAACTTAAAAGAGGAAACTTTTGAAAATTGCATTCATGATTTCAAATCGTTAACAAGGAATGTATGACATACAAAGAACAAAAAACATAAAAAATTACTTGTAAGTATAAAATGAATGTCACGGAAACAAGAGCAAAAGGCACAAATAATTGGAGACACCAAGGACAGAATGCCAGATTGTAAAAATACATAATCAGACAAATAATATAAGTAATAACCTTATTTTAAACATAATTAAATTACTAATTTTTAAAAGAATGTCAAGCTTGTTAAATAACCTCCCAGTTGGAACTGTGGTTTTTCATGGAAGACAACACCCCAGCACTAACCAGCTCTTGGCAGGGTTAATGAAAAGGAGGAATTGTTAGAGATAGAGCAAGAAAGAGAAGAAGAAAAATAAGAAGTGAAAAATAAAGAAAGATAATATGGATATACAGAAAAATTGTTAAAGTTGAAGACAAAAATATATTACCAGCCCTTCAATTGGAATGTTGCTTAAAAATGAATGAACCAAAGTAACATCTTTTTGTTAGTAATACAAGCATATATGGGGCTTCTCAGGTGGCACAGTGGTAAAGAATCAAACTGCCAATGCAGATACAGTTCATGAGGTCACAAAGAGTCAGACACAACTGAGCAACATTACTTTATGGCCAGTTCAGAAGACATGTCTGATCCCTGGTCCAGGAGGATACAGTATTCTTGCCTGGAAAATTCCATGGACAGAGGAGCCTTACAGGCCATGGGATTGCAAAGAGTTGGACGTGACTGAGGATCTGAGCATGGCACAGCAGCAAAATCGTGTCTTACTGAATGTAAAGCTGAATGCCAGACAGCAGTGGGGACACTTTGGAAAGCTTTGAAATAAGTGGAGAGCCAAGAATTCTTTTTGTTAACAAGATGTCATCTCAGAGAAAGGCAAATAAAAGGATTTTTTTATGCAAGACCTCAGAAAATACACACAGTCTCTGAGAATATATCTCAAAGATCTCAAGGAAGCATTTCAACCTAATAAAAATCAAATTAAATCAATGATTTCCAGAAGGTGAAGGAAGAGATTTATGAGAAAGATTTTTCAAATAATTTATACTCTATGTGAAAATGAAGATTTGTCTTTTAAAGAGGCAAAAATTAAATCAACATAAAACTGGTTAAATTTTTCATCAGATAGAATATGGAAGTTGAGAAAATTTCATCAATATCAAAATTGATTTTTTAGGATTAGATTGATGATGACTTCATAAATTGTTCAAATTTTCAGCTTATAAAGCAATCACTTGCAAGCCACACACTATTAACGTGAATGTTAGACTATTCAAGTTCATATTTAATATCTTCAAATCTTGGAGTAAAATATAAGTTGGAACAATATGGAATTTAGAAAGGTGGTAACGATAACCCTATATGCAAAACAGAAAAAGAGACACAGAAATACAGAACAGACTTTTGAACTCTGTGGGAGAATGTGAGGGTGGGATATTTCAAAAGAAAGCATGTATACTATCTATGGTGAAACAGATCACCAGCCCAGGTGGGATGTCAATGCTCTGCACTCCTTATCGATGAATACGTGTAAATCCATGGCTGATTATATCAATGTATGACAAAACCCACTGAAATGTTGTGAAGTGATTGGCCTCCAACTAGTAAAAAAAAAAAAAAAATTAAAAAAAAAAAAAAGAAAAAAAAATTTCATTAAATATTGTTTTCTTTCTAAAGTGGCTAATTTTTAATTAAGGGGAAATGAGAACTTTCATACTGATTCCTGACTGTTTTTTGGTTTGTTTGGTGTGTTTCTTGGTTAGTTTCAGATAGTTGACTTATCTGTCCGTTTTCTTTCATGATGATACTCTAATGCATTTCCTTTTATAAAGGCACCCTAAAGAGTTACATAGTTACTAGATTGGTAGTCCTAAGGCAGCTTTGTGAATTTGAGCTAAGAGAAAAAACTGAAGGCAGATTTAAGAATCCACTTATGATTTACTGGTGCTCAGTGCTTTGAAATACTTCAGGCTAGCTAAATATAATCCAAATAGGAATTGTGGTTTTAATACAGAATATGATATTCCAATACTAATGTCAACTTGATGAAACAAAAGGAATTTTTCACAGAAGGATAAATCAAAATAATATGAAGGGTATGAATACAACACTGTAGTTCTAAGACTTTTCTTTAATATAAAAATAATCACTATTATCTTGTTATTTTAAAACAATTAGATTTCATAATTTAAACTACCTATTCTACAATAAATTGGACTTCCCTAGTGGCTCAGATGGTAAAGAATCTGCCTGCAATTCAGGAGAACTATGTTTGATCCCTGGGTCAGAAGATCCCCTGGAGAAGGGAATGGTAACACACTCTATTATTCTTGCCTGGACAGAGGAGCCTGGTGGGCTACAGTCCATGGGGTTGCAAGGAGTTGGGCATGACTGAACAACTAACATTTCTACAATAAAATCACTATCTAATAAATTAATAATAACAATTTTATAAATATTTTTTCTATTGCTTTCAAATGCTATATCTTAGCTTATTGAACAATGAAACAGTATAGAAATCTTCTGTTTTATTATAGAGATAGCACCAGGTCACAAAAAGAAAAAAACAAAATTTGCACGCATTGTTTTTCCCTAGCTCTGATGATACTAACCTGTCTCAACCAATATTCTATTTATAAAATTGGCTTCTTCTAGCCTTAATATGTTGAGACAGTGTAAGCAAAATTAGTTTGCAACACCTGGCCTAGAGTATTCAGTTCATGAGAAATCCTGTCCCCAAATTTTTAGAATTTCACCTCATGGCCATGGTGTAAAAACAAGGCCACCTGAGAGTGTTTTCATGGCAGTTGGTATACTAAGAAAAAGCTTATTGATTACATAAATATATGTAATTCTCTAGTGAGTGGTGTCATTTCTGCTTGCAAGTCCAAGTCAGCAAAAGATTATTTGAAAAGTAAATTGTTGCCAAGAGCGATTGTGTTTCAGATCTGCTTTATATCAGCTACTTTTTAAGGTAATAGCTAAAATAACCCTACTATTCTGTAGAAATTAGCTGGCTAGCTGGCAAAGTAATGTCTCTGCTTTTTAATATGCCATCTAGGTTGGTCATAACTTTCCTTCCGAGGAGTAAGCGTCTTTTAATTTCATGGCTGCAGTCACCATCTGCAGTGATTTTGGCTCTCAAAAAAATAAAGTCTGACACTGTTTCCACTGTCTCCCCATCTATTTCCCATGAAGTGATGGGACCAGATGCCATGTCTTCTGAATGTTGAGCTTTAAGCCAATTTTTTCACTCTCCTCTTTCACTTTCATCAAGCGGTTTTTAGTTCCTCTTCACTTTCTGCCATAAGGGTGGTGTCATCTGCATATCTGAGGTTATTGATATTTCTCCCAACAATCTTGATTCCAGCCTGTGCTTCTTCCAGTCCAGCGTTTCTCATGATGTACTCTGCATATAAGTTAAATAAGCAGGGTGACAATATACAGCCTTGATGTACTCCTTTTCCTATTTGGAACCAGTCTGTGGTTCCATGTCCAGTTCTAACTGTTGCTTCCTGACCTGCATACAGGTTTCTCAATAAGTTTGTGTAGCACATAGTAAACCCTCAGTACATATTTGTTAACTGAGGAAAGGAATGAAAGGATGGATGACTCAAAAGATACAATCTTGGCCAAAAACAAAGAACAAATAGTTAAATTATTTTCAAGATATCATATATCTTCCAGAAAATAACACACTCTCTTTTAATGTATTCCTTCACAATATTACATACTTCTGTTTCTCTACATACATGTGATCTTATGACTTAAGAAGCCATTCCAGAAGAGTTGTGATGGTGAAAGTGAGAGAAGTAGTGTTGGACTGTAACCAAATATGTTTTCCGTTTATTCTAACAAGAACATTCCATTTTAAATATCTTATTCTCAAGTGTCTAATTAAAAACAATTTTTCTTACAGATCACTTCTGTTTTCATTTAAATATGAATTAAACTAGCTTGATGAACAAACTATTTTATAATCAAGAAGATGTGACAAAGATAATATAGTAATCTAGAAAAAATTAATCTATATGTTAGAAAATTCCTTAAAAATCATATAAGGAGAATGTTTGAAAGATGTCACAATTCATTATGGGTTATTGAGTACTATGCAGAGACTATAAGGAGTGATATAGTACATTAGGTGGTAAGTCAGAAAGTAGTGACTAGTTCAAACTGAGTCACTAATTAGTTTTGCAATCTATAGAATATCACTTAACCTCTCTGGGTCTCATTTTTCATATCTATAATATGAAAGTGTTGGATTCAATTATCTCTAAAATCCAATCTGTGTCTGAAATTCAGTAAGAATATGAAAAAAAAAAAAGTCTCTGGGGACTCAAAGTGATAATGCTATCCCTGTCTATTAATAGGAAAAATAAGAATTTATCAAATAGGTTCAGTTAACTTTAGATCCTAGTCAGGCTAAAAGTGTGAATAAATTGATTTGAAAAGTCTGGACAAATTGAATAGACATCCTGATTAAAAACCAATTAGTCCCTATGAGCTTCAGTCCAATTTTGTTATGTGATTCAGTGATAATATAATAATAATAATAAAACAACATCTAAAGTTGATCCTTACTAAACAATTTCTTTATGAAGTAGTTACTAAGTCAACTTCTGAGCTAAACTGTATAGTTTGAATATAAATTATACAGATGCTATTCCTATAATAGTATTTCCTCCATCTTGTATTAATAAATAATAGTAAATAATCTTGAAAATATAAATTGATACCTTTCTGTACTGTCTTCCAGTTCCAGCATCAACCTCCAGTTTCTGAGAATCTCCTACTTTCTCTCATAATATCCCCTTCCTAACAGAATAAACATCTTATTCATTTTACTTTTAATGTCATTTTGAGGCTATTTTTGTTACATCAAGTTATTAAAATGAATCTTAATGATAAAGAAAAGAAAATGAATTTTAAGAATAGAAAAGTATTAGTACTAATAAAATTTTCACTCAAGAAAAATGAAATAAGGGTTTTTGATTTTTCACACTATTTGCCAGAACTTGAAGATCCTTTATGGTGGCCACATGGGCTGAGGTCCAGAAATGTAACTAGTCCAGACTGTGTGACATCAGTATACAATGTTCTCCAGATATCAAGTCTTAGTCCTCCCCCAATTATAAATCTGTTACTAATATATACTGAATAAATATTGAAATGATAATATTTTGATATTGGGTTAAAATAAATCTAATATTAAGTTTTATAAATGCAACTAGTAGTAAATAAAAATTCATATGTGATTCACATTGTATTTCTATTGAAAAGCACTGACACAGAATGTTAAATTCCAGAATGTTCTTTTTACAATCATTTGAATAGAGATAGCACTAGAAGTCATCAGAACACTTAGTGAATTTTGTTTTCAACCAAAATATTTATTAATAACCTCTTTTGGCACTTAATGCATGGGTTGACATAAAAAGATTTAAAAGAATACATCTAAATATACTTCTTGCCATCCACATGTCAACAAGTCTGTTATTTTCACTATGTAGAATGAAGTAACCTGAGAAGGATTTTCTTTAGAATATTCTTATATATTAGATTTCTACTTTTTGAAGTTTCAGAAAAAGCTTGTAATGTACCCTTACATGTAGGTTTTTACCACAAAGAATTTTAGTAAGTTATGGTACTTTATCACCCCACTCTAGTACTCTTGCCTGGAAAATCCCATGGACGGAGGAGCCTGGTGGGCTGTAGTCCATGGGGTAGCTAAGAGTCAGACACGACTGAAGTGACTTGGCAGCAGCAGCATGGTACTTTATAGGATACTTTAATACTTAGAAAATATGAAATACCTGCATGCATACATGCTAAGTTGCTTCAGTAGTGTCCAATTCTTTGCAACCCTATGGACTGTAGCCCGTTAGGCTCCTCTGTCCATGGAATTCTTCAGTCAAGAATATTGGAGTAGGTAGTCATTCCCTTCTCCGGGGGATCTTCCGATCCAGGGACTGAATCCACATCTCCTGAGTCTCCTCCATTGTAGGTGGATTCTTTACCACGGGCAAGCCAGAAAGCCCCAGAATACTTGCATGTGCTAAGTAGATTCAGTCGTGTCTGCCTCTGAGTCCCCATGGACTATAGCCCTCCAGGGCCCTCTGTCTATGGGAGTCTCCAGGCAAGAATACTGGAGTGGGTTGCCATTTCCTTCTCGAGGGGAATACTTGCGTAACATTATCCAAAATAATAAAAATAAGGAGTAATTGCTAAAATATATATCTTACACACACACACACATAAATTCCCCCAAATTATGAGTACTGATGTTTAGTTTTGTAATTTCATTCAGTACCATTTACTACTCAGGGGCTTAGCAGATATCCTTCAGTAGTTTAAAGCTATTACAAGATGTGACTTTTTAATTGGGTATATTTTAGACTTCATTATTTTATGAAAAAAACATAGTTTCCTTGTGTACATATACACATATCCATTCTCTTTCTCCTTGAATCCTAATAAGATGCTTAAAAATGTCTTTAAATATCAAAATATATTTGAAGATATCTGTGACAATAAAAATGACTTTTTCCAATAATGAGTGGAGATACTGAATTTCTCTCAGAAGAAAATAGGTATTTGATCACAATCAAATGGATGTTTTAAAAGTGGAGCAATTTGGGTATTGGACATTTACACAGATTCTTTTTATTTGACAAGCATGGTACTTGGTCAGGTTTACTTCAGGGTTAGCTCTGACAAAGTTTGTACAGAATTGCTAAAAGAAAGCATTGTTGGGGAAAAAAAAAAACCACAGAATGAAAGAACAGCTAATATGGAAGTTTCCTGAGTTTTGCTTTATAATTAATTGAATTCTTAAGAGTTATCACCCATCTATGAATTTATAAAAGTTGTTACTCTGGAGTTTAATTCTTACCTGCATTATATTGATGGTTTCACCATCTGCAAATAGGTTTTAAAAACCTTACCCAGTGTTCCATTGAGTTTCTGTGCAAATTAAATGAGATAATGCCTGTAAACTACTTAGCATAATTTCCAACACACAATAAATTTTAGCTTTCACATTTCTGGCTTGCCACCTCTTACAGTACAAACTACAAGTATTTCTCATTTTATGAAGGCATTGACAAGGCTAATTTTATTTTTAGAAAATATTGTGATTCTACTTTTGTGCATAGTTGGTTCCATTGGAATAACTACAGAAAAGTCATTCTAATATCATTTATATATTCATGACTTGAATGTTAAGAGTAAAGTATATGAACATTTGGGTTCATTCCAATACACTTTGAAATGAAATCATTTTTAGAATATAAAATAGAAGACTGTGGATAGAAGAATAAACCTGAGTATTTGGTGAGGTGGATAGGTTTGACTCTTTTCTTGACATACTGTCTGCCACTGAGTGGGAGATGGCTCTCTAATTTACTGGGAAGCTCTAATTTAAAAAAACAAAAACAAAAAACCACAAAACTGTCTGTCCCTGGAGAAACTAACTTCTGGACACCATAATGATGAAGGCAATCTCATCCCTCAGAAAACCAAACCCTGCATTTTTCATTTCAAGCTGTTCAATGGTACAGATGAGATTAAAACCTTTTGACTCACAGGAACTGCTTCATCTTACTCAACTAATTATTGGTTATCCACTCTGGATGGTATACAGTGTACATTAGAATACATATTTTGCCTGTTGAGACTTATTTCTCTTTCAATTATAATTTTACCTGTATTCTAGGGAGCTGAGCGTTCAATTAGGTAATATACTGCTATTTATTTATGTGAACATTTTTATTGGTATTTGACATTTTTTTTCTTTCTAATACATAGGGAAAGATGTTATTTATCACTTTGAGTGGCCAGATAATTTTTTTTTAATCATACTATTCCAGATATGAAAGTGAAAGTTTCAGTTGTTCAGTTGTGTCCAACTCTTTGCAAGTCCATGGACTGTAGCCTGCCAGGCTTCTCTGTCCATGGAATTCTCCAGGCAAGAATGCTGGAGTAGGTAGCCATTACTTTCTCCAGGGGATCATCACAAATCCAGAGATTGATCCAGTCTCCCGCACTGCAGGCAGAGTTTTGACCATCTGAGCCAGCAGGGAAGCTATTTCCGACATGAAATGGACTTCCAACACTTTTATAGTATAGATGAGAAAACTAAGATCTGGATAATGTTCTCATATAAAGGCTTAATCAATTTCATCTCACGAGATTTTCCTACCTTAATTTGTGTTATTTCACAGCTGTTGAGTATATTGAGGATATAATCCCTTCTCCTCATTCTTATTCCCTCAAATTATAATCTTAGATTAGGCAAAAGCTTTTATTAAACAGGATGAAAACCAGAAACATTATATCAAAGTTAAAATGTTAGTTACATATTATTTGTAAATCCTATAAAGAAATCTTTATCATAGCAAAAGCAAAAGATGAATAGCATAATGGGAAAAACTGAACAGAGTGCAGGGAGTTTGTGACTGATATCCTTCATTTACAAATGTGTGTGTATGTAGACACTTCAGTTGTGTTCAATTCACTGTGACCCCATGGGCTGTAGACACCAGGCTGCTCTGCGCAGGGAATACTTTAGGCAAGAATACTGGAGTGGGTTGCCATTTCCTTCTATGGGGGATCTTCCAAACAAAGGCTTGAACTCCTGTCTCTTTAGTCTCCTGCATTGGCAGAAGGATTCTGCACCACTAGTGCCAACTAGTTCAGTGAAAGAAATAAGAGGTGATGGTCATCACCAGATAGTCAATATGAAATCAGATTGATTGTATTCCTTGCAGCCAAAGATGGAGAAGCTCTACACAGTCAGTAAAAATAAGACCAGAACAGACTGTGCTTCAGATCATGAATTCCTTATTGCAAAATTGAGACATAAATTGAAGAAAGCAGTGAAAACCACTAGACCATTCATGTATGACCTAAATTAAATCCCTTATTATTATACAGTAGAAGTAACAAACAGATTCAAGGGATTAGATCTGATAGAGTGCCTGATGAACTATGGACAGGAGTTCATGACATTGTACAGAAGGCAGTGATCAAGATCATCCCTAAGAAAAGGAAATGTGAAAAGGCAAAATGGTTGTCTGAGGAGGCCTTACAAATAGCTGTGAAAAGAAGAGAAGTGAAAAGCAAAGGAGAAAAGGAAAGATATACCCATTTGAATGCAGATTTCCAAAGAATAGCAAGGTGTGACAAGAAAGCCTTCCTAAATGAACAATGCAAAGAAATAGAGGAAAACAATAGAATGGAAAAGACTGGAGATCTCTTCAAGAAAATGAGATATACCAAGGGAACTTTTCATGCAAAGATGAGCACAATAAAGGACAGAAATGCTGTGGACCTAACAGAAGCAGAAGATATTAAGAACAGGTGGCAAGAATACACAGAAGAACTGTACAAAAAAGATCTTCATGACCCAGATAATCATGATGGTGTGATCCCCAACCTAGAGAGAATCCTGGAATGTGAAGTCAAGTGGGCTTTAGAAAGCATCACTATAAACAAAGTAGTGGAGGTGATGGAATAACTCAACAAAGGAGTTGAGTTATTTCAAATCCTGAAAGATGACATTGTGAAAGTGCTGCACTGAATATGCCAGCAAATATGGAAAACTCAGCAGTGGCCAGAGGACTGGAAAAGGTCAGTTTTCATTCTAATTCCTAAGAAAGGCAATGCCAAAGAATGCTCAAACTATTGCACAATTGCACTCATCTCACATGCTAGTAAAGTAATGCTCAAAATTCTCCAAGCTAGGCTTTCACAGTATATGAATCGTGAACTTCCAGATATTCAAACTGGATTTAGAAAAGGCAGAGGAACCAGAGATCAAATTCCAACATCCGTTGGATCATTGAAAAAGCAAGAGAGTTCCAGAAAATATCTATTCCTGCTTTATTGGCTGTGCCAAAGGCTTTGACTGTGTGGATAAGAACAGACTGTGGAAAATCCTTCAAGAGATGGGACTATCAGACCACCTTACCTGCCAAATGAGAAATCAGTGTGTAGGTCAACAAGCAACAGTTAGAACTGGATATGGAACAACAGACTGGTACCAAATAAGGAAAGGAGAACATCAAGGCTGTATATTGTCACCCTGCTTATTTAACTTAAGATGCAGAGTACATCATGTGAAATGCCAAGCTAGATGAAGCACGAGCTGGAATCAAGGCTGCGGGGAGAAATATCAATAATCTCCGATATGCAGATGACACCACCCTAGTGGCAGAAAACAAAGAACAACTAAAGAGCTTCTTAATGAAAGTGAAAGAGGAGAGTGAAAAAGCTGTCTTAAAGCTCACCATTCAAGAAATGAAGATCACGCGGCCTCTGGTCCCATCACTTCATGGCAAGTAGATGGGGAAACAATGGAAACAGTGACAGACTTTATTTTTTTGGTCTCCATAATCACTGCAGATGGTGACTGCAGCCATGAAATTAAAAGACGTTTACAGTAATTAGCCTCCAACTAATAAAAATAAATGGAAAAAAAAAAAGTTTGCTCCTTGGAAAAAAGCTATGACAAACCTAGACAGCATATTAAAAAGCAGAGACACTACTTTGCCAATGAAGGTCAGTCAAAGCTATGGTTTTTCCAGAAGTAATGTACGGATGTGAGAGTTGGACTATAAAGAAAACTGAGTGCCACAGAATTGGTTCTTTTGAACTGTGGTGTTGGAGAAGACTCTTGAGAGTTCATTGGACTGCAAGGAGATCCAACCAGTCCATCCCAAAGGAAATCAGCCCTGAATATTCAATGGAAGGACTGATATTGAAACTGAAACTCCAATAATTTGGCCACCTGATGCAAAGAACTAATTCACTGTAAAAGACCCTGATGCTGGAAAAGATTGAAGTCCGGAGAAGAAGGGGACAACAGGGGGATGAAATACTTGGATGGCCTCACCAAACTGATGGACATGAGTTTGAGCAAGTTCCAGGAGTTGGTGATGGACAGGGAGGCCTGATGTACTGCAGTCCATGGGGTGGCAAAGATTGACATGACTGAGCAACTGAACTGAACTTATGGAAAAAATATGGAAATTATTTTAAAATAGATATCAAAGTGTTGGGGTGTAAATGAAACTCAGTCGTTTTATTCTTTCAATTTCATATAATGCTTCTCTGGTTGGATTCTCTTAATGTTTATAAAACCCAATTTAAATTTAAGTAAAATTCAGTTCAGTTCAGTTCAGTTGCTTAGTCTTGTCTGACTCTTTGTGACCCCATGGACTGCAGCATGCCAGGCCTCCCTGTCCATCAGCAACATCCGGAGTTTACCGAAACTTATGTCCATTGAGTCAGTGATGTCATCCAACCATCTCATCATCTGTCATCCCCTTATCCTCCTGCCTTCAATCTTTCCCAGCATCAGGGTCTTTTCCAATGAGTCAACTCTTCACTTCACGTGGCCAAAGGATTGGAGTTTCAGCTTCAATATCAGTCCTTCCAGTGAACAACCAGGACTGATCTCTTTTAGAATGGACTGGTTGCATTTCCTTGCAGTCCAAGGGACTCTCAAGAGTCTTCTCCCACACCACACTTCAGAAGCATCAGTTCTTTGGTGGTCAGCTTTCTTTACAGTCCAACTCTCACATCCATGCGTGACTACTGGAAAAACCATAGCCTTGACTAGATGGAACTTTGTTGACAAAGTAATGTCTCTGCTTTTTAATATGCTGTCAGGTTGGTCATAACTTTCCTTCCGAGGAGTAAGTGTCTTTTAATTTCATGGCTGCAGTCACCATCTACAGTGATTTTGGAGCCCCCAAAATAAAGTTAGCCACCATTTCCACTGTTTCCCCATTTATTTGTCATGAAGTGACAGGATCAGATGCCATGATCTTAGTTTTCTGAATGTTGAGCTTTAAGCCAACTTTTTCACTCTCCTCTTTCACTTTCTCAAGAGGCTTTTTAGTTCCTCTTCACTTTCTGCCATAAGGGTGGTGTCATCTGCATGTCTGAGGTTATTGATATTTCTCCTGGCAATCTTGATTCTAGCTTGTGCTTCTCCCAGCCCAGCATTTCTCATGATGTACTCTGCATATAAGTTAAATAAGCAGGGTGACAATATACAGCCTTGATGTACTCCTTTTCCTATTTGGAGCCAGTCTATTGTTCCATGTCCAGTTCTAACTGTTGCTTCCTGACCTGCATACAGGTTTCTCAAGAGACAGGTCAGGTGGTCTGGTATTCCCATCTCTTCAGTTTATTGTGATCCACACAGTCAAAGGTTTTGATATAGTCAATAAAGCAGAAATAGAATTTTTTCTGGAACTCTCTTGCTTTTTCAATGGTCCAGCAGATGTTGGCAATTTGATGTCTGGTTCCTCTGCCTTTTCTAAATCCAGGTTGAACATCTGGAAGTTCACGGTTCACGTATTGCTAAAGCCTGGCTTGCAGAGTTTTGAACATTAATTTGCTAGCGCGTGAGATGAATGCAATTGTGCAGTAGTTGGAGCATTCTTTGGCATTGCCTTTCTTTGGGATTGGGATGAAAACTGACCTTTTCCAGTCCCATGGCCACTGCTGAGTTTTCCAAATTTGCTGGCATATTGAGTGCAGCACTTTCACAGCATCATCTTTTAGGATTTGAAATAGCTGAACTGGAATTCCATTACCTCCACTAGCTTTGTTCGTAGTGATGCTTCCTAAGGCCCACTTGACTTCACATTCCATGATGTCTGGCTCTAGGTGAGTGATCACACCATCATGATCATCTGGGTCATGTAGACCTTTTTTGTACAGTTCTTCTATATATTCTTGTCACCTCTTCTTAATATCTTCTGCTTATGTTAAGTCCATAGTATTTCTGTCCTTTATTGAGCCCATCTTTGCATAAAACATTCCCTCAGTATCTCTAATTTTCTTGAAGAGATGTCTAGTGTTTCCCATTCTATTATTTTCCTCTATTTCTTTACACTGATCACTGAGGAAGGCTTTCTTATCACTCCTTGCTATTCTTTGGAGCTCTGCATACAAATAGATATATCTTTCCTTTCCTCTTTGCTTTTCACTTCTCTTCTTTTCACAGCTATTTGTAAGGCCTCCTCATACAGCCATTTTGCTTTTTTGCGTTTCTTTTTCTTGGGTCTTGCTCCTTGTCTCCTATACATGTCATGAACCTCCATCCACAGTTCATCAGGCACTTTTTCTATCAGATCTAGTCCCTTAAATCTATTTCTCACTTCCACTGTATAATCATAAGGGATTTGATTTAGGTCATACCTGAATGGTCTAGTGGCTTTCCCTACTTTCTTTAATTTAAGTAAAGTTCAGTTTAGTTCAGTCGCTTAGTCATTTCCAATTCTTTGTGACCCCATGAACCACAGCATGCCAGGCCCCCCGTCCATCACCAGCTTCTGGAGTTTACCCAAACTCATGTCCATTGAGTCAGAGATGCCATCCAACCATCTCATCCTCTGTCATCGCCTTCTCCTCCTGCCCTCAATTTTTCCCAGCATCAAGGTCTTTTCAAATGAGTCAGCTCTTCACATCTGGTGGCCAATATATTGGAGTTTCAGCTTCAAAATCAGTCCTTCCAATGAACACCTTAAGTAAATTAGTCTAAGAATTTATTTGTTCAATGTTGACATGTTCCAGTTAGTTTATGTATGATCATCCAGGTCAGGCCAGGTTTTGAGATATCTTTAGGATAGAAGGGGTCATTGTGTATGTTATACATATACCCTAATCCTTAAAATCCATTGTCCCAAAGTGCTTTAATGTAGAAAAAGTTAAAATTGGGTGGAGGAAGCATATTAACTTCTGGAAATTTCTATAAATGTTTTTCCCTGGCTTCTTGTTTCAAAGGGTATGTCATAAAATTTTGCCCCTCTTTATAACCAGAAGTGACAGAAAGACTGATAATAGGTAGATACAGATAGATTTTTTGATATAAAATGTTTTATGCATTTGGTGGTAAAATTCTCCCAGCTGGGATAATATTGAATTATTTCATTATAGCTTATGATTCTTTTTTACATCAAAATATCTCTCCAAATTATGAGAAACTAATTTTTGTGCTTTGGAAATTTCTAGCAGTCAGGGATTTAATGATTTACTGAAGGCTGTCATTATGGAATCTTAGATACTGTGTGCATGCTTTCTCACAATGATTTAGGTTAATATTCCCAGATGACAACCACCAAAGAAAAAAAAGTAAGCAAGTACATAAAGAGTTCTCAAGAAGATTATTTGTTCTGTTATTATACTCAGTTTTAGTGCTATCATACTGTTAAAAGGTGAATTACTGAACTTAATTTATATTATTTTGAATTAACTTCCATAAAGCCTATTAATCCATACAACCAAATGATTTCACCTCATTTTCTGTTAAATTCATTCACTTTCATATGGGCACAAAAACTTTATAACATCTATATTAGCTCAGAATCTGACAATAAATATCAGTTCTGCTCTCTGAGTACATTCAGTTAAGAAAATAACTTAAATAAGAAAAATAAGAACAGAACTCTGAAGACAAATAAAAACATTTCTTGATTTTTATAATAATAATTATTTTGCATAATCAAGATAACCAATGAAAATTACCTGATTTTGATGGATCCAAGTCTA
Source organism: Cervus canadensis (assembly GCF_019320065.1). Taxonomy (NCBI): domain Eukaryota; kingdom Metazoa; phylum Chordata; class Mammalia; order Artiodactyla; family Cervidae; genus Cervus; species Cervus canadensis. The sequence goes on along the minus strand of NC_057409.1, from coordinate 50,604,008 downwards.
CCAAGTGAAAGTCTCTCAGTCGGGTCCGACTCTGTGACCCCGTGGACTGGAGCCCGCCAGGCTCTTCTGTCCATGGAATTCCCCAGGCCAGAATACTGGAGTGGGTAGCCATTCCCTTCCTTAGGGATCTTCCCAACCCAGGGATCGAACCTAGGTCTCCTGTGTTGCGGGAGGATTCTTTACTGTCTGAGCTACCAGGGAAGCCTGATTTTGATGGATGGAGAGCTATAATTCTCTTGATGTTATCTTATAATAATATATTTTAGCTTTTTGTTCTTTGATTCTTCAAATAATCATTTCTCACTTAAAAAAACAATTTCTAAAACAATGTAAATGATAATTTGATATATACTTGATTTAAAAACTGAAATTTTTTGAAGACTTAGTATTCACTCTAAAACTATACATATTACCTTGGAAAATAATTTCTAATCTATCCTAATTTCATTATATATAATAAAGCTAAAAACTTTAGAAACTCTTCCTAAAATTAAGTATATTTGGGGAAAGTTTCAACTATAAGAGTCTTCAAAAGAAACTTCTTAGCTATTAACATATCATATATACTAGAGACCTGTAATTTATTCTAAAATCCCACCTAATAATCCAAAAGGAACAGAAAAATCACAATGTGATTTATTTCCTCTACATCAGATATTTTAAAATTTAAATACATCATGAAGTGGCAATTTCATTTTATCAAATAAAATTTACGTTCAGTTTCATTACTAGATGGACCAGCCACTGAGTATTGCCACTGGCTCAGGCACACAGAGAAAGTTTAATTTTCTCTTTGTATTCTGGTTGGCTTCTTCCTCTCCTCCTTGCATACCTGGAGTATTATAATCTTGTAAATGAAAAATTACATTACATTCCCTCTTCTATAACTTCTCAATCAAAGCAAATACAATAGAAAGAGAGTAACTGTCTCTCATGGTAACATCCCACAGTTTATCGGCTCACTGTGGTATCTTATCGTCTAATAATCTCAGTGCAAAATACCTACAAATGGGTCCTGTAGATTCTTTATACCACAAAAGTCATTAGCAAGGATAATTAACTGAGACTGTGGTGATGAATAGAGCTGCATTACTGATCAGTGTAATAAAGAACAGAAGCCACTAATTACAGGTATAGAGCCTCGGAGCTACGGAGAAATGTAATTTAACATTGCTGCTCAGATTCCGCACAGACTAATATAAGTGCACAATTAAAACAATAAGGTCTTCCCACAGATAATGCTTTTGGGATCATTCCAGGTGTAAGAAAACGTGCCCATCTGCATAAAGAGGCTTGTGATCTATTAAGTAAAATGCCTCAGGAAAAACCTTTTAAAAATTAAACCTACCTAAATATTTTGCTAGGCACTATCATCACAACCTTGGCCTTCTATCACATACTTTAGTAATTTTGTTGAATTTTCGAAATGTTAAAAAGGCTTTCACATTTATATGGTCATGTGTGCTGTGCTGAGTTGCTAAGTCGTGTCTGATTCTCTGTGATCCCCAGGCTTCTCTGTCCTTGGGATTTTCCAGACAAGAATACTGGTGTGGGCTGACATTTCTTCTTCCAGGGGATCTTCCCAACCCAGGGATTGAACCCGTGTCTCCTGCCTGTGAGTCCTGAATTGGCAGGTGGATTCTTTACCACTTGAGCCACCTGGGAAGCCCCTTATATGAGTATAGTAAAGTGAAGTGTTAATCTTTCAGTCATGCCTGACTCTTTGAGACCCCATGGACTACAGCCTGACAGGCTCCTTTGTCCATGGAGTTCTCAAGGCAAGAATACTAGAGTGGGTAGCCATTCCCTTCTCCTGGGGATCTTCCTGACCCAGGGGTCGATCGAACCTGAGTCTCCTGCATTCTAGGCAGAGTCTTTACCATTGAGCCATCGGGGCGGCTTGTATATACATACATATATACATATATATATATGCATATATATATATATAAATGCATACATATATATGCATTTATATATATACATAAGTATAGAAACAGCATAAATATAATAAACCTTTGCATTCATAGAGTTACTTAGAATTCTCTGTTCCTTAGACACAAAAAGGCACTTTTCAACTCCACAGAAAGTAGTAAGTGGTAGAGCAGTGTTTCCCAAAATTACTAGATAATAATTATGTGAGGCTTTTTTAAAAATTCAGATTACTGGAAAGTACCCTGAGCAAGGAAAATAGAATTGTAAAGGGGAGGCTTTATCCTTGTAAGAGCCATTTCTTCTCTCTGAGTCTCAGATTATTTATTTTTTTTAATGTAAACATATTATTTTATCCATACATATATTAGAAATGTATATAACTTACCTATTAATGTGTTTGTACATAGTCTATATGCAGCAAATGTCAGTTCCCTCCCACTTTTTTCTTACCGTTAAGTGTTCCTTTTATTCAATAAATATATACAGTCTCACTAAGAATAAGGAAACTATATATGTTTGTCTCAGGTCTATTGCAAAGAAGGAGTGCTCTCCAGAAGACAGCCTTCTATTGATCAGCCTGACTATTGCATATGACAGCACCAAATGCACATTCCTGCCTAGACAGTGCCCTTCTGCCATGTTTAGAATCTGGTAGCTGGTACATCCTTCAGTTTTAAGTCAAGAGAATTTTAACATAAAGCAGGGGTTTTCATCCATTTGTATAGTTTGTGATCAAATTCTACAGGTAGCTAAAAAAGACTTCAGAATGTGTCAGGTAACATATATACATAATTTTTTATTATTAAAATTTATCACACAAAATAAAATAAAATTTATCACACATAATATCATCAATTATCCAAGTATTAGAAAAAGCTTCTCACTATTATTATAAGTGTTTTCATATTTATAAAATGAAATACAACAAAAGTGTTTTGGATTCTAGTATCACAACTTAGAGTCAGACCCATAGAGATAACAATAATTAAAAATGCTTATCACTAAGCCATTTTGCTTTCATTATCTTCTTGATCCTAATAAGATTATCATTGATATGATAGCCTCTCAAAATTATGTTAATAAGACTTGCTGGAAAAGCTTCCTCTTTGAAAAGGAAAATGTGGTCTTGTTCTTCATAGGTATAATACCCATCCTTGAAAGCTAGTTTATATCTGTCTACTTAACAAATGTTTCTTGATGACACACGTATAGTCCAATTTAGGAATATAAAAATTATTTCCACGCAGAAGAGGTCATAAAGATCTTCAGTTCTACAAATTATGATATACATTTTTATAAAACAGCTCAATGATTGACAAAGAAGGTATAACTATGTTAACTCAGAGGAGGCCTAGATTATATGCAGACTGGATGACTAGCAAAGTACTATAACACTCCACAAGTTATTTAATGGTATAAGTCAATGCATGGCTAACTGAGCTAATAGTTAGCTCAATAGTTAGTAACAATAGGTCTAAATTATAGCCAATAAAACCAAAAAGTGTTTCCTAGCTTTTGTTTTATTTATGTAATTTCCTGACGCATATACCCAGGGGTAAAATTTGGCCATCACCAAAATAAAGTTAAATAAAAAATTGAAAACAATATCTTGAGTTATTCTTTAGCTCTTTTACCTTTAATATTTCATAATTTCAATTCCAAATCATTTTTATTTGTATTTTTTGCAATAACAGTTCCATCCATACATGGAGTTGCTTTTCACTATTCATCATACTCTCTACCTCTTATCAAACTGGCCAGTTTAAATTCTCACGCAAAAATATCTTCTTAACATAGACTTTACTGTCTGAATTATTTTTAATCCCACTCCTCATAAAGATTATTAGCTCAATGGCAAATATTTTGTGAGTACCTACTTATGTCAGGCTAAGTCTTCATAATAAATTAATGAACAAATCAGCCCATGGAGCTTACTTCTTAATGGAGAGATGTAGTAGCAACAAAATAATACCTTAGAAAGTAATAAATGTAATAGAAATGATAGGGCTGCATAAACCAGATGATGGTTGTGGGAGAGTGTTAATTAAAATAATCAATATAGGCTTTTGTGAAATGGTCATATTTGAGGCAAATGTGCAAGAGGTGAGGGAAAGGACAATCCAGAGATGAGGACTGGGGTAGGACACTAAGGTAAGAGCATGTAAAATGTATCTTCAAGGGTGATATTTAATATCAGTTACTAATGGGCTTCCCAGGTGGAGCTAGAAGTAAAGAACCTGCCTACCAATGCAGGAGACATAAGAGACTCGGGTCTGATCCCTGGATCAGGAAGATCCCCGGGTGCAGGCATGGCAACCCACTCCAGTACACTTACCGGAGAAACCCGTGGACAGAGGAGCCCAGCATGCTACAGTCCATAGGGCCGCACAGAGTTGGACACAACTGAAGTGACTTAGCATGCATGCATGCAAGTTGCTAAAAGTGATAAAAACTCTAAGTCATGATGCATGCAAGGTATGGCTACTGGGGTTCTGCATTAAATTGATTAATTCAGACCTTTGGCTCCTAGTCAAACCATAGATGTTCATATGTCTTTTCAATTAAGTTTACTAATCCTCTTCCACTCTGGAAAAGAAATCCACAATTTTCAGCCATAGGAAAGCTATTTTTTCATGAACTCTCTTTGAAGATGAAAGATAGAAAAATGATTGGGTAGTCAAGGTGTATCTTGAATGTTTGAAGCAACAAAAGTAACAGGATTGGAAAACAGAGTATCCAGTTCCAATTTAATAGTGATGGTATTCCTTATCCAGAGCTACTGATATTCCCCATATCATTCTTTTTCATATAAAACCTAAACACATGAATAAATAGCAAATAAAATACAAGTTTTATAATTATTTTGCCTTCCTCTCAGTCTCAATGACTAGCATGAGTTTGGTTTTTTAAAAAGGTGAAAAGAACAGAAAGAATTATAAAGATTATGGATTGTACAAAATAGAAAAACTGAGGTAAAATAATTGACTTGAACATAAATCAAAGTTTTGAGTTTCCAAGAAGTCTAAATGGAAAGTTTTAAGTTCTATCATTCTCACAATAGAATAATAAGAATAAGGGCACTGTCTGCTCTGAGCTTACGCTCCTTCCTAAAAGTACCACTTTATAGATCTTACTATTCTCCCCATAAAAATTTATTTTTATGTCTATTAAAACAGAGAATATAACAGGGGTATCACAATATTTTATTGCTCTTCAAAGGTTAAAAATAAGTATTTTTAAAAGTTCAAATATGATAAGTCAGTGTCTGGCATATAGTAAATATTCAATAAATGTCAGCACCTTCTCAATGCCTTAATTTTCTCCATTTGCTCTCATTTTACATGGGCAACTAATCATTTACTTATTTAGAGATTTTTATGAGGTTCTTCCTATGCATTAAAAAATGGGTTGAAATAACATTTGATAGAAATGTATTCCATAAATGGTTCTGTGTTACCATCAATAGTATACAGCTTCTGCCCCTGAATACAGAGATGCAACACTCTTCAGTTCAGTCAATTCAGTCGCTCAGTCGTGTCCAACTCTTTGTGACCCCATGGACCGCAGCACACCAGGCCTGCCTGTCTATCATCAACTCCCGGGGTTTGCTCAAACTCATGTCCATTGAGTCGATGATGTCATCCAGCCATCTCATCCTTTGTCATCCCCTTCTCCTCCTGCCCCCAATTTCTCCTAGCATCAGGGTCTTTTCCAATGAGTCAGCTCCTCACATGAGGTGGCCAAAGTACTGGAGTTTCAGCTTCAGCATCAGTCCTTCCAATGAACACTCAGGACTGATCTCCTTTAGGATGGACTGGTTGGATCTCCTTGCAGTCCAAGGGACTCTCAAGAGTCTTCTCCAACACCACAGTTCAAAAGCATCAGTTCTTCTGTGCTCAGCTTTCTTTATAGTCTAACTCTCACATCCATACACGACCACTGGAAAAACCATAGCCTTGACTAGATGGACCTTTGTTGGCAAAGTAATGTCTCTGCTTTTTAATATGCTATCTAGGTGGGTCATAACTTTCCTTCTTAGAGGCTCACAATTACAATACCCAATTAGTTTGTTTGCCTTAATTAAAATTTTGGCAGGTTATTATTCAAAACCTCTTGTTTTAACTACTCAACAAGAAATTTAGAGATACTTGTAGGAACATTAAAAAACATAGCTTAAGAAGACTGAAACCGCTAAGATAAAGATACCCACTAAAGTGTAAGGAGATTAAGAATTGTAAAGTTGAAGAGTCTAGTCAAGGCTTGAATAGTTCACCGTCAGTACCCCACCGTCCTTTGACCCCATTTGTGATAGCAGCAAATGTTTAAATAAGTAGGCATTATTTCAAGCAGGCATTAATTGTAGAGAAAGCGCTGGAGCTTGGGTTATTGCCAAAAGGTAAAACATCTTTTAAAATGCCCTTTCTTACTAATTGCTTTATGTGTTTAATATTTAAAATGCCTACCAAAAATAGTTTAGAAAAGAATAAAGGAAATCATGAGAAAGGAAATAATATCTTCATGGTTAAGATTCGCACTCAGAAATGCCTACTATAAAGTCCTAAATAGATACAGAGATGTACCAAAATGTTGACTAAATTCCTGGTGGTCAAAGCAACCATCATAAAATTCACAGACATATCCTCTATAGGATTAAGGAGGTAGGGAGAGAGGGGAGCCAGTGTTCTAAGAGATATACCTTTACAGATACAAAGGCAAGAAAGAAATGTCTTCTTTGATAAAGAGGAAGTTGTTCCATACATTGTCTGATGTCCTCAATGACATTTACACAAAAGGAAAGCTAACAAGTTTCTTATGATTGTTTCCTTTAATGTCCAAAACAGAAACCAATGGTAAGTGTCCAGGTGCAGTTCAGGGAAAGCAATTCTATCAGTGGCTAACACATTGCTATCCAAGTATATATGTAGTCCCTGGTGGTCTCAAATTCAGACTTAGTCCATTGGGACCTAAAAGAAAACAACATTTTTAGGTGTAGAGAGTACATTCATCATGATGGGAAGAATGTTTTTATTTCATTCTTTCAAAAGTTACAGGATTAAAAAAAATGAAAAGTTATTTCCCAAGTTAGGCTTCGATAGAAGTAATATCAGACTTCTGTAAAGTATGTCAAACAGCATGACGGTTTAAATGATCAGTGTTCTAAAAAAGGGAATCACCATGAGAAATTGCTGTTTTGAGTTTTTTCTTCCAAAAGCCAAAGTAGTAGTAGCATTTTTAGCAGGCCATAGTCTCAAACAAGGGTCACTGAAAACTTTAAAGGCCACATTTGAAAAAAGAAAATAGCTCTCATTTTCATTCATCTTCACTTCAGGTCAGTGCATAAAAATGGCAATCTTTTTAATCCCACGGAAAAAAATGCTTTTAGACAAACTATGTAGGTGTTAATTTTTTTTCCTGGGAATAAATTAAAAGTAATGTGGAGGAACCATTATAGATTATAGATAATGCATTGGCACAGTAAGGTGTTAAAATCAAAACAGGTAGAAATCATCATAGTTCTCTAGCAATTTAGACTTCATATATTTTAGACATGACACAGTAATGGAAGCCTTGAGGGCAACAATAAAGCTAAATAATATACTTAAAGATAGAAAGATCTAATTTTTCCTTTTAATAACAATTTCTCTACATATAACTAGAGACTATAAAATAGTAACAGACTGATTTAGGATGCTTATATTTTATATGAAATACATTCCCATCTTATGAATCCATTTTAGTTATGATTCCCCCCCAGCATTAAGGGGAAACGGGACCAACATGAAGACCACAGCTAACAGAGGTCTCCCTGCAACTGAAGTTTTCAGTTCAGCCTGTGATTCCAGTGGCTTCACCTCACGAAACAGCAGGGCAATGAAAGGAGGAAGCTGGCAAGCGTTATCTTTGAACTGAGGAGTCATCTAAAGTGTCCTGCCATTAGTTACAGATAACCTATATCTGTATATCTTTATTTTTATTATTATTTTTCCCATTAAAAATCTTAGTAGAAAGAATTTGTTAGAGTAAGGTTTTAATCCAAAATTCTCAATTTTTTTGCCTTTTAGCTACCAGAAGCAACTTTCAGGTCATTTTTAGTAGATTAAAATATGAAGTTTTCTAAGTTTACATATTCTTATATAAAACAGAAATTTCCCAGAATGGTATTAGTATTATGTTATGGCACAACTGATTAGACAACATAAATCATTAAATCCTTTACACTCAAGTAAAAAGGCACAGATATAAAAATAACAGTACTGGCCTTCCACAAATATTATCTTAAATATTATCTTTACTTTATAATGGATTTTCCTGAATACTTAACTATATGTGCATTTTACATTAATATATAAACCAAGGTTAGTCTAATTTCTCTAAATCCTAAAATAATCTAATTATGTTCAAATTTTAAATTTTACAGTTAGCCTGAATTTCAGGTTCTGAAATCCCCAAGTCACTGAAAGTCAAAATGCTTCCTAACTTAATGGCAAAATCTGACATGAATTGACTCTGATGTTATATAGGCAGTCTTTATTAATCACAGTTTGAATATTTTGCTGCCAAAATAAGTGGTCAACAAGATTTCTCAATGGATGTAACACGTGCAATTTATTACCTTTCTGACCTACAAAATTTCAGACTTCTGTTCCTGGGGGATAGTGGGCCTGGATAGATACATCACTGTGGACAGATAGATACATCAAATGAACAAGTTGAATGTAAAATAAATGGAGGATTTGTTTTGACTTACTAAATAAAGTAATAATTTATGAAACAAAAACCATACTGATATAAACAAATAATGCAAAGAAAGTGCTCTCTTTTCTAAGAGCTAGCACATATATGTACATATATATTATAATTAAGCATCATATATTGCATATATAATGTGTAATTATAATAATATAGAATATAATTAATATCCATAATAATATGCAATAATGATAACTGTATATATCATAAAATATATACATATATAATTAGAAAATCATCAATGGTTGATAATATTGGTGACTAAAAGTTTGATGAAAATAAAGATTTTTAAATAGCTTCAAACTATCTCCTTAACTAGTTCCTAAATTGACCACATAGTAAAATATAGTAAATTTACAGTGAAGAAACCTATAAACATCACCTTAACCATGTGACCAAATTTAACATCACCGATACTAACACAAACCAGAATCAATCATGATCTCATTTATTGAGAATAAAAGATGAAAAAATCACTCTGCCACATTCTGCACACTCAAGAGCATTCTGCCACAAATGTGTGTAGTGAATTTAATATGAAAAAAGTCATGTCAGATAAATACATATTGAAGAACATTCTACAAAATAATTGATCTTTACTTTAAAAAAAAAAATCAATTCAGGAAAGACAAAGGCTAAAAGAACTATGCCAGGTTACAGAAGAGATATGACAAGCAAATGCCATTCCAGCTCATGCAATTTTGATAGAGATGACCTTCAATTAAATTTATTCTAATAAAAAAAAAACAAATAGTCCTGAATAGCAAATGAAATGAATATTTAAGGGAAATTATGTAACAAGGGAATTTTTAAAGTGTCTTTCTATGGTCACTAATGACTGGAAACAGTGGAGGAAAAAGAACCCAATATGGGAAACATACTGGAAGAAAATGAAAGACAATAAAAGAAAATGAAATACAGGCAATTATGATGAAGAAAATAAAAGTTATCTAAAAGTAGTGAGTTCTAGATATCCAGGAAGCAACTGAGTCATTATAGTATGGTATAAATATAGTTGTCAATAGAAAAAAGGTTGAAATAACCACATTTAAGAAAATTTAAATGACTCATTAGGAGTTAAAATATATAAATTGTTGAAAGGTAAAGCAACTTTAAATATGCATGTTTTGTGAGAAACAGATCCTTGAATACTTTGATGACTCAGAGTCCATGTTTGGGTCTCAAACACATTTCCTGGTAAGAGACTTTAGTTGTGAAGGATTTTGCAATGTAATTGCATGGTAGTTTTATATACATATAAACAAACAAGTAAAAATAAATAAATCATGAAAGAATGAAGGAGAATTTTATTCTGCAATGAAGTATACATATATACCATTAGTCATTCCTTCATCTATATTTTTTGTCATTAATGATAATCACTATCTACTAAGCCAGAACTTGAGACTAATTCTTTTGTCTTCCAGAATCTCATTAAATCAGCTACTTGGACATAATTTTCCTTCATTTATTGCTACAGTGAAAAGCCTCAAAATTTTATAATTTATCTAGTCAATTAATTCCTTATTTTCTTTTTTTTTTATTTATTTTTATTTTTTTATTTTATTTTTTTTTATTAGTTGGAGGCTAATTACTTCACAACATTTCAGTGGGTTTTGTCATACATTGATATGAATCAGCCATAGATTTACACGTATTCCCCATCCCGATCCCCCCTCCCACCTCCCTCTCCACCCGATTCCTCTGGGTCTTCCCAGTGCACCAGGCCGGAGCACTTGTCTCATGCATCCCACCTGGGCTGGTGATCTGTTTCACCATAGCTAGTATACATGTTGTTCTTTTGAAATATCCCACCCTCACATTCTCCCACAGAGTTCAAAAGTCTGTTCTGTATTTCTGTGTCTCTTTTTCTGTTTTGCATATAGGGTTATCGTTACCATCTTTCTAAATTCCATATATATGTGTTAGTATGCTGTAATGTTCTTTATCTTTCTGGCTTACTTCACTCTGTATAAGGGGCTCCAGTTTCATCCATCTCATTAGGACTGATTCAAATGAATTCTTTTTAACGGCTGAGTAATATTCCATGGTGTATATGTACCACAGCTTCCTTATCCATTCATCTGCTGATGGGCATCTAGGTTGCTTCCATGTCCTGGCTATTATAAACAGTGCTGCGATGAACATTGGGGTGCACGTGTCTCTCTCAGATCTGGTTTCCTCAGTGTGTATGCCCAGAAGTGGGATTGCTGGGTCATATGGCAGTTCTATTTCCAGTTTTTTAAGAAATCTCCACACTGTTCTCCATAGCAGCTGTACTAGTTTGCATTCCCACCAACAGTGTAAGAGGGTTCCCTTATTTTCTAAATTTCTTGATTCTTATTAATTCATCAATTCATCATCCACATTCCAGAAAGTCTTCTCTATGAAGGGGATAAGGCTTATAAGATAACTAAAATTTCAAGCATTTGTATTTTAATTTTTTTAAAACTTTTTTAACTTTTTATTATTCAAAACTATAGGCAATGAATTTGAACTTTATTCCACATGCAACATGAAAGGGAAAAAGTAGAAGCTGTGACAGAATTTCTTTTCTTGGGTTCCAAAATCACTGTGGATGGTGAAATTAGATAGCAGCCTTGAAATTAGAAAACACTTGCTCCTTGGAAGTAAAGCTATGACAAACCTAGACAGCAGATTAAAAAGCCAAGACATCACCTTGCTGACAAAGGTCCATATAGTCAAAGCTATGTTTTTTCCCAATAGTCATGTATGGTTGTGAGAGCTGGACCACAAAAAAGTCTGAGTGCCAAAGAATTGATGTTTGCAAATTGTGCTGGAGCAGACTCTTGAGAGTCCCTTGAACTGCAAGGAGATCAAACCAGTCAATCCCAAAGGAAATCAACCCTAACTATTCATTGGAAGGATTGATAATGAAGCTGAAGCTCAAATGCTGTGGCCACCTGGTGTGAAGAGCTGACTTATTAGAAAAAGATCTTGATGCTGGGAAGGACTGAGGGCAGGAGGAGAAGGGGGTGACAGAGGATGAGATTGTTAGATAGCATCACTGACTTAATGGATGGACATCAGATTGAGCAAACTCCAGGAGATAGTGAAGGACTGGGAAGTCTGGCTAGCATCCATAGGGTCACACAGTGTCGAACACAACTGAGCAACTGAACGACATCCCACAGGAATGGAGAAGGGCACATCAATCCACTCCAGTTTTCTTGCCTGGAGAATTCCATGGACAGAGGAGACTGGCAGGCTACAGTCCATGGGGTTGCAAAGAGTTGGACATGACTGATGTGACCTAGCATGGCACAACCAACAAGAAAATGTACATTCTTTATCAAATGGTGCTGGAGAAGACTCTGGAGAGTCCCTTGGACAGCAAGGAGATCAAACCAGTCAACCCCAAAGGAAATCAACCCTGAATATTCATTGAAAGGACTGATGCTGAAGCTGAAGCTCCCATACTTTGGCAACCTGATGTGAAGAGCTGACTCATTTGAAAAGACTGATGCTGGGAACAATTGAAGGTAAAAGGAGGAGGGGGTGGCAGAGGATGAGATGGTTAGATAGCATCACTGACTCAATGGACGTGAACTTGAGCAAATTCTAGGTGACAGTGGAGGACAGGCAAGCCTGGCGTGCTGCAGTCCATGGGGTCACAGAGTTGGGCATGACTTAGTGACTGAACAGCAGCAACGCAGCCTTATATGCATGCATGATCAGTGATCAGTTACAAACTACTAGCAGTAATAATTATTATGATCATTATAGTTTTTCATTTTGGTTTCAGTTGAGGGTGCCACTTTTGTAAAAAGACATAATTGGATTATAGATATTAAAATCACCAGATGGGGAACTGTGGTAATAGCAATGTTCTATATTTTGATCTGACTGCTGGCTAAAGTCTCAGATGGAGTTTCTAACCAATAGCAGTTTGTATTTAGTTCCTGAATCTCTTTATTACAGCCTTAGTAAAGTTTAGAGAAAGTCATCAAGTGTAAAATTATGGTTTTTGCAATTTTCAGTATGTTTTTAATAATGAAAATATTAACAACTCTTTGGGAATTTAGGGAAAAATGTACACTGAAGAGAAGGGAAAGAGGATAAAGGGAAATAATATACTCATTTTAATAAAAATTCCATGGAAGATCTACATTTTCCATGCATGACTATTAAATTAAGATCATTTTTAATGATTATCATGAGGTTCTTATATTAGCACTCAAATTACATGCATAATATAATCCTAATATGAAAGTAAAAGTGTTAGTCGCTCAGTCTTTTTTGACTCTTTTTGACCCCATGGACTATAGCCTTATAGGCTCCTGTGTCCATGGGGATTCTCTAGGCAAGAATACTGGAGTGGCTTGCCATGCCCTCCTCCAGGAGATCTTCCCAACCCAGGGATCAAACCCACGTCCTTTAAGTCTCCTGCATTAACCGACGGTTCTTCACCACTAGTCCCACTTGGGTAGCCACATTCAAGAGCATAAACCTTTCAAAAGTTCCCATCTACATCTTTCCAGCTGAATTTGTTTTTCTGATTTATTTTTATCAAATCGTGTCCTTCAATACAGAAACAGATACTGCATTTATCCATATTTATTTAGGTCTTTCCTCAGTCCTACTGCCAACCCACGTGTGTCTTATTCTTAGTTCAATGAGCTGGCGCTGGTTTTTCACCTCAGGATGTTTACTTTAGCTAATTTAGCTACTGATCTTCTAATGTCTGGTGTTTGGCAATAAAGGCTCAGTTGGAGTTTCCAACCAACAGCAGTTTGCATTTAGTTTCTCAATCTCTGTTTTACAGTCTTAGTACCTTCTCTTCTATTGCATGAAGACAATTGCTCCTAGGGATACCTGAACCTGAAATGAACTGAAAATATTTTACAGCTTTTCAACTTGCCAGCAGTAGAAGAAAAATTCCTACTAGTCCCAGCGCTCTGAACAGCTGTTGCTATAAGGTGATGTTGCTAAAGAATTCAAAAATAGGACAAGGCAAATAACCATCCCTGAGAGGCTTCCACTGTGTTTTGGAGACTTCCAGCTGCAAACTTAATTGTAATTTAAACAGAGCATACAGAAACAGCTTTCCTGCATCTATGCACAATACTTTTATTGAAATGGATAATTTAATCAATAAGTCATAATAGTCTCTAGTGTGGGGCTATGTGAAAATATGGGAGCAGAGAAGTTTGATCTTTGTTGTCTATTATTTCCATCTTCTTATGTTGCATTCCTCTAGGATTTAGGTAGTATATCCCCCATTCTCAAGTCTTTAAACATATGCAATCTATTTTCTGTTCTCTGTGTTAGAGCCCTACTTCTAAAGACCACCAGGAAAGCCTTGGGCTTATTCTTGTTTGCATATGGAGAAATGTGAGGTGTCTGGGTAAGAAGATGCATTAGAGTGCTCCAGAGAAACAGAACCAAAAGACTACATATACACAAGTGCGTGCGTGCATGCTAAGTTGCTTCAGTCGCGTCTGACTCTGTGCGACCCTATGGACTGTAGTTTGCCGGGTTCCTCTGTCTATGGGGATTTTCCAGGCAAGAATACTGGCGTGGGTAGCCACACTCTCTTCCACGGGATCTTCCTAACCTAGTATCGATCACACATCTCTTTTGTCTCCTGCATTGGCAGGTGGATTCTTTACCACAAGTGCCAGTGCCACCTGGGAAGGCCATATATAAAGGTATCCCTTGGCTTTTGAACATTTGTTTTATGTCACTTTGTTTTATGAAAGACCTACGTTAGTACCTGTTTTAACGAACCAAAAGAAATCCAAAGAGAATTTTCACTTTTAGGAAAACAATCACTTCTTTGTTTTAGGCCATTTCAACTTACACAAGTTTTCATAGGGACACTCTACTTTCAGAGAGACAATGAGAGAGAGGGAGAGAAAAAGGGAGATATTTATTTTAGGAACTGGATCATGCAATTTTTGAGGCCAAGACATCCTGCAATCTTCCATCTGTAAGCTAGAGAATCAGAGAGTCAGTGGTGTAAGTCCAAGTGCAAGCATCTGAGAAGCTGGGAGCCTTGATGACTGAGCACCAGAGAAGATGTCCTAGCTCAAGGAAAAAGAGAACAAATGCATTCTTCCTCTGCTTTTTTGTTCTCTTCAGGGCCCTCAAAAGATTGGATAATGCTCTCTCACATCGGGAAGGGTCATCTGCTTTATTCAGTACACCAATTCAAATGCCAGGCTCTTCCAGAAACAGCCACACAGACACATCCAAAAATAATGTTTCACCAGCTAGCAGGGCATCCCCTAGCCTAGTCAAGCTGACATGTAAAATTAATACCATCATGCTGGGTATTAAAAAGAAGCCAATTATACAATTTAGGCTTTGGCTGAGTTGCTTGGAGACAGTTTAAGGAAGCAGGACATTTCACTGGATTGTATACTATCAGGAGTTGAAAGCAATTCTATGATAGGATATCTGAAAACATCTTATCTCTGGCAAAGATAGACTAGAGTGAGGCTAACCCTGTATATTTAAGAAAGAGCAGCATGTATATTATCTACGGTGAAACAGATCACCAGCCCAGGTGGGATGCATGAGACAAGTGCTCGGGCCTGGTGCACTGGGAAGACCCAGAGGAATCGGGTGGAGAGGGAGGTGGGAGAGGGGATCGGGAGGGGGAATACGTGTAACTCTATGGCTGATTCACATCAATGTATGACAAAACCCACTGAAATGTTGTGAAGTAATTAACCTCCAACTAATTAAAAAAAAAAAAAAAGAAAGAAAGAGCAGTTGCTCACATTAACTAGGGAAGGGTTATATCTGTGAAGTTCTGGGTTGGGCAGTGCTCTGTCTATGATCAGCAATGCTTAAGGAACAGCTTTTTTGTCTTTAAAATCACAGAATGGTCATATCTTATTTTGAGGTTCTGTGAAAAAGTTTATTTTTAGCAGGAGACCTAAAGACCTAGCTGTGAGTGTCAGGCCAACCTGGAGTAACACTAAGGCCTGGTTGAGAGTATCAGGTCACATCCTGCATGACAGGAGTTGTTCTTTCTCACTTGTTTCTCTTAAAGAATGTTAATAGACTATTCCATTGTAAAGTATAAAATGTAAAAAGAAAATCTTAAGAAAATTTAAGATTTCCTCATAAAAGGATATATTAATGGGTTCATTCATCCATTTGTTTTTTGGAAATTAAGGCTACATTTATTCAATTTCCTTGCAATCATATGATCTAAAGCATATGTGGTGGTTATTGTCCAGGATGTGATTTATTTCAGGGCCTTCTATAATAAAAATTCAGTTCAGAAATACATATTTGGTGCAAATTTGAGAAAATTTATTTCTGGCCTGAGCTCATACTCATGATGAATACATCTTTACCTCGTCAACCCTGGATCACACTCAGTCACTGTTTCAGTGGCAGGGCATAACCAGTTTTAGCAGCTGCTCTGAATTTCCCTTGTTTTTATGTAGCCTAGTCAAGTAATTAAATGAAATTACTTCTTGAAGCCATGAAACTAAAAGATGCTTGCTTCTTGGAATTTAAAGCTATAATGAACCTAGACTGCATACTAAGAAGCAGAGATATCAGTTTGCCAACAAGGTCTGTATAGTCAAAGCTATGGTTTT
This sequence comes from Cervus canadensis, assembly GCF_019320065.1. Lineage (NCBI taxonomy): Eukaryota > Metazoa > Chordata > Mammalia > Artiodactyla > Cervidae > Cervus > Cervus canadensis. The sequence goes on along the minus strand of NC_057409.1, from coordinate 50,587,740 downwards.
TCCAGTAGCCATGTATGAATGTGAGAGTTGAACCATAAAGAAAGCTGAGCACTGAATTGATGGTTTCAGACTGTGGTGTTGGAGAAGACTCTTGAGAGTTCCTTGGACTTTAAGGAGATCAAACCAGTCAATCCTAAAGGAAATCAACCCTGAATATTCATTGGAAAGACTGATGCTGAAGCTAAAGCTCCAATACTTTGGCCACTTGATGTGAAGAGCCGACTCATTGGAAAAGACTCTGATGCTGGGAAAGATTGAAGACAGGATGAGAAGGGGACAGCAGAGGATGAGATGGTTGGGTGGCATCCTCGACTCGACGAACATAAGTCTGAGCACACTCTGAGAGATTGTGAAGGACAGACAAGCCTGGTGTGCTGCAGTCCATGGGGTCACAAACAATCAGACACAACTGAGTGACTGAACAACAAGCCAAATAAAGGAACTGTGTGCTGTGGTGGGCTCCTTGGTTTCTTCAGGCTGAGCTCCAAATACCGAGTGTGATACATTGGCCACCTTCAATGTAAGCTGATTCCCCTGCATATTTTCCACCTCCACATCCTAATTCATGAACTGTGTGTGCAATAATTCTTGATCCAGATCCTGCTGATTCCAAATAATGGCTCTTCCATTTATATTGGTTTTACTTGGGTTGAAATCCAAGTTCTTCTCAACTGCCAAGTACTGGGGGGCAAAATCTCCATTCACTTCCACCAAATCCATGTCCTAAAGACTCAGTCTTCTTTTCTTTAGCGCCCCACTGGAGGCAGGGACAAGACCAATATCTATAACAGAGAAATCACGTCTAGATACAAAATAGCCCACAGTTCTTGCTAGCATGAAGTTATTCTTTTTGACAGCATCTTCACTATCTATGAAAACATCAAATATTTCTGATACATTCCTTACAGTGATGGTCCCTTCTTCCTTAAAACTGGAGGAAGTTTATTTAACCGCACCAGGCTCATTGGTATTAAGCCTGCTCATTACTTGGTATTACTCATTACTTGCTCCTGTCCTTGTCTTTACCTAAACTGATATCATCTCATTATTAAAGTAGCCAGCATCATCAGCAGCTTTTCATCTCTGCTGTGACTACAGGGTGTTTGTTAAATTCTTCTCTACTTATTTTATGTTTTGCAGCAAGATTCTCTGCAGCAATTCCTATGGGGACTTGGACACGCTGCCCTGTTAATGCTGCTCACAAAGAATCTTCCAGCTTGAGCTCTGATCCCAACTTGGTTCTAATACATACATTTCTGACACAGTAGGGAGCCATGCTTTTGGCCCGTCCACACAAGACAACTTCAGCTATTTTTACACACGTTTCCTGACATCCATACACAATGGAGTGGAAACCAGAGCCACAGAGCCTATTAGCAGTGAGAGCTGAGGTCTCTTTGGGGACATCTACATCAAACTGACATGTCTTGCCAAGTATGCAGCATCTGAAAAACTATTTGCTAGGCTATTTTAAAGGATACAGCTCAAGAACAGACAAAGAGAAGAAAGCTCAGGGCAAGGTCAGGGAGGCGGGTATGGGAGCTTCCATCCCCTCTGGGCACATACCTGTCCCAGTACTTTCATCTGTTCACCAACCTGAAGCTAGTCTTCATTTGTGAAAGAAAGTCTTACAAAACAACGGAATTCATTTTTAATAGTAGAATTTTTGTTAATCAAATTCTGGAGAGGATAATATCATTTGATGCAATGGGCAGTTTAGGTAGAAGTTTTAATCTGCTTCTAAAAACTTGGCAAATATAAGGTTAATCTCCCCTATGCTTTTAGTATTTGCACTTGAAATTTTCTTTTTATTTAGTTTCTAAGCTAAAAGAATTCTGAATTAGAGGAAATGAAGATATAGGTTTAAAATATTCTTGGATAAAGCAATTTTCAGTGTCATCACTACATTATGTGTGAAAAGTTCTATGTTTTATGTTGTATTCATAATATTTCTATGCTATATAGTTTTAGAGCCATCTTATATTATTTGAAGGAACAGTTATCTGGTAAGTTAATTGAAAAAGTAGGTTAAATTAGGAACCATAAACAAAAAGTGTACACATATCTTAAAATTTTATTTCAAATTAAAACATATACAGGCACATTATGATGTAAGGACAAAGCCTTCCTTCGAAACTTGGTTTACTGAGATCTGATCGCATCCTAAGGCCTTGTCTGTAACATCTAAGAATGGTTTCAGTAGATGAACTAAGAAGTGCAGCTGGTGTGGGACAAAAGCAGGAGGCACTTACTAGCCAGTTATTCAGTCGGTACATCTTCAAAAGGGGACTGAAACCTTCAACTAACCTCAAAGGTTATTTATATGAAGACATATTAAGAGCGCTTCTATTTGTTCTATAAGTGAAGATACAGTCCAGTTAGTTAATAAAACTTTTATATATTATCTGCAAGGGCTTATAATTATTTGAAAGTATTTTACAGCCTTATGTCATAAATCTTAATGTCTCTCCATGAGATAGGAGGGTTTCTGTGGTTGCTGTCATTTGTTTACATATATCTTCTTTCCTTACCTCAGATACTACTGCAAAGTAGTTTGGTAAATTAAGAATAGAAAGCAGAATTCTCAACATCAGGCCCACTGAAAGTGAGTAAAATATGTTTATAACTAGTCTTTTACTAGTCATCTAATTTATATGTATATAAGGTATATATATGTGTGTGTGTGTGTATATATATATATATATATATATATATTTCCCCCACAAACACCGATCATACTTGTTAGCTATGCTGTCAGTCAAAACGGATCTGACTGCTTTCTAATGGCATTTGGCAGAAGCAAATGGAGATTAGAGGATAGAGAGATCAGTTCAGGCCTCCAAGCCAATCTGTGCAGCTTTCAATTTCAACCAATCAGTGACACCTGCATGTGGTAATCATTCTCCTTGGTTACAAGCGCTGGCAGAAACTAGAGACCTGTTTTTCAAGCTAAAGCAAAATGAGCTAAATATAAATGTGAAAATCCTTTTCATTGTAGAATTTTCATCTTCTTTTGTGAAAAATAGGAGGAAAAACAGGGATGTTTTAATCCATATTTCAATTATTTTGTAGTAAGGTCAATTATGTTTAAACACACCAACCATAGATAAGCATGTTGGATATGTTATTTATCTTCTTGGCATCATGATAAAGATTCAAACTGCAGTGCAGTATCCAGCCTGGGACTTTAAACTGCTGTGCTGGGGCATGCTACCCCAGTCTCCTTTTTAGTTACTTGTTAGCACTGTGTGAACCTTTCATCTTGTGAAACTTGCCAACCTCAGGAATATTTTATGAGTTACCAGCTTTGCAACTTTTGTAGAATACATTCAAACATCACTTTTACAGGGAGCAGAACTGTAAAATGTTTCTCCAAAGATTTTAAAAAGTACATAAAAAGGAAGCCATGGAAAGAAAACTAGTAGCATTGTCCCATTGTTGCCTGGCAAACTTTGTTTATTCTAAACTGTTTTCTCTAACTTGAAGTCAGGCCTTGACTTAGGGGTCAATAGACCACCCTCCTGAGGTTATCATTCTCAGCTGCATCTCTCTCCAGAAAGGCAAAAACACTATAGGTAATAATTTTTTTTTCCAGTTTTTTTAAATTCAGTGTTTGGCATTCTTGGGTAAAATAAGATATTACTTTATAATTTTGTATTTTTCTTTCCCTTCTTTTCCAACTAATTACCCCTATTTAATCTTTTAACAGGCTTCCCTGGTGACTCAGATGGTAGAGAATCTGCCTGTCAATGCAGGAGATACAGGAGACATGAGTTCGATCACTGGTTAGGGGAAATTCCCTAAAGAATGGACTGGTTACTCACTCCAGTATGCTTTCCTGGAGAATTCAACAGTCAGAGGAGCCTGGCAGGCAATAGTCCACAGGGTCACAAAGAGCTGGACATGACTGAGCAATACTTTCACTTCACTTTCAATCTTTTAATAGAGTCTCATCTCAGTATGTACTATTTATTTAATAGATGATAAAATACGCCAAATTTTTTAAAAATAAAGTTCAAAGAGCTTGTAGAAAAGCCACAATATTATTTTTTTTTCCCCAAATGGGCACTGTACTGCGCTGTTATTTTAAACCAAAAATAATGTCTGGAAACTGTGAAGGTATTATGGTAAGCTGGTTGTTAAATCTGATGAATAGGATAAGCCTGGTTTTAGATCTTGAATTAAGCTGTTTTGAAAATTTGACCTGTTTTCAGAAAGATTAAAAGTGATTTTGTAAGCAGAATTGGGGGAGCATACGTATACAATTGGCCTTACCTGTCAGAGAAAAGAGTAAAACATAATTATAGAACATCTAGACTATATAGTACATTCCAGGGTCTCAGAGTCACAGATACTTTTATTTGCTACTTTATATCCATTCTCCTTCTAGATATTATTTGAGGTCAGTTTTAAAGTCTCCGTGGGAATTTTCCCCTGGATTCTTTCAGAAGAGTAGCATGCATAAGTGGAATCAAACAACATATTGAATGGTGAATGTCCAGAGCCTGTCTATTGAATGAATGTCAGAAAATTTGGAAGATTTATAAGACCTAGTTCTTTTTTCTCCTGAACTAGAAATTTAGGAGCTATTGCCATCTTGCTACCATAAAGAGAGTCTGAGGGTAATTGTTCCTACTCACTGGAAACAAAGTTAAGATAATATCAGGAAGAAATCAAGACCTAGAATATTGTTTAAGCTACTACATCAATTAATCAGAGGTCACTCCTATCTATGGACTTTTCAAAGATCAAGCACTGGCTTCAAAAACCACAGCTCTGCTGATGGCACCATACTTGTAAACTACATGGCCAGAAGAAGCAACACTTTCCACTCCCCCCATTTCAGAGAAATTTAGCTCTCCCAAACCGCCTCCGTTACAGTACACAAGATTTTATCAGCATGTTGTTTTTAAAGGGAAATGCTCATTGTTTCATTTATAAGAAGATGGAAAGAGAGAAAAGAGTAATTGCTGCTCATCTTTCAGATGTAATAACTGGCTAACATGAGGATACAATTCACGGTCATGTATCTCACACATTATAAGATAATGACTCAAACTGAATGAAACCATAGCTTAAAGCAGAAATACAAGCTGAAAGCCCATCCAATCTATCCAGTTTAGCTTAAAGTAATTATTACCAATAACAATTCATTTAAAAATGATAAATCTGGAAAGAAAAAAACAGCCCAAGGCAGACAAGATGCCAGAATAGTAAGTATAAACCAAGACTGTCCTGTAAAAGAAATCATCAGCAAACAAAAAAGACAACCTACCGAATGGGATAAAATATTTGCCAATGACAAGACCAAAAATGGTTTGATACTCAAAATATATGAACAACTCATACAAGTCAGCATCAAAAAAATGCAGTCAACTTGATTAACAAATGGGCAGAAGTCCTAATTGACACTTTTTCAAAGACATACAGATGGCCAACAGGCACATGAAAGATGCTTCACATTGTTACTTATCAAATAAATGAAAGTTAAAACAACAATAAAATATCACCTCACACCTGTCAGAATAGCAATCATCAAAAAGACCACAAATAATACATGTTGGAAAAGATGTGAAGAAAAGGGAACCTTTGTACACTGTTGGGTAGGAATGTAAATTGGTGCAGCCACTGTGGAAAACAGTATGGGTTTCTCAAAACACCAAAAGAACTACCATATAATCTAGCAATTCTACTTACTGGTATATATCTGAAAAATACAAAAACTCTAATTTGAAAAGGTACATACACCCCAATGTTCACAGCAGCATTATTTACCATCATCAAGATACAGAAACAGATGAATGGATACGGAAGATGTCATATATATGTATACAATGACATACTACTTAGTCATAAAGAATGAAATTTGGCCATTTGTAACAACATGAATGGACTCAGAGGGTCCAAATACAGTATGACATCACTTATATATGGATTTTTAAAAAGTGAAACCAACTAGTGAATATAACAAGAAAGAAAAAGACTCACAGATACAGAGAACAAAATAGTGATTATCAGTGGGGTGAGGGAAGCTGGGAGGGGAAAGATAGAGACAGTGGATTAAGAGGTAGAAAGTATTATATGTAAAATAAGCTACAAGGATATATTGTACAACATGAAGAATATAGCCAATATTTTATAATAACTATAAATAAGGTATAACTTTTAAAATTGTGAATCACTGTTTATATCTGCAACTTATGCAATATTATTTATCAACTATATTTTAATAAAAAAATAAAATAGGACTGTTATGGGAAATCCACAAAATACAAATGATCTAACTATGAGGGTTAAAAAAGCTCAAGAGTGAAGTATCTAAAGTGACTTGTGTCCTTTGGCTAATATGTAACAAAACATGACTTTATTAATTCAGTTAGTAAACATCCCTCTGTAGACTATCACGGGACACTGTGATACATCTTAAAAAGAAAAGGAAAACCAGAATGAAATTTCTTACCCAAAAATAACATATTTATCAATGGAGAAAGATATATTTGCAGATGGTTCTGACCTGAACACTGCCAGTAAGGTATAGGCAGAGATAGAATAAGAACTCAGACTGAGTACTGAGCTCTGCAATGGGAAGGTGGGAGAAGTAACCAGAAAAGCATAAAAACAGAATGAAATTTGAGCACATATCAATGTAATAATAGATATTTGACAAGTAACTAAGAAGAAAAAAAGAGCTTAATCTTGAGTAAAGGGATGAAAGACATGGAATCATGGGGTCTAATATGGTTTAATAACTTTAGATTAATTTTGTTATGAAAACATTACATCTTTCTAAGCCTTATTTTCATCAAAGTAAAGTAACTAAGAATGATACTAGGAGGCATTTTAGGGAATAAATATGTTATATCTTTTCAGAATCCATTCCTTGGTAGATTTTCACCAAATTCATTGGCACTCTAAGATTTCTGAAATCTCAATAAATTTGAAAAGGTTAGTTTTTATAAGTGAATTTAAGAAAATATTTATTTTCAACATAAATAAACCTTGATTTAAATCCTGGGAGTCAAAGATGTTATATTTTATTAAAATTGGAAAAAAAGAAAATAATAGGAAAGCAATTCCCTAAGAATTAAAGAACATTTTATTCCCCTTTTATACAGTACTTCTGTACTGTTTCCACTTTTAATGTTCATCTTTAAAATATGGAAGTAACCTCAGCATGAAAATTTTATACATAGAACCAAAGAATAAACAACCTTCCTTGATTCCCACCTATATGTACACAGAGCCAAGAGAGAACTTTCGTTTAATTAAACCAAATTAAATTTTAAAATAAATTTAGAAAAAATAAAAAATAATAAAATAAATTTAGAAACACTTACCTTCAAAATAATTGAGGTGTGCACTTCTCTCTAAACCCTCGGCTTGCCAAGTCTTTCCCATTAGACAAGCATTTACATTATGTCATTGAAATCCTTCTTCTTAATGTAAATTGGCCACATCTCCCCCTTCTTTCCAGGATATGATCATACAGGATTAGAGCTCACCCTACTGAACTCATCTTAACTTGAACATCTACAAGGATTCTATTTCTAAACAAAGCACTGGGATTTAGGAGTCCAACATCTTCTTGTTATTCAACCCATAATATGACTAAATTTTGAAATGCTTTTCTTTAAGCAGAGAAAATGATTAACTGGGTCCTTATGAGTGGATTTAAATCCATCATGTAATTTCTTCATGTTCTAAGCCTTTGCAAATATACCTGGGTATTCAGGTTCGGCTTTATCTTACCTGTATCAGGAAGGAAGACAAGATGTCAAGGAAGAAAAAATAGCAATGAAAACTTTTAAAGGGTCTTAAAGAAAGGAGTAGTATTCAGAAAAAGACAGAAATAAAGTAAAAGGTGCCCAAGAAAAAGTGGTTGATATGGAAGAGTGACCAAAAAAATCCAGTTTATAATTGGATTTGCTGAAGAAGATAAACAGTTTGTGAGATTTTGCTTCCTGGTTCTATCTTCTCAGAAGTGCTAGAAGCAATGGCAGTCAAGTAACAATTACAGACTCAGACCCAGATCATGATTTCAAAGTGGTTTAGTTGCTAAGTTGTATCTGACTCTTGCAACCCCATGGACTGTAGCTTGCCAGACTCCTCTGTCCATGAGATTTTCCAGGCAAGAATACTAGAATGGGTTGCCATTTCCTTCTCCAGGGGATCTTCCCAACTCAGGGATTGAATCTGTGTTTTCTGCTTGGCTGGTATATTTACAACCGAGCCATGTCTGTAAGTATATGGTATATTACAGGCTTTTGGCAAAAATAATAGTTAACCACATAATTCTTTTTCTCAATTAAGCAAAAATTCAGTGATTATGTTCCCTGTATATCAGGTTTGGCATGTTTTATCTTTCTCAACTTTATCCTTAAATAATTCACAAGCACCCTTTTTTATGCCTCACATATTAAGAGAGTTCATTTACTTTTTCTCTTCTCTATGATTTTGATTGTGTTTCCATTTAGCCTTACCAGTTTTGAACACTTGGTTCATTTCCACCTCTATCTGTTTCCATTCTAATTATTTTCAACAAAACTAACATGCATTTTTTTTCTCAATTTGACTCTTAACATTGTTGAATATCATCTTTGAAAACTGATGGTAACACAGGAAAAACACAAAGCATTGGATTATTTTGGTGGATTGAGTGTTTCAAAGAACAACCACTGCTCCATTATGGAACACAGACAAGACAATGATGAAAGGGCAAATGCCTATGATTTAGAACATGCAAAAGACAATCCTCCAGGATGCCTTTTGTTCAATTTTTCATAGAATGGTCATGCTAATATGCTTCTGCCTTCACAATGGTTTTCCTCATGTTTCCCTTTTATTTTTGTAAATATTCACCTCAGGTTTCAAAGGAGGTAACATATTGATGCCCCAATACATTTAGTTAAAAGGGAAATTTGATTTGCTACATTTTTTTGTGTGTCTGGCGGAATCTTTCTGATATTATGCACATTACACTCCAGATTAAATCTCGTCAAAATGCCACAGACACTTTACTGATTAATATACTAAAATGATTACTTTCCAAAGCATTCTTTATTTACAGAAAGACTATTACAAAAACTCCCAGCAGATATTTGCTTGAAAGACATTTTACTAACTCAATGTGTGTACCTTTTTTCTGAATATTTTATGGAAAAATAAAACATCTGTGATTGACATCTGTATTTTTAGATGGTGTTTCTAGCAGTTTACTTGAATTAGATATATTCAGAAAATTTTAAGGAATATTTTATGGTATAAAGACAAATTGAGTATGCCAATCTGCTCTGGGTTATTTACCTAACTCCTAGTACTAATTATCATATTTTAAAATATTTTGATAATGGAAAAGTACTCCAATTTCCAATAACATTTTAATGGCAAACATTTTGGAAAATCCATTTAAACAGAAAGTACGCCACACTTACTGTTGATGTTTTTCTTCATGCTGATAAAGCTGATTAATGCAGCACTACCAACCTCATTCTGGCCCTTTTCTTAATTCTGTTTCAGGAAAGATGTTGTGGCTTTTTTGACATGCAAATCTGACAACAGGAGAACAGGCAAGCTCACTCAACTCTGTATACCCTATGGAAACTACCTACTCACAGAAAACACAAATTTCATTCTCTTCCCTCCAGAAGCAGATTTGTTTTTTGGTAAAGGGACATTTTTCCTAGCCTGACACTGTTGTTCTGTGGAGCTCCATTAATAGTCTAATTTGGATTTTTCACCAAGACCTATTCTTACCTTAGCCCTTCATCAGTAATAAAAGCAGTATTTCAGGTGTATTAACTTCAGGTAATTTAGAATGGGTTTAGTAGAATTTGTTAAAATTAATTAACTACAATGATATGTCTAGATTTTAATTTTCTCCAAATTTGGCAGAAAAAAATAAAGAAACTATAGATAATTTACATAATCTACAAATTTTATATATATTATATATAACAGATAATTTCTAACATATAATTTTATTTTTCTTTTGCCCATGAAATATCATTAGTTTTAAAAAATTAATGTACTTGCAATAAAAATAGAAACAGAGGAATGTTGAAACCTCTGATGAAAGTTGTGAATGAGTCTATTTCTTCCTGTGGTTCTATCAGTTTTTGTTTCATGTATTCTGAATTTCTTTAATTTGGTGTAAAAGCATTTAGGACTGTTATGACAAAATGAAAAATGGATGTTCTATCAGTACAAAGTTATCCTTTTTATCCCAGCTGATGTGTTTTGTCTTTTTGTCTAATATTAACATTTTTGTTTTAGTATTTTGCTTAGTGTTAAGATGCTATAATATATCTTTATATTTAAGTATGTAACTTAATTGTGTATTTACATTTAAAGCAGATTATGTTTAGGCAATATATGACAGTGTCTTTCTTTTTTATATGTAATATAAAAATCTCTTCCATTTAGTTGGGGTATTTAGATAATTTACATTTAATAGAATTATTGATGTTATTATATATATTACATTATAGCACATATTTGAGCATGCATTTATTATTTTTGTTTTTTTTCTATTATTCTATGTATTTTTTCTCTTTTCCATGTTTCTGTCTGCTTCCTTTGTTGGTAACAATAGTTGTTTTAGAGTTGACATGTGACTTTAACTAGGTGGTGATGGTTTAGTCACTAAGTTGTGTCCTACTCTTTGTCCACCGCATGGGCCGTAGCTCAGCAGACTTCTCTGTCCATAGGATTTCCCAGGCAAGAATACTGGGGTGAGTTGTTGCTTCCTTCTCCAACTTTAACTTTCACATTCTATTTCCAACTAATATATTACACATGGTATAATAAACATATTCTTATAGGCCACTGGTGTACTTATTTGTGTTGGCAAATGTTTCACTTCCACATATGTTATAAACCTCCCAATATATTGTTAATATTTGTGTTTTAACTGTTGTCTTTGAAGATAACTATTAAAATGACAAACAGGTCATTTATACTTGCCCACATATTTACCTTTCTTAGTGAACTTTACTCCTTTATGCAGGTTCAGACTTCATCTGAGTGGGTTTTTCTGCTGAAGATTTTTTATAAAATGTCTTATAGTTCAGATCTTTGGTGATTAATTGTTTCAATTTCTATATGTTGGAAAAGGTCTTTATTTCTCATCATTTTTGAAAAATGTTTTTGCTAGCTATAGAATTTAACACTGATAGGGTTCTTCTTATTTGCTTTTCTCTTTAGTAATTTAAATTTGCAGTTGTCTTTTTGCAGTTTTTGGTAAAAATTCTTCTGCAATTTTTCTTTGTTTTTTCCCTGTGAAAATTTTTAATTTACTCCAACTGTATTTAAGATTTTCTCTAAATAGCTAGTTTTAAGAAGTTCAGTTATGATGTACTTTGTTGTAATATTTTTATTTCACATTTGAGGTTCACAGAGCATCATGAATAGAGGGTTTATATTTTTCATTAAATTGGAAAATTTTGGATGATTAATTTCTTCAAATATTCTTTCTGTACCCCACTTCCTATGAGTACTCCAATTGTCATATATATATTAGGCTGTTTGAGGTTTTCTTACGACTCATTAAATTCTGCTTTATTTTTCTGCCTTTTTCTCTCTTTTACTTCAGTTTCGTTTGCAATGTTTTCAATTCACTAAACTTTTCTTCCTCTATTTCTAAACTCATGTTAATCCCATTTAATATATTTTGTCATCTTATAAATTAAAAATTTTATCTTCAGAAGTACTGTAGTTTTGTATTTACCATACCCATACTTAACACATTTAGTACTTTCCCTGCCTTTTGAATATAAGGAATATAGTTATAATAGGTTTAACATCCTTGTCCAATAATCTTATTTATTGTGTTTCTGTTGGATCATTTTAGAGTTCCTTCTCCTTATGAGTCAGATGTTCTTATTTCACTGCATAAGAGATAACTTTTGTTCTATGGAAAGCTATATATTTCAAAATTTACCTTGTTTGTTGCTAGATAATTGTATATTCCTATAAATAACCCTCAACTTTTCACTTGGAAGTACTTGGAAATAGTTTTATTTTTTATCTTTGTTAAGGTAAAATCACAATAGTCTTTATTCTAGGGCTTCTTTCCCCCATGACTGACACATGCTCTGTTATTACCCTAGTCTAAGGACCATAAATTATAAGCTTTTCTACTTCTGTCAATGGAACATGAATTATCTGAAGCCATGAGTGAGCTCTGCGGACTGTTTCTCCTGTTCTTTTTGGTTAGTTTTTGTCGCTGCTGTTGTTTTTGGCCTTGGGCAATTTCCTTATGTACTTTCAGTAATCAGTACTCAGGTCAAGACTCAAGGGAGGCCATTTGGAGATTTCTAGAGTTTTCTTACTGTGAAAAGCTCTCTCTTCATTACTGTTTGCAAACTCTAGCCAATATATCCTTGATGTACTTTCAGGTTCACCTTCTTAATGTGGGAGATTGCCAGGTTCAACCAGGGTTCTCCTGTTTTATACTGTGCCTATACACTCTCCTTAGTAAGTAAGAAAGGCTCATTTGATTTGTTTTTCTATTTTCATGTGTTGCCTCATGTCCAATTCTGGAAACCATTGTTCAGATAGTGAGAAAAATAATAGCTTTCTACTAACTCAAAAGTTGTGACAAAGCAGATTAAGGACTGTAAGAGCACTGAATTCAAGCAAAGTTTGCACAGCATGCTTTTGCTCAAGAATTAATTTATGAATCTCTTTTTGTATTAGACTGTATATATAGGGTTTGTGATATTTCTAAAAATCAGCTGAATTAAAAATAAATATATTATCTATGTCATTTATAGTAGTGCTAGATGCTCTAAGAAATAAAAATTCCTATCTTAAAATAAAAGAGATAGCACATCTATGTATTCATATTCTATTGTTGAAAGCATAGTCATACATAAACAACTGTATTAAAAAAAGATATTGGGATATGTGGATAGTTTCCAGGTTTGGAGGATAATAAACTTCTATGAATATTTCGGTAAGCTTTTTGTATAGATATATGTTTTCAGCCCTTTGGGGTAAATACCTAGGCTATCTGGAAAAGTTGTTTGAATTAACAGTAGTAGTAATAGAGCCTCTCAGTCATGTCTGAGTCTTTGTGACCCCACTACTGTAGCCCACCAGACTTCACTGTCCATGGGATTCTCCAGGCAAGAATTCTGGAGTGCCATTGGAGAAGGCTGCCAATCCCTTCTCCGGAGGATCTTCCTGACCCGGGGCTCAAACCCAGCAGATTCATACCATATGTGCTATAGGGAAGTCCCTTGGATTAAAAAGAAACTGCTAAATGAATGTTTCCTAAAGTAGTTCTATCATTTTAAGCTCTTAGCATAAATTTTTGAAATTGATTTTCCCATAAACACTTGGTATTAAAAGTCTGTTCTATTTTAGATATTCTGAAGGATGAAGGGGGCATAATGACATCTATTTATGGTTTAATTTACATTTCTTTGATGATTAAAATTTTGGGCCTTTAAATTGTAGCTTTATTTATTAGTTTTTAGTCTATTACCTTTTTGAGATGTTTTCTGTATTCTTTTCTTACATTAAAGTAATATTTTTGCTTTATTAGTGTATTGTAAGATATTTTAAGATACAAGTTGTTTATCATGTATGAAGATAAAAGTATAAAAATAACTATAGATATAGATATATTGAACATTTTCATTTAGCTGGAGACTGATGTTTTTATTTTCTTGAGTAATGTGTTCTGAAGAGCAGTAAGATAATTTTTGATGAGATTCAACTCTATTATTTTTTCTTGTTACCTAGAGTGCATTTGTGTCTGTTTGTGATAGCTAAGAAAACTTTGTTGTTGCAGAACTTGGATGATTTAAACATATTTTTCAAGATATGATATAGGTTTGACTTTTTAGTTCTGTGATCAATTCTTTTAATTATTTTGTCAAAGTGTAATTTACATGCAATAAAATTCTCCAAGTTTGAGTGTATAATTTGTGCAGTTGTAGCTAATGTAAACAGTTGTATTACAACCAACAAAGTGATATAGAACATGTTCATCTCCCTACAAAATTGTCCTGTATCTCTATAAAATCAGTCTTCTCTCTCTCTTGTAACTATTCGCAAATGGTGATCTGCTTTTCATATTACACATTAAAATTACAAACCAGTGCTCCCTTTTGGACAATGTATAGAACTAGTATTTGTTTATATTTTGTCTATTTTGTGGTTGTTTATGGTGGAAGGGCTAATCCAGTGTAAGTTTCTCTATCAGGATGGAAGCAGAAGTATTTATACAATCTTGATTTCAAGATCAAATACTGAAACATATCACTCCTTCACTTGACAAGTAACTAGATTAAGAAACTTGAAGCAAGAGAAATGGTGAGATTTATTTTACTCATATTCAGTGAGAGAGTATTCGCTCCCTCTGAAGTTTTATGATCAGGAGGTCAAATGTGGTTTTCAAAACATAATTAAAATTTTTTCTATAATGCTTTATAATTAACTTTTTAGATTAAAATTTCCCCTTATATCACACCACCTATTTGTAGTAACAGCAATTTTTATTGCAGATCCAAGCTCTCAACATATATTGCCATACGAATTAGCATTGCCATTTTAAACTTTTCATTTAAAGCTAACAACTAATTCCCACAATGTGGAGAATATAGAAAAAGAGTAAAAGTTCCCAAGAAAAGAGAATGTATAAGAAAAACATTTTATGGTAAGCGAGCATGGATATTTGCCACCTACTTTTTAACAAAAGAGAAAAATCACCAGAGAAAGGCATATATTTCTTTTACATGAGAATGGACCTTACCTTGCACACAGTCCTATATATTTTATTTTGCTTATTTGTTCTTTTGTGTACTTTCACTGCACTCTTGATTCTACCTGCAAGAACATTTCATACAATTCTTCACTGAAATAATAACAACAATCTATAATATTTTATCCATTTTTGAAAGCTAGTACATAGCATTACCCACTCATAAGTAAATGCATATACTGTAGGAAAAAAATCCATTAAGGAAATTTGGAACCAGTATTTCTATTGAAATTCACAGCATGATACAAAACAAAGCTAAAAAAAAACCTGTTACCACCATTACAGGATTGGACTTAATGGGAAGGTAGGGTATTGCCCTGCCAATAGCAACTACAGAAATTGATTCACTTTGTATTTTTGCCCAGAAAAAAATCACACTAATGTGACATTAGAATAAAATTTATTTTGTGTCTTAAGAACTTAAAGAATTCTATTTTGAGGGTAGTGTAAGTCATAGACTCTAAGAGAAGATGCATATACCTAACAACCTATACATGGAAAAATGAAAGCACGAATTTCTGAATTTGTGAATTCCAAATGAAAGCATAGATAGATTCAGTAAACCATTGGTATCAATGCAATAAATTTATTAATCACAAATTTCTAGGAGAATTATCTAATTGTATATAAACATGCTTGTATATTAAGAAAGCCAGTGAAGATTATTTAATTTAGAAATTCAGGATTTCTAAATTTTTGCTGTTATTGCTGTATATTATTGATCTTCAAACAAATTAGGGTTACCTTCATTCAGAGTCTCTCAGATGTTCACGTAGATTTATAAGTTATAAATGAATCTAGAT
The DNA here is from genome assembly GCF_019320065.1 of Cervus canadensis. Lineage (NCBI taxonomy): Eukaryota > Metazoa > Chordata > Mammalia > Artiodactyla > Cervidae > Cervus > Cervus canadensis. The sequence continues at coordinate 50,572,167 of NC_057409.1, read as the reverse complement.
TTAAATGGTTTAATAATTTACTACTCATTGTGTACATATAATTTGCTATTCAGTTGTGTGCTATTAAAAACTGCTTCCAGGTAAGGGAAGGTGATATGTTTTGTTGTTTTCATGCTGTGACTACTCCCACCAAGTTTGCTTTCAAGCTGCCAATGTATGTCCCTGAATGGGAACTGAAAAAAGATGCAGATGTTTGGCTTTTGTATGTCAGTGTGATATAGTTCCAGTACAAAATATGTTTGTTGGGAGGATATTCTGCAATACTCTGAAGTAACAATCATCATCATTTTTTAAAGATGTAGAAACTGGGATTTTCAGTATTATTAAATTTAGCAAGTATATGCAGCTAGAATAGGAGAGAGAGGATTCAAATCCCAGGCCTCTCTCCCTGCAAAACTCAAGATCTGTTTACATACATGTTCAAACACACACACACACACACACACACACACACACAATAAGCTTGGATTTTACATAGAGGAAGACTCTAAGAATAAAAGTACTGCAGTTATTACATATTTTATTTGTTGTTTGCCTTTCCACTCATATGGACTCACTGAAATCAAACAAGAAGTAAATAAAGAAACTTCACTGATTCTTACTCATGTTTACATCAGGTTTTGAATCTTTACTATGCAGCATTTTAATAGCAGTTTTTAAAATGATTAAGATGTGTGATACGATGGTATGTGGCTAGAACTCAGCTGCTTTGGTGTTTCTCAAGCATAATGGTACCGTGCAGTGCCTTGGCATAAGAAACTCTTCTAATTCACTTCCTCTTAAATTTTCAATTTATGTGCTAATTACAAAGCCACCATTTTGGTTATATCTTTATATATCTGTGTTTTTCTATATAATCAATTGAACATGTATAATTTACTCCCACACCTTATTTGAATCGATGTAGGTCTAAATTTATATATGAAGGGCATATTTTACTGCAATTCATTTGATAAATAAATTAAGTCACAGAAAGTCATTTAGTATTTGTATACAAAATAAGCAACTTTGAAGAGCGTATCTTCTATATAACAATTCACTGTATTAACACATAATTCAGCAAATGAATACTTACTAAAGCATTTTATAGTCAAAAGACTATGAAATCTGCAGTGGGCAAAAAGAGTGATTTGACCAAATTGGAATTTCCATTTTCTTTTGATAATGTATTTGATATTCTTTCTAAAATCACGACTCTTGTTTTATCTCAAAGGTAGTTTTACAGATTTTATAATTCTAACTTTTATGTTGGTTTTAAAATGCAGTCTAATGATGTGTTTCAGATTTAGTCTATCCTCTGTAATCAAGTTACTGAATGCAGTTACTTTAGTAACTTTGATTCATTGGAAGGAGTCAAAGCTTATATTATTTCTGATAAATTTCATCTTTGGAAACATTATACCCCATTCATGAAAATGAATATCCTAAAATATTGGCTTTAGGTTTGAGAGTGATTAATTTCTTCAAATTCTGAGTCTATATTTCCTTATTAAAGAGGAAACATTTTACTGGGGAATGCATCTATGCCAAGCCCAAGTGTTTTTTTATTCAAACCTGGTGCCAACAATATTGTTCTTCTCAACAAGCCTTTTTATATTTCTTATCCTTTGAAAAGGGTTTACCATAAATCTGCACTTTCTTACTGGCTCTGCAATTTCTTATTGGCTTGGAATTTGCCCAGTTGTTTGCCTAAGTGTGCTTCATGGAACTGACCTGAAGCATTAATGGGATTTACATAAAGCAAAATGATGGTCAAATAAATTGCAGAAATGCAGAACTGAAGAGAATTTGAATGTTTTCTTTATCACATTTATTTACTTGCACAGAGAATCTTCAAAAACAATACAAAATAAAACCAATCCCTATGTTCTCTGGAAATGATTTTAGGAAATTCTGCCATATATAAATATGTGAAGAAAGCGAACACAAATTCTAACTCCTAGGAACAGAGACCAAACATACTGTGGGTCTTCTTCCTGACATGAAATGGATCACAATTAATCCAGATAACGCTTGAAAGTAAACATAGTATCACATTCTTATTATTCATGCTTTTGCTCATAACTGCTCCGATCCTGTTAAGCCAAGCACAGCTGATATCTTTAAAAGTATTTATGTGCTCAGTTTATTGTTAAAAATTGAATCTAGGCTCTACACTAATTTTCCAAGCTTAATTTCCACCTCTCTCTGACCTGCTTACCATGCTCTTGCCTATTTGCTTCTATCTCCTGAAGATACCAGCCTGGTTTCTGCATCAGTGTCTGATATTTCTAATACTTGATTAATATATATGTTAAGGGTGAACAAATTGGTAAGTATATTGTAAATAATGAAACCAGGGCTTTCATGATTGGGAAAATAAGCTACAAATAAGGAAAGATGGAATTAAGCTTCAGATGTTAGATTGGAATTGCCCATCATTCATGTCCCCGCTCTCCTACCAAAAACAACCACAAAGCAAAACAATCACAAAGCAAAAAATGAAAAATAGGAATTAAGACGTCTTATGAAAAATTTCCAAATATAATGCAAATGACTGTATCTTGTTTACTTAACATTTTCTCTTGGATTATTTTTTCTTCTCTTTAAAAAATGTTCTGTTCTCTTACTTCTCTCTCTCTACACACACACACGAGCACACACACAACCACACATAAAGAGACATTTATGTATATTTTGGACACTGTAAGAAATGAAACAGCGGAACAGGACAGCATGTACACTATAATCTAAGAGGACACACTAAAAATAAAAGTATAACTGAATCTGTATATTGAAGGAGCTTGTGTATCAGTGAACATTGACCTAGAAACTTCAACTCCAAGAAGAGTTTTATCAAAATTTTCAGGCAATAAAGATAAAAGAAGCAATGTTTAGGGCCTTCAGGCAAAAAGACCAAGTTTACTAATAAAAGGAGAAAAAAAAATCAGATTGGTGTCAGACTTCTTGATTTTTGATAGAACAGGCAATGTAAGTCAACAAAGAATTCAAAAAATAAAAGTGATCCAAAGATTTCACATCTAACCAAGTTGCCCTTCAACAATCAATTCTATGGGAAGGCACTGAAAATGCAAAAACACAAGGATAACTATACTCAGAATCCTCCTGAGAAACCTACTAGAAAATGAGTTTTCTCTAGAGACGATAATAAATATTTTACCAAAAGGTATGTATTGAATATGTTTAATTATAGATCAAAGACTAGAAGTTTAAAATAAAGGTGATAACCAATATAAAATTGATATGTGTATTGATAAAATATAAGTAGTACAACTTAAAATGTAGAAAGAGAAGAGAGGGAAGGAGAAAGTTAGAATATGCTCATGGATTTTTGCATAGTCATATGAGAATCTGGTTTTTTCAGCCTGGGCTGCTATAAAAAATACTACAGACACAGTTATTTAAAAAATAGAAATTAATTTTCTCACAGTTCCAGAGGCTAGAATATGAGATCGCAATGTCATCATGCTCAGATTCTAGTAAGAGTTCTCTTCTTAGCTTGTAAACAGTTGATTGTTGCATGTATTCACTTGTGTGTGCATGCTGAGTTTCTTCATTCATGTCTGCCTCTTTGTGACCATATGAACTGTAGACTACCATGGTTTTCATGAGCTTCCCAGGTGATGACAGTGGTAAAGAACCCTCCTGCCAATGCGGGAGACATAAGAAACACAGGCCCCATCCTTGGGTGGGGGAGATCCCTGGTGGAGGGCACGGCAACTCACTCCAGTATTCTTGCCCACATGTCCTCACAGGGCAGAGAGAAAGAAAGCTCTCTGATGTCTCTTTTTAAAAGGGCACTAATCCCATCATGAAGACCCCACTCTCAAGACCTCATCCAAACCTAATCATTTCCCCAAAGCCTCATCTCCAAATGCCATCACAGGGAGATTTAGGGCTTTAATGTATGGATTCGGGGAGGACAAAATTTAGCCCATAGCAGAGTCAAAAGATCTATTTTTGTTGCTACAAAACTCAATATTAAAGGTTTAAGCAGGGAAAAGGATGAGTACTACAAATGTTTTAGCATAATCATAGCCAGTAGAATAAAAAAATGAACTTCATAAATATTAGAGCAATAACAATACTGGACAAAGGAAAAAACACATAAAGAAATGGGAAACAGTATATATAACATAAATATAACATATATAACACTTAAAAATCATGATAGAATTAAAGTCAAGCATATTTGTTATATCAAATAAATGTGAGTGTGGTGTGTGTGTGTGTGTGTTCAGTTGTGTCCCATGCTTGTGACCCTATAGACTGTAGCCCATCAGGCTCCACTGTCCATGGGATTCTCCAGGCAAGAATACTGGAGTGAGTAGCCATTCCCTTCTCCAGGGCATCTTCCTGACCCAGAGATTAAACCTGTGACTCTTGAATCTCCTGCATTGGCAGGCAGATTCTCTACCAATAGCGCCACCTGGGAAGACCTCAACTTTAAAAATAAAAAATATTACATGAAAACCAAAAAAACAGAAATTTATGTATAGAAGAACTTAACACACCATTATCAGTTCAAGCAATATCAAGTGGAAAAAAAAGGCAGGCAAAAATATAAAATATCTAAACTATTATAAAAGATCTTAGATCTTATTAAAATATACCAATATTTAAAATCCCATATTAGAGAATACAATTTCATCTCAAGTAAACACAGAACTCACATAAATTAATCATATATTAGTACTGAAGAGAATAAATTCAACTAAAAATGCAACTGACCAAAACTGACACTAGAAAAAACAGAAGATAGCATACATCAAATAAAGAAATTTCATGTTACCAGTCCCCCCCAAAAGAAAACCCAAGGTCCAAATAGTCTGTAAATTCTGTCAAACCTGAAAGAAGAAATAGCCCCAATTTGCAAAAAATATTTCAGTGTGTATAGTAATAGGTAGCACTGCCTAACTTGCATTATGAAGCTGTCATAACAATTAAGAAAAGTCTAGTAAAGACATACAAAAAAAAAATCTAGACCAATGTCCCTTATGAGTAGAGACTACATAATCCTTATTATAATATTCTTACATTAATTTCAATAATATTTAAAAGTATATGTCCAAACCAAGACAGCTTTATCCAATACTGCAAGATTGGATTAACATTTCAAAATTAACTAACATAACACATGATACTACCAGGACAGAGAAGGGACCACATTATCATTTCAGTAGGTAGAGAGAGAAGATTTAATAAAACTTTTGAAAATATTTAATATCTATTAAAGATAAAAATTGTCAGTATAATAAAGATAGCAGGAAACCTCAGTCTGGTAGAAGGCATCTATGAAAATCCTAGGTCTGATAATGCACTTTATAGTGAAGGATGGAGTTATTGCCCCCGAGTTTAAGAATAAGTGATGATACCTGTTTTCACTCCTAGCATTCAGTACTGCACTGAATAAAGACTACATCTAGCCTTCACCGTTGTTTCGGTTTTCTCAGTTAAATAGAAAGCCAAGTTATTTTATGAAACAGTGAAGAAGGATGTTTTTGAAAGGATTTGAAGAGAAACCCAACTCTGCATGTGAATAAATAAAATGGCAAGGGAAGTACAATATTGTGTCTGCTTTCAGCAGGACCTGTTTTTTTTTTTTTTTTTTTTTTTTTGTGGTCTTGGCATGGTTTGTCCATGGGGATAGCTGAGAGTTTTTCCCCAGGTGCACAGTGATAAGAAATGGTTTATACTTCAAAGTTATGCTTTCTTTAATATATTTTCCAAATATGCTAGTCATGTTGCTTTAGAAATAACAAATTATTTTTAAATGGTTATTAAATTTTGAAGTAAACTCCTGTAGAATCTCTCAAGTCAAAATTAATGAAAATGTATTTTACAATTGATAGTCTTTTTAAAAGGTAGATACCCCAACTTAGTAACACACATGGAATTAAGTATAAAGTCTCTTTGTCTGCATCTGTGCAAGTATGCTCAGTCATGTTGGACTCCTTGCAACCCCATGAACCATAGTCCACAAGACTCCTCTGTCCGTGGAATTTTCCAGGCAAGAATATCAGATTGGGTTGCCATTTCTTCCTTCAGGGGATCTTCTCAACCCAGGGATAGAATCAGAGTTTCTTGCATCGCCTGCATTGGCAGGCAGATTCTTTACTACTGCACCACCTGGGAAGGTTAACACACGTGGAATTAAGCATAAAGTCTAACTTTAAACAAAAGGAGGCCATCAAACAGAATTGACTTTCTGTGAATTACAAGGAAAAATTTTGTACACATATTTCTCTTTAAATTAGTTAATTTTGACATATTTAAACAAAAAAGTGATCAATTACATATATTTTGTATAAATAGATTAAGACATGAGTAGGTAATATTTGGCATTTTAGACCTCAGGAATGGGTCATATCTTGGTGAGTCTGGAGATATACTTTGGAATCATCACTTGAACACAAATGGAGATGCTTTCATTATTATGGCCACACTGTCAGCATAATCTGCTTTAAAACAGATTAATGTTATCAGAAGAAATGCATAAAAAAGCTTTTTAATCCAGGTTTGTTTCCGAGAAGTAGAAGCAATATTGTTTATGGTTTAATAATTGTAAATAAATTTATATTAAATTTAATGTTTGAATGTGAAATCATGATTTACTGAAAAGCCAGGCAGTTACAGCATGATCCACCCTCGATAAAATATACAGATTGATATTCTATGAGATAGAATATCAAGCAAGAGTAACAGTATTAGAAGACAATGTACTTTGATAAAAAAGCATCTGATAGAATATGCTTTGCTTCCTATAAACTGCTGTTTCCGATTGGTTGGCAATGTAAATTAGTTCAGAAAATGTGTTCCACAGTGTATGGTGTGACCTAGATCATAAAATAAAGGGACAAAGAGTGAGAGTGTGCTTAAGTGGACTCATTATAACATCTATACATGTAGTCTAGACTGAAGAACCAGACTTAGACATTTCCTTCTTACTCTCCTTTTTTTTTTTTTTTTTTTTTGAGGAAGAAATAATCTTATAACAGCAGAATCCAAACAAAAGCCATCAGGGTACTAAGATACAAATTATGGTTCTTTATGTTGCATTTATGAGAGCTTTGTGTTGAGTGGATTTTGATCATTCTAGTACATTTAACTGCAAGAAATCCAGACTTTCAATGAGACCATGTCAGAACAGATATGAATGATAAAGCATGTGAGACAAGTAGTTAAGATCCCTCAAAAGGGCTCAGGTTTATCAAATATCCTGTACCTTGACAAACAAAAGAAAAAATAAATAGTTGTAAATAAGATAAAATTAGGTAAAGTAGAGATAAGGAAATGGAAAGGAGGAAGCCAAGTCATAAGAAAGCAACATAAGCTAAATCCCTGGATCCTTCATAAGCAGATAAAGAGTTTTTAATTTCTTTTTTCTTATTTCATGTTATCCTTAGTGTCCGGGCAAAATATTTTCCCTAATGCTCCTAAAACAAAAGAAACACACAGCATCCAAGTTGCATTAAGTGGTAAAGTAGAAAAAATTAATTAGGATTTATGTTCTAACAAATTAGTAGTCATTTGGGAAAAAAAAATTGTGCACAAAATATAAAACAAAATTATGTCATTATAAAATAATCACAGGGCTTCCCAGGTGGTGCTAGAGGTAAAGAACCCGCCTGCCAATGCAGGAGACAAAGGTGATGTGGGTTTGATCCCTGGGTTGGAAAGATCCCGTGGAGTAGGAAATGGCAACCCACACCAGTATTCTCGCCTGGAGAATCCCATGGACAGAAGAGCCTGGCGGGCTACTGTCCTTAAGGTCCCAAAGAGTCTGACACAACTGAAGTGATTTAGCGCAGCACAGAAAAATAATCACAATTTAAATTTACTAATAAAATGTGTTTTAGAAGCTGCTTTAATCCTTTCCCATTTATCTGCACACAGAACCCTGAACGTCATGCTGTTTTTATTTCTTTCTTCTGCTCTATTCACTCACTATCCCTTTCTAAAAGTTCCATCCAGAGACAAGGCACTGTCAGCTCAGATAACCTCCAAGATAGTGTTGTATAATGTCAGTTCTGATTACACTTTTGCCCAAGTCTAAGGAAAAGCCTTAATAGAATTCTCATGCAAATCTCTGAAAATCCTTACACAGGCATGTAAATAGTAGACCACAATTAAAAAAAAAAGATTAATTATAAAGGGGAAACCACTGGAACCTACACTGATACATAAGAGAAGCTCACAACTCAGATTTTTTGTCATGAATCTACAGATTCCCAGAGATAGCATCACATAATTTGATAGCTGAATGAGATGAGAATATAGATAAAGAGCAAGATAAAGAAATATAATGTGACTATAGCATAAACAGTGGAGTTTAATATGCAATCTGTGTCATGTCACCAAGTGTTTGTAAATTGTATTATCATAATATGCATGATGAGATCGGTGTTATTAAAAGATGGTGGCTCTGAGTGCAGTATGGATTATGGTGTTCCAGCTGGGTCTTCTTATTTGCAAAGGTTAGAAAGTCACATAGACTGATTCAGGAAAAGAAGGAAGTTATCTTTGTATCTGCAAAGCAGTAAACGGACAAAACGTCTCATGGGTAACCCTGAATTCTGAGAAGAGTAATGAAAGGAGGTCATATGAAGATTGTGTGTGTGCATGTGTGCCTTCAGTTGCATCTGACTCCTTTGTGACCTTACTGACTGTAGTCTGCCAGGCTCCTTTGTCCACAGGATTTTCCCATCAGGTTGCCATTCTTACCTCAAGGGAACCTTCCCGACCGAGGGATTGAACCAGTCTCTCTGGCGTCTCCTGTACAGCCAGGCAGATTCTTTACAAATGAGCCACCTGAAGAGCCTTTATGAAGACTGCCCTTCAGGGGATCTTCCCAATCCAGGGGTCAAACCCAGGTCTCCTGCATTGCAGGCAGATTCTTTACTGTCTGAGCCACCAGGGAAACCCATGAAAACTGGATTGGGTAGCCTATCCCTTCTCCAGGGGATCTTCCCAACCTAGGAATTGAACCAGGGTCTCCTGCATTTCAGGCAGATTCTTTACCATCTGAGCTACCAGGAAAGCACAGATTTTCTCTATTATACTGATTTTCTTTGCCCTCCTATTTTCTCTTTTAATTTGCTAGATGATTGTTTTTACACTGTGCCTTTCCCATACTGTCATTTCTCTTTGCATATAGCATTTGATTTTGTTTTGTTGCTGTTGTTTCACCACTAAATTGTGTCCAACTCTTTTGCAACTCCATGGACTATAGCCCACCAGGACCCTCTGTTCATGGGATTATCCAGGCAAGAATACTGGAGTGGGTTGCCATTTCTATCTCCAGGGTATCTTCCCAAACCAGGGATTGAATTTGCATCTCCTACCCGGCAGGCAGATCATTTACCATTGAGCCACTTGGTAAGCCACAAGAGCTTATTATTGTTGTTCAGTTGCTCAGTCGTGTCTGACTCTTTACAACTCTGTGGACTGCAGCATGCCAGGCTTCCCTGTCCTTCACCATCTCCCAGAGCTTGGTCAAACTCATGTGTACTGAGTCTGTGATGCCATCTAACCATCTCATCCTCTGTCATCCCCTCCTCCTCCTGTCTTCAATCTTTCTGAGAATCAGGGTCTTTTCCAATGAGTCATTTCTTTGCATTGGATGGCCAAAGTATTGGAGCTTCAGCTTCAGTATCAGTCCTCCCAATGAATATTCAGGACTGATTTCCTTTAGGAGTGATGGTTTGACCTCCTTGCAGTCCTAGGGACTCTCAAGAGTTTTCTCCAGTGCCACAATTTGAAAACATCACTTTCTAAGCACCCAGACTTCTTTATGGTCCAACTCTCACATCCATACATAACTGCTAGAAAAACCATAACTTTGACTGTATGGGCATTTTTTGACAAAGTGATATCTCTGCTTTTTAATATACTGTCTAGGATTGTCATAGCTTTCCTTCCAAGGAGAAAGCATATTTTAAATTCATGGCTGCAGTCACTGTCTGCAGTGATTTTGAAGCCTAAGAAAATAAAATCTATCATTGCTTCCACTTTTTCCCCTTCTACTTGCCATGAAATGATGGGACCGGATGCAAGGATCATTGCTTTTGTTTTTTTGTAATGTTAAGATTTAAACCAGCTTTTTCACACTCCTTTTTCAGCTTTTTCACACTCTTCTTTCAGCTTCATCAAGATGTTCTTTAGTTCCTTTTCATTTTCTGCTATTAGAGTAGTATCATCTGCATATCTGAGGTTTTTGATATTTCTCGTGGCAATCTTGATTCCAGCTTGTGACTCATATAGTCTGGCATTTCGCATGATATAATTTGCATAGAAGATAAATAAGAAGGGTGACAATATACAGCCTTGACATACTCCTGTCCCAATTTTGAACGATTCATTTCTTCCATGTCTGGTTCTAACTGTTGCTTCTTGACCTGTATACAGGCTTCCCAGGAGGCAGATAAGATTATCTGGTATTCCCATCTTCTCAAGAATTTTCCACAGTTCATTGTGATTCACACAGTAAATGCTTCAGCATAGTCCATGAAGCAAAAGTAGATGTTTTTCTGGAATTCCTTTGCTTTCTCTATGATCTAGGAAATGGCAGCAATTTGATCTCTGGTTCCTCTGTCTTTTCTAAACCCAGCTGTTACATCTGGGATTTCTTGGTTCATGTACTGCTAGGATTTTGAGCATACCCTTAACAGCATGTGAAAGGAGCACACCTGTATGGTAGTTTGGACATTTTTGCATTGCAGTTCTTTGTGATTTGAATGAAAACTGACCTCTTCCAGGCCTGTGGCCACTGCCGAGTTTCCCAGATTTGCTGGCATATTGAATGAAGCACTTTAACTATCATCTTTTAGGATTTTAAATAGATTTAAATTTAAATTCCATCAGCTCCACTAGCTTTGTAGTAATGTTTCCTAAGGCCCACTTGACTTCACACTCCAAGATGTCTGGGTGTAGGTAAGTAACCACACCATCGTGGTCATCCAGGTCATTAAGACCTTTTTATGAATAGTTCTGTGTATTCTTGCCACCTCTTCTTAATCTCTTCTGTTTCTGTTTGGTCCTTACCATTTCTGTCCTTTATCATGCCAAACATTGCATGAAATGTTTCCTTAGATATATCCACTAAATCATCTCCAATTTATATCTTAATATGGGAAACCTAACTGTTTTCCTGAGTCTTTCTGAGTAGCGACATTTATTTTTCATGTGTTATTGTTGTTTAGTCACTAAGTCATGCCTGACTGTTTTGTGACTTAGTCCAACAGGTCCTCCGTCTGTGGGATTTCCCACTCAAGAATACTGGAGTGAGTTGCCACTTACTTTTCCAAGGGATCTTCCCAATTCATATGGAACACTTGCCTCCTGCATTGCAGGCAGGTTCTTTACTCATGAGCCACTGGGCACCCCATTAAATATCAATGTTTAGATGTTAATTTCTTAATATATTTCTTAAATATCTTTTGAAAATAGGTCATAGTAATACTGTCCAGCAATAAAATACCTCTTTAATCTTATAAAAAAGTGTTTCGATTTTTGACATGATCTTTTAAAAACAGAGTCAATTACAGAAGCTAAAGAGAAAGAAATTCCAAGTCAGGAAGAAATTTGTAATGTAATGGGATTTTACATTATTGAATTCCAAAATTCTTAATGGTTATTACATGAAGGATATTTCTTGAATTATTATTTTGGATGTCTTTTCCCAACTTTTGCTTCTCCCACTTTTCATTATCAATGTTGATCAGAAAAATAAGACTTCTGATATATACTCACTCTTGGAAACAGAAAGGAGAAAGCATTATGTCTACTCTTTTGCAAATAAAATATTCTTAATAAATGGCTGAATGTGTCAATAAACCATTGTTGTTAAACCTATCTTTTAAGCCAATACACTTAAAACAAATGATATAATTGATAGATAAAAGTGTTTATATTGCAAAGTATCTTACTAGGTTAGCTCATATAATCTGTGAAGCTACAAGTTTAATTTAACAATAACATTCTTATTTTATAAATAATGTAAACAGAGGCTTATACAGAAAAGTAACCACTTGATATCAAACTGTTAAGAAAGATGAACAAGAATTACTTAAGAGGGTACCTCATTAATTACTAAAACTTTCCTTTTTTGTTCTTTGCCATCATACTACTCTTGACCACTACTTTCCCTCTTTTGGATCAGTTCTCTAATTAGTTTTCCATTTCTGTCTTTTCTTCTATATAATTCACTCTTCCTCCAATAATAAAATGAGAATTTATGATACCTTGCCAATGCAAGAGATGCAGGAAATGAGGGTTTGATTCCTGGATCAGGAAGATCCCTTGAAGGAAGAAATAGCAACCCACTCCAGTATTCTTGTCTGGGAAATGCCATGGACCGAGGAAACTAGCAGGCTACAGTCCATGGGGTCGCAAAGAGGACACAACTGAGCCCCCTGCACACAATGACTTTCCACTGCCTGAGGATGAATTCCAAATCCTTAGTAACACTGACAAGTCCCTGCATCATCTGTGTCATGCTGAAATCTACACAGTTGCATTATGTGTTTGCATAGAATAGATGCTTTTAAAAACTACTGATGTCAGGGCCACACCCCAGATCACTTAAATAGGATTTCAGCACAGAGTCCATCCAGGCAATCACTATGTACAGTCAGTATGAGGACTCTGTCTTTATTGACTCCTTATGAAATACTCCTTATAAGTTCTATGAGCTCTTCTGTTGAGTTAATTGATTAATATTAATCTCTTGTGCATTTATAGCACAATCTACATTAATGTCTAGTCAATATAGCTTACCAACATCCCATCTGGTGTAATTTTTAGAAGTCATGATTCATAACTGGTTTTGTTGTAAGATAACCCAATAATTTGTCTGGTGCAGATAATTTACTATGTTACTAACCCATCACGAGGGGCTTTCCAGGTGGCACTAGTGTTAAAGAACCCACCTGTCAATGCAGGGGACATAAGAAATGTGGGTTTGATCCCTGGGTGGGGAAGATCCCCTGGCAGGGGGCTTGGCAACCCACTCCAGTATTCTTGCTTGGAGAATCCCATGGGCAGAGGGGCCTGGTGGTCTACAGTCCACAGGGTCACAAAGAGTCAGACACGACTGAAGTGACTTAGCAAGCATGCACCTACTGTGAAGTTTCTGTCATAAAATTACAAATCATCAGCTTAACTGCAAGTAAAAAACAGAAACAAAAATATTTTATCAGATTATCTTGTAAATACAGATCATTTTTATTGAAATTAAATATTTTGCATTATTCATATTTATTTAAATTACCATACATAATATATATCCCCAAGTTTCATGATTATGAGAATTCATAATTATATTTGTATGACTTACTGACCATATATCAGGGCTCTAAACCAAGAGTTTGGGGGATGTGTAGAGTTCACTCAGATATGAATCTAGCAAGAGGATTATAATTTATTAAAGAAGATAAACTAGGCATGAACCTAAATGACTAAATTCTAAGATAGGAAATGATGCAATATGAATGGTAGAGATAAAGTGGTTGTAGGATGAGGACATATGAGCGCATCTCTAAGGTTTAAAATGCAAACTGTCCCCTAAATATTTCAAACCAGTTGTAACAGTATTTCCCCTTTGAGACAATAAAAAAGTGCTTCAGGTGTTTCATGTGCTTCTATATTATATGCACATAGGAAACCTTTTACTATTTCCTAGACAATATTTGCTCGTAATCTAGTTTACAATTCTTTTGATATGTGTGGAAATAACTGGGAAAAATAATTGGCAAAATATATTTCTCTCTATAACAGTGGCATAAAATATGTATGCTAATCACCAACAGATTTAAGAAACTACTCCAGAAAAGAATTTGAGACACAAATCTCTCATGTAGCTGGCAGTTATATTGTGTCATCTCCCTAATGAAGAGCCATCATAGGTAAATGAAGAAATTTTTTTTTTATATTTTAGATTAGCCACAAGAGGGAACTCACAGAGACCTGTTAATGCCAGTGAAATATATTAACAGTGATAAAAAATGTTAGTCTGCAGAGTTCAAACAAAGTTCAATCTCTCTTACTAGGTTTTAGTGCTGTGATACTTGAAAGGAAGATTTGATGAAAACAATTACTTTTCCTACAATTCCTGAACTTGTTTCACAAACTTAAAAGGTTTTTTTGTTGCCCTATTATAAGATTTAATTATTTGATTAATTATCTCTTTTTAAGAGAGCCTCAGATGGTAAAGAATCTCCCTACAGTGCAAGAGACACAGGAGCGATGGGTTCAATCCATTGATCAGGAAGCTTTCCTGGAGAAGGGAAAGGCAACCAACTTCAGTATTCTTGCCTGGAGAATTCCATGGACAGGGGAATCTGATAGGCTTATAGTCCGTGGGGTTGCAAAGTAGGATATGACTGAGTGACTAACATGGGGCAAGTATTAGAGATTTTAACAAACATAGTTTTGAACTGACTAAGCTGCTTTCACTGCAGTTTCACTTTAGGATCTTGGAAGTCATTTAATCTCTTTGCACATGATTCTATTTCTAAAATAACAACATAAATACATTAATATTCACACCTTTGTTTCAAAAAGTGCTTCAATGTCTGTGATATAAACCCAGAAGTAAATAGTAGTAATTGTACTATAGCATTGGCATTTTTAAATTTCAACCATATTTGGCCCTAAGATATTAAAAGAAATCTTATCTCTCTAAATTTGGCTACAATAATTATAAAGACCAAATTAGAAGGTGTCCTACTTCTTGATATTTCTTTCCTCTAGTGAAATACAAGATACACTGATCAGAGAATCTGTAGGTAAAGTGAAATTTCTGGTTTCCTTACTTATTTGGTGATACTGTTGTCTCTATAGCTCCTGGTAAATATTTAAAAAGGTTATTATCTGATTAGGTTAATACTACAAAAATGTACTAGTTTTGTAGTTTAACTTATTTCTACTCTGGATTTCTTCTTTCTTCCTTTTGATTAAAGTGTATTTAGGATATAAAAAACATTTTTTACATCTTATATATTTAGTCATAGGCTTTAATAAGAGAAAATACCATTTGGTGATACTGTGACAAGTTTAAGCAAGTACAAGGACATTGAATTAAAAATAAGCAACTGAACATACTTTCCTTTATTACTCATTTAATGCAAGAAAACTTTCAAGTAATGAATTTCAGTGTATGGTCCTGAAATTGAACACCTTTAGCTCTAAGATACTGACATCATAACTAAGCTGAGGTAGTGTTATAGTTGAGAAAAGGGGATATTTAAAGCATAGTTAAATATCTTTATGAAAAAGTCAAAAAAATTAATAAGGATATGAAGCAATGCCTAGGTTATAAAAATTAGACTAAAACCAATCTCAGCATCTTTGTGGATATGTTGTAAGACCATAATAAATATCAACACAATTTGTTTTTGAAAAAAATGTCTGTGCTGTTGAATTTTGGACTTCCGTTGCTTAAAGGTAGGAAAATGTAGTAACAAAAATTTAGTATCCTTAAGTAAACAAAACACTTCTAATATTGTTGTCTCATCATATTTTCAAAGATTCTCCATATCCCAGAAAGTAAAATTTATACAACTTTTAATGGCAGAAAACAACCTGAATCCTAGGTATCATGATTAATTCTTGGATTATCTTTGTACAACTTTTCTTGCAACTGTTAAAAGTTCTGTGGGAGGATACATCACAGAATTATCTCAGAACAATTGAGACCTTGTTAACTTTTTTATTGCAATCTTGGCTGAAATATTATTATTTGTTGTTTAGTCCCTCAGTAGAGTCTGCCTCCTGGCAACCCCATGGACTGCAGCACGCCAGGCTTCCCTGTCCTTCACCATTTCCCAGAGGTTGTTCTAACTCATATCCATTGAGTCGGTGATGCCATCCAACCATCTCCTCCTCTGTCGTCCCCATCTCCTGCATTCAATCTTTCCCAGCGTCAGGATCTTTTACAATGAGTTGGCTCTTCGCATCAGGTGGCCAAAGTATTGAGCTTCAGCTTCAACATCAGTCCTTCCAATGAATATTCAGGACTGATTTCCTTTAGGATAGACTGGTTGGATCTCCTTGTAGTCCAAGGGACTCTCAAGAGTCTTCCCCAACATCACAGTTCAAAAGCATCAGTTTTTCAGCACTCAGCCTTCCTTATGGTCCAACTCTCACATATATACATGACTACTGGAAGAAACCATAGCTTTTAATATATGAACTTTTGTCAGCAAAGTAACATCTCTGCCTTTTAATATGCTGTCTATGTTGGTCATAGCATTTCTTCCAAGGAGCAAGGATCTTTTAATTTCCTGGCTACACTAACTATATGCAGTGAGTTTGGAGTCCAAGAAAATAAAGTCTCTCTATGTTTCCATTGTTTCCCCATCTATTTGCCATGATGGGACTGTATGTCATGATCTAATTTTTTTGAATGTTGAGCTTTAAGTCAGCTTTATCACACTCCTCTTTCACCTTCATCAAGAGGCTCTTTAATTTCTCTTCACTTTCTGCCATAATGGTGGTGTCATCTGCATATATGAGGCTGTTGATATGTCTCTCAGCAATTTTGATTCCAGCTTGTGATTCATCCAGCCTGGCATTTTGCATGATGTATTCTGCATAAAAGTTAAATAGGCAGGGTGACAACATACAGCCTTGACACACTCCTTTTCTAATTTGGAACCAGTCTTTTGTTCAATGTCCACTTCTAACTGTTGCTTCTTGACCTGAATATGAGTTTCACAGGAGGCAGGTAAAGTGAAAGCTGCTCAGTTGTGTCCTATTCTTTGTGACCCCATGGAGTATACAGTCCATGGAATTCTCCAGGCCAGAATACTGGAGTGGGTAGCCTTTCACTTCTTCAGGGGATCTTCCCAACCCAGGGATCTTCCCAACCCAGAGATCCCAGGTCTCCCACATTGCAGGCTAATTCTTTACCAGCTGAGCCATGAGGGAAGCCCAATAATACTGGAGAGGATAGCCTATACCTTCTGCAGTGGATCTGCCCAACTCAAGAATTGAATCAGGGTCTCCTGCATTGTAGGTGAATTCTTTACCAACTGAGCTGTCAGGGAATCTTAGTTGTTCTGTCATTTCCATCTCTCTAAAGATTTTCCACACTTTGTTGTGATCCACACAGTCAAAGGCTTTAGCATAGTCAATGAAACAGAAGTAGGTGTTTTTCTGGAATTCTCTTGCTTTTTCTATGATCCAACAGATGTTGGCAATTTGATCTCTGGTTCCTCTCCCTTTTCTAAATCCAGCTTGTACATCTTGAAGTTCTCAGTTCATGTACTATCAAAATCTGTCTTGGAGGATTTTGAGAAATTACTTTGCTAGCATGTGAAATGAGTGCAATTGTGAGGTAGTTTGAACATCCTTTGGCATTGCCCTTCTTTGAAGTGGATGAAAACTGACTTCTTCCAGTCCTGTGGCCACTGAATTTTCCAAATTTGTTGGAATATTGAGTGCAGCACTTTTCTTAGTTCTTCAGGCACTCTGTCAATCAGATCTAATCCCTTGAATCTAATTGTCACTTCCACTATATAATTGTAAGGGATTTGATGTAGGTTATACCTGAATGGTCTAGTGGTTTTCCCTATTTTCTTCAATTTAAGTCTGAATTTGGCAATAATTAGTTCATGATCAGAGCCACAGTCAGCCCGGTCTTGTTTTTGCTGAGTATATAGAGCTTCTCCATCTTTGGCTGCAAAGAATATAATCAATCTGATTTCCATATTGACCATATGGTGATGTCCACGTGTAGAGTTGCTGGAAGAGGGTGTTAGCTATGACCAGTGTATTAGCTTGATAAATCTTTGTTAGCCTTTGCCCTTCTTCATTTTGTACTCAAAGACCAAACTTGTCTGTTAGTCCAGGTATCTCTTGACTTCCCACTTTTGCATTCCAGTCCCCTATGATGAAAAGGACATCTTTTTTGGTGTTAGTTCTAGAAGATCTTGTAGGTCTTCATAGCACCATTTAACTTCAGTTTCTTTGGCATTTGTGGTTGGGGCATAGACTTGGATTACTGTGATATTGAATGGTTTGCCTTGAAAATGAACTGAAATCATTCTGTTGTTTTTGAGATTGCACCCAAGTGCTGCATTTTGGATTCTTGTTGATTATGAGTTTTATTCCATTTCTTCTAAGGATTCTTGCCCACAGTAGTAGATATAATGGTCATCTGAATTAAATTCGCCCATTCTGGTCCATTTTAATTCACTGATTCCTAAAATGTTGATGTTCAATCTTGTCATCCCCTATTTGACCACTTCCAATTTACCTTGATTCATGGACTTAACATTCCAATTCCTCTGCATTGTTGTTCTTATAGAATCGAACTTTACTTTCACCACTAGACACAGCCACAACTGGGCATTGTTTCTGCTTTGGCTCAGCCTCTTTATTTCTACTGGAAGTATTTTTCGGCTCTTTTCCATTTACCAAACAGCTGAGTCCATCTTTCGCTGTCATATCTTTTTGCCTTTTCATACTGTTCATGGGGTTTTCAAGGAAAGAACTTGAGGGACTGTCTGTGGGAAAAACTGGGTTTGGCTCTGGTGGGCAAGTAAATATTTAATCCATGCTCAGTAAATCTTTAACCCAATTTTCTGCTGATGGTTGGGGCTGTGTCTTTCCCTGTAGTTTGACCTGAGGGCTTCAAAAGGACAAAAGCACTTATGCCAGGACACTGTGCCTCCTAGGGTTGCTGTGATCAGTGTCTCTGGCCCTGAAGCAGGCCACTGTTGACCTATACCTTGGCCAGAGACTCCTGGACACTCACAGGCAAGTCTGGCTCTGTCTCTTTGGGGGGTGACTGCTCTTTTCTCCTGGGTCCTGGTATACACAGGTTTTATTTGTGCCTTCCAAGAGGATACACATAATATTTTTATTAAATACAAATTCATTTGCCCTGCCCTATCATTACATGATGGGAATGTGTGTTGGTGTTTAAAAAATCTATGTCTGATACCACTTTAAAGAAATCCCATGAGATATTTAGTAAGTGAATTTATTAGTCTCTGTAGTCACTACACATTCATCTGTAATGTCTGTCTTAGTCTTGATGTGGTAGGCAGAATAATAGCCTTTCATAGATGTCCATGTCCTAATTCCTGAAACCTACACGTTTGTTAGATCATGCAGCAAAGGAGAATTAATGGTTGCAAATAAAATTGTTGTCATTTAGCCACTATGTCCATCTCTTTTGTGACCCCATGGACTATAGTCCACCAGGCTCCTCTGTCCTTGGAATTTCCCGGACAAGAATACTGAAGTGGGTTACCAATTCCTTCTCCAGGGTATCTTTTCCACCCAGGGATCAAACAGTATCTCCTGCATTGGCCGGTGGATTCTTTACCACTGAGCCATCTGGGAAGCCCTGCACACAAAATTATGTTTGTTAATTAATGTCCTTAAAATAGGGACATTATCTTGGATTACTTAGGTGTATCCAATGCATTTAATAATAACAGGAGTCCTTAAAAGTGTTTGTGTGAGGCAGAAGAAAAGGATCAGAGGAAGATGTGGTGATACAAGAATGATCAGAGAAATGCAACATTACTTGCTTTGAAGATGGAGGAACGGGCCCATGATCCAATAAATGGAAGTGGATTGTAGAAGCTGGAAGACAAGGAAATGGATTCACTTCCTTTCACTACCCAGAGCCTTCAAAAGGCAAGGAAGTCCTGTCAATGCTCTGGATTTAAGCCAGTGAGAACCAAATCAGACTTCTGACCTACAGAAATGCAAGATGATAAATATGTGTTGGTTTAAGCTACTAAGTATTTATTAAATTGTTCCAAGGTTATAGAAAAGTATTACAGATTTTGGTACCCAAAAGTGGAATGCTGCTGTGAAAAATACCTAAAAATGTGGAAGTGTCTTTGGAAGTAGGAAGAAGCTTAAAGAATTTCAAAGGTCTTGATAAAAAAATATCTAGATTTACTCAAATAAACTGGTAGTATTAATATGGGTTTAACAGCTGTGCTAGGGAGGAGGCAAAGTCAGAAGTATGGTAGAGAAAACATATACTGCCTTAGAGATTACCTAAACCACTGAATATACTATAGAAATATGAGCACTAAACGCACTGCTTGTGAAAGTTCAGAAGGAAATGGAAATTGGAAATTTGGGAAAGAGGATTCTTGCTACATGAAAGAAATATTAGCAGAATGATGTCCCATTATTATATGAAAGGCAGAACTTGTAAATGAGGAAAATGGATTTTTATCTGAAAAAAATTTCAAGCAAAATGTTAAAGGTATGACCAGGTTTCTTCTTACTCTTCATAGTAGAATGAGAGAGGAAAGAGCTGGATTAATGGAAGAAATGTTAAACTAAAAAGAAAGTATGGGCATTTCTTCATGACTCAGAAATTTTTTAGCCTTCACTGATAGCAAAAGGCTCTACAAAGAGAAAATCCCATGGATAGAGGGATTCGGACTGGTGGACTGGTGGGCTACAGTCCATTGGGTCACAAAGAGTTGGACATATCTGAGTGACAAACACTTTCACTTTCACACGACAATTAAGAGATTCATTCTTCATAGAGAAAATGCTGAGGAATCACATTCAAGGTGGTCAATTAGAACAACAAGCTAAACTGAAAGTACCAAAAAGCTTTTACTTACTACAAGATGTTGGATGTGTACCAAATTTGATGTTTTGGGAACAGACTTTTCTCAGGAAACTTGCCCTGTTGTTGTCTATAGTTGGCCCCAGAAGATCCCAATAGGACTTTGGCCCAGAGACAAAACCCTCACAATCATTTTCAAATACAATGCTTCAGAAAGATCAAAAGGTCAGAGTATTTAGTTGCAGAAAAAGCACTGGAAGAGATTAAAGATGAATTGATCCTCTGAGCCATCTCAGCAGAAGACAAAAATAGATATGAGGTTATTTAAGAAAAGTCTGTGGAGGGATCTCTGCCTAATGGAGTAGTGTCTCTGACATACACGGAAGACCCACAAAATTTTTGAGAATTTTAAGCTAGCAGAAATATTGTATTTTGAACCTGAAAGAACATAGAGAGTACATGGAATGAAAAAAGGCTATTGAATTCTCAAGTATCTAAAGGTGAGAAAGTCTGATAAAAACCACTGAGCTGAAAACATGTGGTCTCTCATGACAAGAAAAGGATGACTCAGAGAGTGCAGTCATGGGCCTGGAATGCACCACCTAGTCACAGACCTTAAAACCTGATGGAATTTTCCCAACTTGATTTTGATAATGCTTGCACTAGTGATTCCTTTTTCTCTTCCATTTTCTCCTTTTTTTTTTGTTTTGAATAGAAATATATACTACTATTCCTATTTCTTTCTTACAACTGTATTCTAGGAATAGATAACTTGCTTTCTTGTTTCCCAGACCCATAGATAGAAAAGAATTTTGCTCCAGAATTAATTATACACAAAGCCTCACACAAATATATCTAATTCAGATGCTTTAGATGATGAAATTTGGGACTTTTTAGCCATGGAGATTTGAGATTTTGCATTTTTCAGTTGATAATCTAATGGGTTGAGAGTTTTCAGAGATCTTGATAAGGGGTGAATGTTCTTCATATGGAGTGGACATGAACTTTTGTAGTCTACAGGGCATACCATGATAGGTACAATAATATCTCCTTCCCCCCCCCCAACAAAATGTTTCCATATTAACCCATCAAATGTATGAATATGCTTCAATTCAGTCGCTCAGTAATGTCTGACTCTTTGTAACCCCATGGACTACAGTACTCCATACTTCCCTGTCCGTCACCAATCCCTAGAGCTTACACAAATTCATGTTCATCAAGTCAGTGATGCCATCCAACCATCTAATCCTCTGCTGTCCCAATTTCCTCCTGCCTTCAACTTTTCCCAGCATCAGGGTCTTTTCCAAGGAGTCAGTTCTTCTTATCAGGTGCCAAAGTATTGGAGCTTCAGCTTCAGCATCAATCCTTCCAGTGAATATTCAGGACTGATTTCCTTTAGGATGGACTGGTTTGATCTCCTTAAATTCCAAGGAACTCTCAAGAGTCTTCTCCAATACCACAGTTCAAAAGCATCAATTCTTCAGCACTCAGATTTCTTTATAGTCCAACAAGTCCTACATGACTACTGGAAAAACCAAAGCTTTGACTAGACGGAACTTTGTTGGCAAAGTAATGTCTCTGCTTTTTAATATACTGTCTACGTTGGTCATAACTTTTCTTCCAAGGAGCAAGTGTCTTTTAATTTCATGGCTACAGTCACCATCTGCAGTGATTTTGGAGCCCCCAAGAATAAAGTCTGTCATTGTTTCCATTGTTTTCCCATCTATTTGCCATGAAGTGATGTGACCAGATGCCATGATATTAGTTTTCTGAATGCTGAGTTTTAAGCCAAATTTTTCACTCTCCTCTTTCACTTTCATTAAGAGGCTCTTTAGTTCTTCACTTTCTGCCATAAGGGTGGTGTCTTCTGCATATTTGAGGTTATTGAGGTTATTGAATATGCTAAACTACACAATAAAGAGGAACTAAGATTGAAGATGTACTTAAGGTTGCTAATTGAAAGTGAAAGTGATAGTGTTAGTCACTCAGTCCTGTCTGACTCTTTGTGACCCCATGGACTATAGCCCACCAGGCTCCTCTGTCCATGGAATTCTCCAAGAAGAAAACTAGAGTAGGTTGCCATTTCCTTCTCCAGGGGCCCTTCCCGTCCCAGGGATTGAACTCAGGTCTCCCACACTGCAGGCAGACTCTATCAAGGAAGACTAAGCCACTTCTAATTTGAAGGGAAGACCTTCAAATTAGAGACTTTTTGGATTTGAAGGGAAGACCTTCAAATTAGATACTTTTTTTGGATTATCTAAAAAGATTCTATGTAATCAGAAAATGCTTAAAATTGTAAGAGAGAAGCAAGTCAGAGGGAATGTGACTATAGAACAATAAGAGAGGTGAAAAGTTGCTTGTTTTGAAGATGGTGGCAGTTGGGTTCAACTAATTGGGACAATCTCTAGACGATGGAAAATGCAAGGAAATGGATTTGTTCCTAGAACCTCCAGAAAAGAATGCAATTCCACCAGTATTTTGATTTTAGCCAACTGAAATCTATGTGCAACATCTAACCTTCAAAATTGTAAGATGGTAAATTTTTGTTATTTTCAACTACTGTTTATAGTGATTTGTTGCAGCCTTGGAGGGGAGGAGGCGTGGTGGAACTAACACACCTAGGATGGTTAAATCCTTGATTTACTCTTCTTAATCAAATAGTTTGCAATTTAGTCAAAAGTGCTGCAATCTAGCATTAACACAAATTTTAATGTGACTTTTTTTTTTTAAATCCCCCAGGAATATATATTAACATAAAAATCAGCTAATGCCTATCTTTTGAATAAAAGTCTGGAATAAATTGAAATAATCATTTACATTTTTACATTGCCAAATAATTTTTTTTGTTTTGTTTTGTTTTGTTTTTTTTACATTGCCAAATAATTTTAGGGATTCTATGTATATATCATTTTTTATTCTACTAAGTGCCTACAAAATAGCACAGAAGAAAAAAAAAATAGATAATGAAACTCAAGACTGAATAAGCCTTTAAAGGTCAAGGACTCTAACAATACCTTTAATACTTATTCCTTTCTCAGCACCCCTTTCAATTTGATTCTAGACTTTCCTTTGTAATACACTTTACTTTCTGAAGCATCTTATGCCATCCCCATATTCATGAAATCAATGCAATTTTGGTTATTTTGTTATCCATACTTGCCATAATGTTGAAGATGTGATTAACTGATAAATCCCAAATGCCACACACCTTAACTGAAGTAGCAGTTTTTTATTTTTAATATCAAAGTAGATGAGTTTTGGAACATTTTCATTCTCTTGGCCTTCTAAGCAAGCCTTTTGTCCATGATTCTGACACTGAAAGTTGGCATTTACTACTTTTGTCCATCTGTCAAAATGGAATTTTGCCTGTTTTAAAATGTGATGAGACAGCTATACATGAACATGAGAGCCAGCAAAATACACACGCAATTTTTAATTCTGCATAGCATTCTAGCATTATTCTGTGGGCATTATGATATCTGTGGCAGATTTGACTTTCAATGGAAAAAATAAAAATAAAAAGGTCTGTTTTAAACTCCATATCCTGCTGGATTACATGTTATGTTCAAGTCAAATTTTACTTTTATCTCATGCCATTTTCAGCACTAGGAAAAAAAATGAATCACTATTGTCTTTGTTAAAAAGCCATACTCCATATAAAGATACTCAAATCAAATATGATGATAACGTGTGAAAGTGTAAAATACTGCACAAGTATGAAGTGTTATTTTATAACTAAAAATATTATTGAGCATCAATTAACACTATCCTAAAATAATTTCCTTGTATCATCATTTTGAAATAATTGTTTTTTAGTTACTTGGCATAGAAAAAGGAAATATTTTGCAAAATGGAACACATTATTTAAGACACAAAGATGAAGCTGAGTCTTTGGCACTTTACTTTTCATAAGTAATGTGATTACTACATGGATAAGCCATTTTTAACAGGTATAGAGCACTGGGTGTTTGCTTCTGAATTAGTCAGAACATGCTTAAAATTTGTTTTCCCCAGTTCTCTAAACTATCAGAAAAACATCAAATGCTGAGTAAATATTTGTGCTAATTATAAAACTAGATGAAAATAGGTTAAACATAAGACTCATTAAGCATAACTAAGCTTGTAGTTACTATAATATTTTATATGATAAGCACATTTTATATAATATTAATACTTTTTCTTTTTTTTTTTTAGTTGGAGGCCAATCACTTCACAACATTTCAGTGGGTTATGTCACACATTGACACGAATCAGCTATGGAGTTACATGTATTCCCCATCCCGATCCCCCCTCCCACCTCCCTCTCCACCCGATTCCTCTGGGTCTTCCCAGTGCACCAGGCCCGAGCACTTGTCTCATGCATCCAACCTGGGCTGGTGATCTGTTTCACTATAGATAATATACATGCTGTTCTTTCAAAACATTAATACTTTAATGTTAAACCAACATAAAGAGGCTTCCCAGGTGGCACTAGTGGTAAAGAATCTGAATGCCAATGCAGGAGATGTAAGAGATACATATTCAATCCCTGGGTTGGGGAAGATCCCATTGAGGAGGGCATGACAATCCACTCCAGTATTCTAGAGAATCCCATGGACAGAGCCTGGCGGGCTACGGTCCGTAGGGTCACAAAGAGTTGGACATGACTGAAGAAACTTAGCACACATGCACACAAACTAACATAAAAAGTACTAAATAGAGGATATGAAAAAAAATTTATAGTCTAAAATTTTTAACTTTACTCAGTGTTTAAATATTTAAAAAATAATATCTTAGCTGTTAAGAGTTTTTAACTATGTGTAAATGTTCCTATATCTGTGGCCTCTCTAAAGAATCAGTAAGGATGAAGAAGGAACATTTTACTTGGCTTTCAACATCATTTATTTGTCTTTTGTATTAGCTATATATCTTTGTACTGCCATTGTTCATAATCAAAAAAGTATACAAAATTAATTATAAAATTATACAATTTTTTTTTTCATTCTTGGAAAATTAAGTTTTTTTCCTCAAAGGCAACCAGCAACATCAATTTCTCATGTATTACTCCAAAGCTAATTTTGTCTATACTGGAGAACAGTATGGAGGTTCTTTAAAAAACTAAGAGTTACCATACGATCCAGGGACCCACTTTTGAGCATAGCTGGAGAAAACATATATTCAAAAAAATACATGTACCTCAATGTTCATAACAGCATTGTTGGTACTTGCCCAGACATGGCATTTCCAGTAATCATATATGGATGTGAGAGTTGGACTATAAAGAAAGCTGAGCACTGAAGAATTGATGCTTTTGAACTGTGGTGTTGGAGAAGACTCCTGAGAGTCCCTTGGACTGCAAGGAGATCCAACCAGTCCAGCCTAAAGGAAATCAGTCAACAATATTCATTGGAAGGACTGATGCTGAAGACGAAACTCCAATTTTTTGACTACCTGATGCAAAGAACTGACTCATTTGAAAAGACCCTGATGCTGAGAAAGATTGAAGGCAGGAGAAGAGGGGAACAACAGAGGATGAGTCGGTTGAATGGCATCACCGACTCGATGGACATGAGTTTGAACGAGCCCCAGGAGTTGGTGAAGGACAGGGAAGCCTGGTGTGCTGCAGTGCATGGGGCCCCAAAGAGTCAGACACAACTGAGCGACTGAACTGAACTGAACCGAGCTAAAGACATGGAAAAGGTCCATGTCCATCAACAGATAAATGGATTAAGAAGATGTGACATACATATACAATGAAAGATTACTCAGCCATAAAAAGAAAGAAATAGTGCCATGTGCAGCAACATGGATGGACCTCAGTTCAGTTCAGTCACTCAGTCATGTCCGACTCTGTGCGACCCCATGGGCTGTCTGCAGCACGCCAGTCCTCCCTGTCCATCACCAACTCCCAGAGTCTACCCAAACTCATGTCCATTGAGCTGGTGATGCCATTCAACCATCGCATCCTCTATTGGCCCCTTCCCCTCCCACCTTTAATCTTTCTCATCATCAGGGTCTTGGCAAATGAGTCAGCTCTTCACATCAGGTGGCCAAAGGATTGGAGTTTTGGTTTCAACATCAGTCCTTCCAATGAATAATTCAGGACTCATTTCCTTTAGGATGGACTGGTTGGATTTCCTTGCAGTCCAAGGCACTCTCAGGAGTCTTCTCCAACAGCACAGTTCGAAAAATCAATTCTTCAGTGCTCAGAGTTCTTTATAGTCCAATTCTCACATCCATACCTGACAACTGGAAAAACCATAGTCTTGACTAGACGGACCATTGTTAGCAGGGTAACACCTCTGCTTTTTAATATGCTGTCTAGGTTGGCATAACTTTTCTTCCAAGGAGCAAGCGTCTTTTAATTTCATGACTGCAGTCACCATCTGCAGTGATTTTGGAGCCCAAAATATAAAGTCTGTCACTGTTTCCACTGTTTCCCCATCTATTTGACATGAAGTGATGGGACCGGAAGCCATGATCTTAGTTTTCTGAATGTTGAACTTTAAGCCAAATTTTTCACTCTCCTCTTTCACTTTCATCTAGAGGCTGTTTAGTTCTTCTTCACTTTATGCCATAAGGATGGTGTCATCTGCATATATGAGGTTATCGATATTTCTCCCAGCAATCTTGATTCCAGCTTGTGCTTCTTCCAGCCCAGCGTTTCTCATGATGTACTCTGCATATAAGTTAAATAAGCAGGGTGACAATATACAGCCTTGACATACTCCTTTTCCTATTTGGAACCAGTCCATTGTTCCATGTCTAGTTCTAACTGTTGCTTCCTGACCTGCATACAGGTTTCTCAAGAGGCAGGTCAGGTGGCCTGGTATTCCCATCTCTTTCAGCTTATTGTGATCCACACAGTCAAAGGCTTTGGTATAGTCAATAAAGCAGAAATAGATGTTTTTCTGGAATTCTCTTGCTTTTTTGATGATCCAGCAGATGTTGGCAATTTGATCTCTGGTTCCTCTGCCTTTTCTAAAACAAGCTTGAACATCTGGAAGTTCACGGTTCATGTATTGTTGGAGCCTGGCTTGGAGAATTTTAAGCATTACTTTACTAGCGTGTGAGATGAGTGCAATTGTGTGGTAGTTTGAACATTCTTTGGCATTGCCTTTCTTTGGGATTGGAATGAAAACTGACCTTTTCCAGTCCTGTGGCCACTGCTGAGTTTTCCAAATTTGCTGGCATATTGAGTGCAGCACTTTCACAGCATCATCTTTTAGGATTTGAATTAGCTCAACTGGAATTCCATTGCCTCCACTAACTTTGTTCGCAGTGATCCTTCCTAAGGCCCACTTGACTTCACATTCCAGGATGCTTGGCTCTAGGTGATTGATCACACCATCATGATTATCTGGGTTGTGAGATCATTTTTGTATAGTTCTTTTGTGTATTCTTGCCACCTATTCTTAATATCTTTTGCTTATGTTAGGTGGATGTGCTTAGAGATTATCATACTCCGTGAAATTAAGTCAGACAGAGAAAAACAAATATCATATGGTAAAGCTTATAGGTAGAATTAAAAAAAAAGTAAAGTGAACTTACTTACAAAACAGAAATACAGTCACAGACATAGAAAACTAACGTATTATCAAATGTGGTGGGAGGCAGAAAATTAAGAATTTGCTATTAAAATACATACACTATAGATAAAACAGATAAACAACAAGGACCTGTAGTGTATAGCACAGGGCAATATACTCAATATCCTGTAGTAATTTATTATGGAAAAAGTCTAAAACAGAAAAAAATATATATGTGTATATATATACATATATATATATATACATGCATAATGAAATTACTCTGCTGTATATTTGAAACTATATAATTTACGACATTGTAAAATCCACCATATATTCCACAAAAAATTTAAATAAAAGAGAAGTGATAACATCAACCTTAGGACACCTGGAGAAAGACTGTTAGAATCTGGAGGAAGAGTATGTTCAAAGACCCTCCTGAGACACTATAGTTTGGTACTTAGTGCAGACAAGCCAGAATATCTGAAGCACTGATAGTAAATTTGTGCAAATTCCTTTTTTTTTGGTGGTTTAGCTTTTTGATTTAAAAATAAAAACTCTAAGTGAGTTTCTTTGTATGTTTATGTTAAATAATGTATTAAAATCACAGAGCATATTGGTCACATAAAACATTTTATTTTCTTTCCTTTGTTCATTATGTTCTCATTTGAACTTTAAAGTTGGGGAAAGCTACTAGACTATCTTTATTATGGATTTTAGAAAATCTTTGATGAGAATATTCAAAACAATAGAAAGACGAAAACAATGTATAATTATTTTGAAGTTGTTTGAAACAGTTCTTGCTCTTTTTTGCACACAATATGGAAATTTAAATGAATGAACAGATGAATGAATGAAACTAATACACATCAACTATCTCAAATATTTCTGTTATTAAGAAGCCTGTGGTACTGCAGTTCATGGGGTCTCAAAGAGCCGAACACAACTGAGCAACTGAACTGAACTGAACACACATCAACTACATCAAATATTTCTGTTATTAGGAAGTCTAAAAGCA
The DNA here is from genome assembly GCF_019320065.1 of Cervus canadensis. NCBI lineage: Eukaryota > Metazoa > Chordata > Mammalia > Artiodactyla > Cervidae > Cervus > Cervus canadensis. The sequence goes on along the minus strand of NC_057409.1, from coordinate 50,543,087 downwards.
ATACACTTTTTAAAAGCCTGATTTATAAAGATACAAAATGGCAAAGTGAAAGTTTAGTACACTAAATTCTAATACATTATACATAGCATTGAGTTCAAATGTTTAGACAGGCTTATGTTGCCAAGGGGAATTACTTATAAATCTTACTGTTTTGCCATCTGGTGATATGATGTAATTATTTATATGATGGTATGTTAAAGGAAAGTAATTCCTCAGTATGATGTTCAGGCTTCATTACTACATTTGAGAGATGTTATGAATAAATGTGGGTTATATTTGAAAATGCATTTATCTTATATTTTATTCCTCACTGATACACCTAAAATCAAGAGAAGAATATGTGTTTACCTACTTCTATTTTCCTGTCTTGTATAGCTTGATTGGAAAATGAAGTACTTTATACCTGAAGGAAGATCAATGCTGTGCCTTCTCTCCATAGCTTCACTGTAATTGTGGAATATTAAAATAATCAGAAGTAGAACATGTTCATTTACATGAGGTTGAAGTCAAGCTATTTTCTGTGATGGTTTATAAATCTCTCTGAACTCAGGGCTCCCTTTCTCAAAAGGTGATGCATTTTCTGAATTCCAGCATGACATCTGGCAAGAATATAGTGGGTGCATTTCCTGGTCACTAAAAGTCCTGTCAAGAATAATTTAGTTTGAAGTTCTTTTAGCTTTGTATAACACGTGGAAGTAGTGTTTCGAAATCTTAAAACAAATGAAAAAATACTAAAACGTGAGAGCAGTAATATGATATACAGTCTTCTCCCAAGCACACTGACAAGTGATATCCAGTTCTATGTTCTTTGGAATATGATTTTAACAAAAACTGAAGGCAGTGCTAGGTCCACATGTTTCCATGTATTCTGTGTGTGTGTGTGTGTGTGTCTGTGGGTGTGTGCATGTGTGTGACAAACGTTAGTTAGAAATGGTAATGAGCACTATTTTAATCCAGTTCTTCAGTTGTTAAAATATGAATGATTTTCTCAGTTTTGCTCCACTGCTTCAATTAAATGCTGCTTCCCTTTGCTGTGAAAAATCATTCCAAATTTTTATAAGTGCTTTGCAATTATAGAATTTTTTATACTTTAGAGGCCATAGCCAACTACAATTGACAAATAGCTTTATAAAGAAGACATTTTATATAAAAAAAGGATAAGTAACATACCATGTCAATTCAGAACACATCTCAGATCTTATAATTCTATGCAAATCTATCTCATAATGATAGATTGAACATTTGAAGTTTCCTGGAGGTTGTTCGCTTTTATGCTTATGAAGTGTCTAAAGAATTGCTTTTAAAGTTTTGACATAAGTATAATGATTGACAGAATTGGAATTGCTTGACAAGGTAGAAAGAATTTTATGTTATTTTTCAACCTCCCAAAATTTGTCCAGTGCTTTTCTTGAGAAAAGCAATTTGGATTAATGTAAAGAGCGAGAGAGTAAAGAGAGGATGAAAGAAAAAAGAAGGGAAATAAAGAAGACCTCATCTTATAATTCTCAGTTTGGTGTGGGCAGAGTCATGATCAAGTCTTTGCAAATCTCAATGAAGAGTTTTCAGTTTAGAATATAGATAGATCATAAAGTAATAGGGTTATGTCTTAGCTGCCCATCATGTATCAGCCTAGATTAATTTGCAGTCTTTCTCTAATTATCAACCTCAGTCTCTATATTTGATTACCAAAGACAGACTAATAAAATAATGCATATATATCATTTAAATTGACCTGTTCTTTCATATATAATTCACTGTTGATGATATATTAACACCTGAAAAATGTCAGAAAAACAATATTTAACAGTTGTGAAATATAAGTGAAATAATTCATATAAACTATCATATAAGACATATAGAAGTCATTCAATAAATGGTCTCTATTTGTTTTATTTATCTATCATTCTTTGAGTTGAGAAAAATCACCAGTTCCATAGTGAAGTAAAGATAGTTTTTACTATATATAAGGAAATGAAGACTACAAAGTCCCTATGAAATACGTTCAATATTTTTTCATTAAATGATCAGCTAGGCATGGCCACAAGAGGGTCCACACGAGAAAGACAGGAAAACAATGTCTATAATACTCACAGATCCTAGAGAGACTGAGTCACCACGTGATTCCCTGGGAACACCAAAGAGTGGGCTTCAGAAGCTGTGGGCAAGTGTCTTATCAAAGGTCAGGACGGAGAACACAAGCAAAAGATGTGAAAAGAGTTCATTGGTGCATTTGAATACTAGGTCACAGTCAGATGAGGGCAAGAACTTGTGATGGGGTCAGCCTTATCACACTGGTACACCTGTCGCCTGGGCAGAATGCTCACAACTTGTTTGTGGGGATGTTGAGGTAGCAGGAAAATATGAAATTTTAAGATTTATAAGAAAAGATCGTGTGTGTACTCAGTCGCTTCAGTCATGTTTGACTCTTTGTAACCCTCTGGACTGTAGCCTGACAAGTTCCTCTGTCCATGGGGTTCTCCAGGCAAGAATACTGGACTGGGTTGCCCTGACCTTGGTGAGGTTGGGGATCTTCCCAACCCTGGGATTGAAGCTGTGTCTCCTGCATTGCAGGTGGATTCTTTACCCACTGGACCACCTAGGAAGCCTGTAATATAAGGTTATATACTACTATTAGCAATATACCACAGTAGGCAAAGGCAAGCCATCATACAAATATTCTTTTGTTACACCATAAGCAAGTGCTGAAACTGGGATTTGAACCCGAGGTATTTGATTTTAGACCCCTCAGATTTGATTGCTTCCTGGCATTTCCTTGAAGCTAAATATTATATTTTGTCAGAAGATATTCCTTATAAGCTTATATAATGAAAAAAATTAATTCAGAGGGGCCCAGAATGTAACTATATTGTTTAACACAGTTGGAGAATTGCCATGGCGCTTCTGGGAAAAGACAATGAAAGAGGAGAGAAAGAACCTGGGCAGAGGAGTGAGCAAGTCCTTACTATTTCTTGATCCTTTTAGCACCCCCAGATCATCTATCAAGTATTTGACAATCATAAGTGATGAAAGAGAACTCTTGGAGAAATCACTGAAGATTAAAGATCCCTTAGCAACTAGATTTTTGTTAATTAAACATTTGTCTGCACCCTCCCCATTGTCTTTTCAAGGGTAAGAGCTAGGTCATGGTCAGTACACAGTAGGAATTTTGAACAAGGAATTACAAGCTTTGGGATCCTCCCCCAGCTCTGTCACTCACTTGAGTGAGTTAAATGATCTAATTTTTGTCTCAGACTTCTAACCCTTCTGGGCCTAAGAGTTCATAATGTCATAAGTAGAGTTGTTCTTTAAACTTTTCTATAAAATACATAAATATATTGTTATGTTTTTCCAAAGAGAATTTCTCCATCACATGATTAATTGGTCATGGATTAAATCATAAATATGAAATAATATTATATTCATGTGAATATAAGTCATATATTATGAATAACAATAAATATTTTAGAAACTTTTTCCTTGTTTCTCAACTATTTTAGAGTTATTACTAACCATAGTTTGGATTATTGTTTAGTTTAAGAGTCCTACAATTAGGACACTTTTGTTTAAATGAGCATGTGTCACTATGTAGTGGGTAGAAATAGCCTAAATATTACTAACTCTAGTGATTGCTCTCATAGCCATTTCAGTGGAAAAAGGCATGTTGCTGCCAAATATTATCCAATAAATTAAGTCTCTTTGGTTTCATAAGAAGATAAACTAATCCTGGAATATAACATATTCCAAAAATCTGGTGGTTCATGAAGTGAGAAATTATGGGCTTGGGTTTTTATAAAATTTGAAAGGTCAAGAGGGTAAGCAGATGGCTAGCTGTAGAATATATTACACATTAAGCAATTGTTTTTATGTGCCAGGCAAAGTTCTGGAAGCTTATGAGATTGTAAAATCCAATGACCCTGCATTAGACTGAGGGTTCAGACCATGATACACATGCAATTTTAGAGACCACATTTATCACTGGTTTATTAGCTGTCAGAAACTCACACGATTCAACACGATTAATACCCTGCACTGTAGTTTTTACTACTGCTCTTTTTTTAACCTTTTTTTTTTTTTTTTTTGCCCATCTTGCTATTTTATGCTTCTTTTACAATATTACTAACTTCAGGATAATCAAGCGACAGCTCAGCAATGCTGAATGATTTTCCAGTAACTTTTCAGTACTCATAAGTAATAAAATTTTATAAGGGATATAAAGAACTTAGATACTCAACCCCACATACTGTCTTCAATGTACGTGAATAATTTCATTGCCATCAGTTGGAGCTCTGAATAAAGAGAACAGCAGTATATTTTTTCAAAACTATGGAAAATGTTTAAAATAAATTATCTTCCTTAAAAAATTTAAATCCTAAGAAGGTGATCTGTAATAGGATGGTTGCTGAACCTTTCTCAAATCAAAATAAACAAAAAAGTCAAAGGCAAATGACCATCTCAGAGACTTTAGGAAATGCTTTTCTGGAGGTTGCTTTTAGTGTGATACTAACAAAAGTCTACAAGTATGCTATGAAACAGTCTGCCATTGTGCTCCGTTTCAGGGGTTTCTCATAGATGATGTTTAATAACTTAGTATTTATGCAAAGCCAGCTTTAAAAAATGTACCCTCCCTTCTGAGTTTCAGAAACTATAGTATTTCTAATTTTTAAGAACGCTATATGAGCAATCACAATGCCATTAAATGTACTATTTAAAATTCAAATGCTTAGTATTCTAAAGTTGTGACAGGACTAAACCATAGTTTATTACTATGTTCATTTTACTATAAGTTACTAATTTTAAGTGCATTTAATTTTGTTTAATGGAAGCTCCAAATTTTGGGCAAACTTGACTAAGCAGCCTTTAATAAAATATAAAAGATTTTTAAAAATAATCAAGTGATAACATTTCTTCTTCACACTTTTTTGTAGAAAATAACAATAATATAAGTGTCAAGATATCACACCTGAAAGAATGCTTTTTAAGATAAACCTTCATTCACTGTCCTCACTGCAGGGTTTATTTAGGGTAGAGGATACTGTTGGTAAAGATTTTCACTCTTTCAGTTCCCTAGGACACTCACTAAATACAGCTGATACTTAATCTAGTAAGTATGTCTATCTCCACACCAAATTAAAATAATCTTAGGAGTTATTTATTTCAGATTGTGGGAGAAGTTACTATTGTTCAATTACAGGCTATCTTGCCTAATAAGGCTCTTATTTAAGAAAAGGTTTAAATACATGCTGAACTATTTATCAAGGCAGGGACTCCCATTATGTGGGCTTTTAAAAATGTTAATACTAAAAAACAATCTACTGGGGGGATGTAAAGGGTCCATGTGATAGAAAGCAGAAGTATTATATGATCCTGAGAACACTGGGATATTGCTATTGACAGAAAATGAATCTGTGCAAGATAGTGTACTTCTCTGGGACTAAGTTCAATTTTCTATTTAAAAAAGAAAAAAAAAGTTTGGACCATAGATCATCTCTAAAGTGGTGCTGCAAAAGTATGGTTGCAGTAGGAGAGAAGTTTTTCTTGGAGACAAACTTAACTGAAGTTTATTTTTTTTAAATAGTTTATTTATTTTTTATTGAAGGATAATTACTTTAGAGAATTTTGCTGTTTTTTGTCAAACCTCAACATGAATCAGCATATTTATTTTTAATGTGTATCATCCATATCGTCATATCCTCCATGTAGCACTGCTATGGAAATTAAGTAAGATAAACGTATCAAGAATCTAGTTTAGCATAGGACATGTATGAGATGTTATTTAAAAATATCTATTCCTTCAATGGCTCAGTTGGTAAAGAATCCACCTGCAATGCAGGAGACCCTGGTTCAGTCCTCGGGTCAGGAAGACCCCCTGGAGAAGGGATAGGCTACCCACCCCAGTATTCTTGGGCTTCCCTTGTGATTCAGCTGGTAAAGAATCCGTTTTTTTTCTCTGGCCCTTTCCCCTCATTTTAAGTTCAAACAATTTATATCAAGATGCTTTATACCCAGGTCTCCAAAAGTTCTTGAACTTAGATAATTATTGTAGCACAGGAATTCAATTGAGGAGCACGTTTGGCTTCAGATCGTATCAATATGAAAAAATACTCCAAGATATAAGTTATCATTGAAAACTTAAGAGAATGCATTCGACTTCAAAGTAAACTGTAGGAAATATTGCCCAGAGATAGGCACAGCTCAAATATAAGGAACGATGCTTTCACATTAGACAATATTATGAATTCAGTGAAAATTTATTTTATTTTATTTTTTTGATTTGTTGTTCAGTCACTAAGCCGTGTCTCACTCTTTGCAACCTCATGGGCTGAAGCATGCCAGGGTGCCAGGCTCCTCTGTCCTCCACTCTCTCCTGGAGTTTGTTCAAACTCATGTCCATTGAGGCGGTGATGCTGTGTGACCATCTCATCCTCCGCTGCCCCTTCTCCTTTGGCCTTCAGTCTTTCCCAACATCAAGGTCTTTTCCAAAGAGTTGGGTCTTCTCATCAGGTGGACAATGTATTTGAGCTTCAGCTTCAGCATCAGCCCTTCCAATGAATATTCAGGGTTGATTTCCTTTGGGATTGACTAGTTTGATCTCCTTGCTGTCTAAAGGACTCTCGAGAGCCTCTTCCAGCACCACAATTGGAAAGCATCGATTCTTTGGCACTCAGCCTTCTCTATGGTCCAACTCTCATATCCATACATGACTAATGGAAAAACCATCCGTCTGACTATGCAGACCTTTGTCAGCAAAGTGATGTCTCTGCTTTTTAATAGGCTATCTAGGTTTGTCGTAGCTTTTCTTCTCAGGAGCAGTCTTCTTTTATTTATTTATTTATTTATTTTTGGATAATCTGTAGAAATATATGCCTCTTGTGTTATTACTGTGTGCTAAGTGGCTTCAGTAATGTCCAACTCTTTGCGACCTCATGGACTGTAGTCTGCCAGGCTTCTTTGTCCAGGGACTCCCCAGTCAAGAATACTGGAGTGGATTGCCATGGCCTCTGAAAGAGGATCTTCCTGACCCAGGGATGGAACCCACGTCTCTTGTTTCCAGCATTGGCAGGTGGGTTCTTTAACACTAGCGCCATCTGGTTATCAGTATTATCTTTATAAATTGAGCCACTGTTTGACAAAATCATGTAAGATAGACAAAATTCAAACTGATTATTTTTTAAATGTCTGTAAGAGTTGTATCTAATGAACAGGAAGGAATGCAAGAGTATATAAAGTTCAATGTCTTTATCATTGGACAGAATATATTCTTATATTCATTAAGATACAATCTAGGTCAAATGCTGTTTGAATACAAAGGAAAAAAGAAAAAATATGTATATATCTTAGAATTTCAAATTTCAAAGAATTTTAAATTTCAAACATTATTTCAAATTTAATAATCAAATTTGGTAGAAGCCTCTGGTTCTATAGGTAGAAAATAATCAAGTAATGTGTATATTCTCAATATCAGGAGTTAAGCTATATCAGTCTCTCCTCTGTGTTATGGAATAATTAACAAGAAATTCCATATATAGGATTTCATGTGACCTGATGATGTCACCTACACAATTCTGGTAAGCATCCCACCAGCACCACTGGTTTGCCATAACTTCAGGTATACTGAAAAAGTCACTCCCAAATTCCTCGGGTAGATACAATAGCTTTCTGGATTGATAGTGAATTAAGTTGCTCTGAATGTCTGCAGGTTCAAGTTTCACACAAGGCCAGAATAGCTAGTCTTCAGAAACCTTAGATAAAAACGATAGTAAACTAAACATTTTCACACTGAGGAAAATTTGGAGTTCAGTGTAGGGTCTAGTGTTTAAAAATTGGTAACATAACATTAATATTTTGTTTAAGAAGCAATTATTGGCATTTTATGTGTGTACTATAAATTTTGTCTATTGGAGCAATAACCTTAGAGCTTTGGTTTGAAGAGAGTAATTAAGAAATCTGTACTTTTAATTCCAAATTGAAATATTACAAAGTTTGTACAGTATTAGAACATTTAAGAGAATTTTAATTCCTTCATACTGTATTTACATATTTAAGTTATTAAACATTAAAGGTCATTTATCATTCAGAAAACTTTTGTTTGATAAGTGAGATAACTGAAATACTTATGAAGGGAATCAAATATATTCCAATTTAAAATGCAGTTAAAATACTTGAAAATATTAATTAAGTTTGTAAATGGAATCAGACGTTGCTCAAAGCTTACAAAAAGTAATTGTTAATACTCTGTAAATATACAAACAAAATAATAAAATTTGTTTGCTTAGCTTAAAGGCTTAAAATATTTTTGCTATAATTTTAATAGTTTGCATCTTAACACTAAAAAGAAATGAATCTCTGAAAGATCATTTTGTATGTATGGTAAGAGTATGAGATGCATTCTCTTATATTTTTAAGCACAATACATTACCATAGAAGGTAGTACAATGCTGTATAACTGATTTCTAGAATTTATCCAACTTGCTTAACTGAAACTTTATACCCAAGGGATTATTAGCTTCCCTCTTTTCCTCCACCTAGCCCCAGGCAACCACCATTCTACTCTTTGATTTTGTGAGTTTCGCTGTCTGAGATACCTTATTCAAGGGAAATGATGCAGTATTTGCCTTTCTGTAACTGCCTTTTTTCAATTGGCATAATGTCTTCAAGATTCATCCATGTAGCACATATTGCAGAATTTGTTATCTTTTAGGGTGAGTAGTATTCCATGGTATGTATATAGAACATTGTCTTTATCCATTTATTTATTGATGAACATTTTGGCTTTCATGAATACTGTTTCAATGAACATAGCAGTGCTAATATCTCTTTGTGATCACTATTTCAACTCTTTTGATAACTACCAAGAAGTGAGGTTATAGGATTATATTAGAGTTCTATTTTTAATTTTGGGGGGAATGTGTACTGCTTTCCATAGTGTCTACACCATTTTGAATTCCCTTTAATAGTGTGCAAAGATTTCAATTTCTCTACAGCCTCACCAACACCTGTCAGTTGCTTATTATTATTTTTTTTAATAATAGCCAATTGACAGGTGTGAGGTGGTATCTCATCATAGTTTTGATGAATAGTTTTTCAAACATACAAAAATCACCACCTTTGAGGGAGTTCCCTGGTGGTCCAGGGGTTAAAACTTGGCACTTTCCCTGCCTTGGCCTGGGATCAATCCCTGTTTGGGGAACTTAAGACTCTGAAATCTGTGCTGTGTGGTCAAAAAATAAAAAACAAAAACACTGTTGAGAAAGCCATAGTTCTTACTGAACTGCAGAGTCCAGTTTTACTACTTTTGTCCTAAAATTTCTAGGATATTAAAAATATAATTTAATTTTACTCAGCCTTAGACATTTAACCTGTAAAAGGGGGATAAAAGCAACTATTTAATGCAATTGCTTTAAGGATTGACACAAGCAATATTTATGGAGTGCTGAGTAAGTGCTTGGCACCTTTGTGCACAACTACTGTTACTATTAAACTTCTTAGGGAACTTCTAAGACAATAATTATTTTTCTCTTAATAATCAAAAATGCTTTTTTGAAATACAAATCTGGCCATCTCAATGCCAAAATGTGAAACAACACTTAATATGATATCTTTTACTGAATACCTGCATAGTAACTAGTCTGTGGAAATGTGTGGAATATTCAGTAAATTAGGCATTCCAAGACTCTCTAGATATACACATTAGAAGCAGTTTATCATATTCATATCATGACTGTGCTTTGCTAAAAAAATTTTACAGCATATATATTTTTGGCTAGAAATTTTTAGTTCAAGTAATTGTAGCTGTTGTTCAAACTTTTGCAACTCCTAGGACCATAGCCCACCGGACTCCTCTGTTCATGGGATTTCCCAGGCAGAATACTGGAGGGAGTTGCCATTTCCTTCTCCAGGAGATCTCCCCGACTCAAGGACATAACCTGTATAGGCAGGCAAAGTCTTTACCGCTGAGCCACCAGGGAAACCCAATTCTAGCTCTTGCTGTTGTTCAGTTGCTAAGTTGTGTCTGGCTCTTTGTGACACCACGAACTGCAGCAAGCCAGGATTCCCTGGCCTTCACTATATTCCAGAGTTGGCTTAAATTCATGCCCATTGAGTTGGGGATGCCGTCCAACTATCTCATCCTCTGTCTTCCCTTCTTCTGCCCTCAGTCTCTCACAGCATCAGGGGCTTTTCCAGTGAGTCAGCTCTTTGCATCACATGGCCAAGTATTGGTGTGTCAGCCTCAGCATCAGTCCTAAATAAATATAAGCTAGGTCTGCCACAGATTTTCTTGTTAGCTTTTAAATTCACTAGGTGACTCATCTAAGAGTACAGGGTTGCCTTTGGTTTAAACAAAACATACAAATCTTCTCCAACAATAAAAATGGCAATAGTAAAATGTATGTTGTATAAAAAATAAAGAGTGCCATATTTCTACATATGCAGGATAAATCTGTGCCTCTAAATCCGTGTCACCAGGGCTTCGCACTCCAGTATTCTTGCCTGGAGAATTCCATGGACAGAGGCTAGAGTCCAATGGGTCACAAAGAGTTGGACACAACTGAATGATCAATGCTTTCACTACCACTTTCACTAATGTAACCATCTTTCCTAGCTAAAGAAGTAAAACTTTTAACTACTTCAGAAATGTGAAATTGAGAATCAATGGTTGGAGAACGTTAATATTTATTAGGTACATGTATTTTTAAGCTTAGGGATTTCCTGCCATATATCAAAACCCAGTAAATTGACAATACACATTGTGGAATTAAATGCTATTTAAAATTAAGCATGAATGAAATTTAAAGTTTCTTCTGCATTAAAGAAAGAAAATAATCTCATTATAAATTTTTTAGAATAATTCTATTGAAAGAGAAATTAAAATTCATTAAATCATTGTGATGTATGTGAATATCTAGGTCATGACTATATCAACATATAGACATTATAATGCCTTATCTATTTCTCATTATATTATGTATTTCTTTGCACTTAAATAATTTTGGGATAAGAAAGGGTCCATGTAATCAATTTGGGTTTGGTCCATTGTGGTGAAAATACTTCAGTTCAATTCAGTCCACTCAGTCGTGTCCAACTCTTTGCGATCCCATGAACCACAGCATGCCAGGCCTCCCTGTCCATCACCAACTCCTGGAGTTTACCCAAACCCATGTCCATTGAGTCAGTGATGCCATCCAATCATCTCATCCTCTGTGGTCCCCTTCTCATCCTGCCCTCAATCTTTCCCAGCATCAGTCTTTTTCCAATGAGTCAACTCTTCGCATGTGGTGGCCAAAGTATTGGATTTCAGCTTCAGCATCAGTCCTTCCAATGAACACCCAAGACTGATCTCCTTTAGGATGGACTGGTTGGATCTCCTTGCAGTCCAAGGCACTCTCAGGAGTCTTCTCCAAAACCACAGTTCAAAAGCACCAATCCCTCTGCGTTCAGCTTTCTTCACAGTCCAACTCTCACATCCATACATGACCACTGGAAAAACCATAGCCTTTAATAGACAGACTTTTGTTGGCAAAGTAATGTCTCTGTTTTTAATATGCTATCTAGGTTGGTCATAAATTTTATTCCAAGGAGTAAGCATCTTTTAATTTCATGGCTGCAATCACCATCTACAGTGATTTAGGAGCCCAGAAAAATTAAGTTAGCCACTGTTTCCAATGTTTCCCCATCTATTTGCCATGAAATGATGGGAGCAGATGCCATGATCTTGGTTTTCTGAATGCTGAGCTTTAAGCCAACTTTTGCACATTCCTCTTTTACTTTCATCCAGAGGCTCTTTAGTTCTTCTTCACTTTCTGCCATAAGGGTGGTGTCATCTGCATATATGAGGTTATTGATATTTCTCCTGGCAATCTTGATTCCAGCTTGTGCTTCCTCCAGCCCAGCGTTTCTCATGATGTACTCTGCATATAAGTTAAATAAGCAGGGTGACAATATACAGCCTTGACATACTCCTTTTCCTATTTGGAACCAGTCCGTTGTTCCATGTCCAGTTCTAACTGTTGCTTCCTGACCTGCATACAGGTTTCTCAAGAGGCAGGTCAGGTGGTCTGGCATTCCCATCTCTTTGAGAATTTTCCACAGTTTATTGTGATCCACACAGGCTTTGGCATAGTCAATAAAGCAGAAGTAGATGTTCCAGTTTTTCTGGAACTCTCTTGCTTTTTTGATGATCCAGCGGATGTTGGCAATTTGATCTCTGGTTCCTCTGCCTTTTCTAAAACCAGCTTGAATATCTGGAATTTCACAGTTCACGTATTGCTGAAGCCTGGCTTGGAGAATTTTAAGCATTACTTTACTAGTGTGTGAGATGAGTGCAATTGTGTGGTAGTTTGAGCATTCTTTGGCATTGCCTTTTTTGGGATTGTATTGAAAACTGATCTTTTCCAATCCTGTGGCCACTGATGAGTTTTCCAAATTTGCTGAGATATTGAGTGCAGCACTTTCACAGCATCATCTTTTAGAATTTGAAATAGCTCAACTGGAATTCCATCACCTCCTAGCTTTGTTCGCAGTGATGCTTCCTAAGGCCCACTTGACTTCACATTCCAGGAGGTCTGGCTCTAGGTGAGTGGTCATTCCATCCTGGTCAGATGGGTCATGAAGATCTTGTTTGTACAGTTCTTCTGTGTATTCTTGCCACATCTTCGTAATACTTCTGCTTCTGTTAGGTCCCTACCATTTCTGTCCTTTATTGAGCCCATCTTTGCATAAAATGTTCCCTTGGTATCTCTAATTTTCTTGAAGAGATCTCTAGTCTTTCCCATTCTATTGTTTTCCTCTGTTTCTTTGCACTGATCACTGAGGAAGGCTTTCTTGTCACTCCTTGGTGTTCTTTGGAACTCTGCATTCAAATGGGAATATCTCTTTTTCTCCATTGTCCTATCCTTCTCTTCCTTTCATAGCTATATGTAAGGCCTCCTCGGACAGCGATTTTGCTTTTTTGCATTTCTTTTTCTTGGAGATGGTCTTGATTCCTGTCTCCTGTACACGAACCACCGTCAATCAGGCACTCTGTCTATCAGGTCTAGTCTCTTAAGTATATTTCTCACTTCTACTGTATAGCCATAAGGGATTTGATTTTAGGTCATACCTGAATGGTCTAGTATTTTTCTCCACTTTCTTCAATTTCAGTCTAATTTGGCAATAAGGAGTTCATGATGTGAGCCACAGTCAGCTCCCAGTCTTGTTTTTGCTGACTGTATACAGTTTCTCCATCTTTGGCTGCAAAGAATATAATCAATCTGATTTCAGTGTCGACCATCTGGTGATGTCCATGTGTAGAGTCTTCTTTTGTGAATTTACTTATTTTTGTGTAAATAAAACTCCATAGGTGAGTTTACAGTCAGATAAATTTAAGGGTAATTATGTGAAGTCTTTTTGCTTATTTAGCAAATATTTATTGAGCAATTACTAAAACCAGGCAGAAGCTTTTAACATAGCAACAATAAAATTTAAAAAGACCCAATCTATAGAATTTATATTACAGTAACAAAATTGTAATATTTTTTCCTCCTCTTTTACTGATTTCTGTAACACAGTTATTTTGATTTTAATATTAATCTTAGAAGTGTTAATTAAATAACTGGCAAACCATTTTTTAAGAGACAAAGATCCAATCTGAAATTAAGCCAAAGCGCTGACATTATTCTTGTTCATTTCTGTCCTGACAATGTTAGGATACAGGCAGATTTCAGTAAACCAAAAAATAAAGGTAAGAATAAAGGAAGTATCATACCCTTCTTTTGTCAATTCCAATATGAGCAAATAAAAAGCAGAGATGTTATTTTGCAAATAAAGGTCCATATAGTCAAAGCTATGGTTTTTCCAGTAGTAACGTATGGATATGAGAGTTGGACTATAAAGAAAGCTGAGCACTGAAGAATTGATGCTTTTGAACTGTGGTGTTGGAGAAGACTCTTGAGAGTCCCTTGGACTGCAAGGAGACCCAACCAGTCCATCCTAAAAGAAATCAGTCCTGAATATTCACTGGAAGGACTGATGCTGAAGCTGAAGCTCCAATATTTTGACTACCTGATGTGAAGAACTGACTCATTGGAAAAGATCCTGATGCTGGAAAAGATTGAAGGCAGGAGGAGAAGGGGATGATGGAGGATGAGATGGTTGGATGACATCACCGACTCGATGGACATGAGTTTGAGTAAGCTCTGGGAATTGGTGATGGACAGGGAGGCCTAGAATGCTACAGTCCATGGGGTCACAAAGAGTCTCACAGGACTAAGTGACTGAACTGAACTGAACTAAACTGAATACTGTTGAAAGTTTCAAAACTTTGTCTGGCAACTAAACAGTAGAGAATTGAGCTGATAAAAGCCAAAGGTTTTCATCACTCCTTCTTGTTTGTCTCACTGACATAAGAGAAAATTGGTACACTAATCATTTCATGACAGCAACTGGGGTATAATTTTTGACTCTTTGGTTGCAAAATGGTATATCAAATGAGCTTATATAAGCATTCATTTCGTGCCTGTGTGTGTGTGTATTGTTTTAATTTGGACAAAATAATATTTATTTTTTCAATGTACTGAGAAATTAGAGTTAGTCATATAGTAGGTTCACTGGTTAATGCTTATTGAACACAATAAAGTTAAGAAAATTATAATTTACATAAAGAATATAATTAGTGTATTGAATACATATGCTTTCCTCTAAGCAGATAAATAATTATATATATCTGCTCAGAGGGAAATATAGATAAATTAAATGTAAACACACCTCATACTTAGATTGATACTAAACATGTGCTTGAGTTTATGTATAAGAAGAAAAAAATGGGTAAAGATGTATTGCTTGGTTTGCTTTATTTCCTTGGCCATTTTTCCATATCCTGCAGGTGTAATTTTCTTTCAAATCATATTTTACATTATTAAAAATTCATCTACATTCATTAATTTTATTAATTATCATTATTATAAAATACTGCAGCTCAATACTTCTCTAGTCCACATGGATATGAACTGGATTTTTTAGACCATGTTCTTTGAAAACCCGATAAAAATAATGACCTCTTGTTTTCTCTCTATATTTGCTTTCAAGGTGTGTTTGCCATTAAGATTTACCCAATTAACATTTCATACTGATTTCTCAGACATTCAGAGCAGAGAATTACAGGGCTAATTTCCTTGAAAGTCAAAGTAAATCTGAGTCACTGGGGATTGCATGAACTTTTATTTGATTTTCCTCTAAATGTTTTACTAGGTTTTAAAGAAAGTATTGATAAACTAGCAGGTATAAAAAGTAAACCCTTTAATATGGTTGATGGAGAACAAAGTCTGGAAAATAAAACTTGCATCATATAGAACTGCCTTAAGCAACCACACAATTTATCATCTAAACTGATCATTTTGAAAGTACACTATTAATAATTATATTAGAAATTTCTGTGACCTGCATCAGTGCTAGGCAAATAGGATTGTGAAAACCTTAGTAGTCAACATACATCATTACAGAGGTAACAGGGTAACTATTATGGCTTTTTCTCCAAAGGAAAAAGAAACAAGGGTATCAGGCTGTGTCTCCACAATCAAAATGCTTTTTCAAATTTGAATTAAAATTTAAAAAATTAAAAATAAATAATACTGGAAAGTGTATATGGTTGGCAACTTGTTACTTTTCAAATGGCCATTTCCTAGTGTACATATAGAGCTTCTCTGGTAAAGAATCCATCTGCAATGAGGAGACCTCTGTTGGTTTTCTGGATCAGGAACATCTGCTGGAGAAGGGACAGGCTACCCAGTACAGTATTCTTAGTCTTCCCTGGTGACTCAGACAGTAAATAATCCACCTGCAAGGCAGGAGACTTGGGTTCAGTCCCTGAGCTGGGAAGATCCCCTGGAGAAGGGAGAGCAAACTCTCTCTTCCAACAACACAAGGGAAGACTCTACACACGAACATCACCAGATGGTCAATACTGAAATCAGATTGATTATATTCTTTGCAGCCAAAGATGGAGAAGCACTATACAGTCAGCAAAAAAAAAAAAAGAAAAGAAAAAAAGACTTCGAGCTGACTGTGGTTCAGATCATGAACAAATTATTGCCAAATTCAGACTTAAATTGAAGAAAGTAGAGAAAACCACTGTACCATTCAGTTATGACCTAAATCAAATCCCTTACGATTATACAGTGGAAGTGAAAAATAGATTCAAGGGACTAGATCTGATAGTTAGAGTGCCTGAATAACTATGGATGGAGGTCCCTGACATTGTAGAGGAGGCAGGAATCAAGATCATCCCTAAGAAAAAGAAATGCAAAAAAGCAAAATGGCTGTCTGAGGAGCACTTACAAATAGCTATGAACAGAAGAGAAGGGTAAGACAAAGGATAAAAGAAAAGATATACCCATTTGAATGCAGAGTTCCAAAGAATACCAAGGAGTGATAAGAAAGCCTTCCTCAGTGATCAGTGCAAAGAAATAGAGGAAAACAATAGAATGGGAAAGACTAGAGATCTCTTCAAGAAAATTAGAGATACCAAGGGAACATTTCATACAAAGATGGGCATAATAAAGGACAGAAATGGCATGGATCTAACAGAAGCAGAAGATATTACGAAGATGTGGCAAGAATACACAGAAGAACTGTACAAACAAGATCTTCATGACCCGTCTGACCAGGATGGAATGACCACTCACCTAGAGCCAGACCTCCTGGAATGCAAAGTCAAGTGGGCCTTAGGAAGCATCACTATGAACAAAACTAGGAGATGATGGAATTCCAGTTGAGCTATTTCAAATTCTAAAAGATGATGCTGTGAAAGTGTAGCACTCAATATGCCAGCAAATTTTGAAAGCTCAGCAGTGGCTATAGGACTGGAAAATGTCAGTTTTCATTCCAATCCCTAAGAAAGGCAATGCCAAAGAATGCTCAAACTACCGCACAATTGTACTCGTCTCACATGCTAGTAAAGTAGTACTCAAAATTCGCCAAGCCAGACTTCAACAGTACAGTGAACTTCTAGATATCCAAGCTGGATTTAGAAAAGGCAGACGAACTAGAGATCAAATTGTCAACACCCACTGGATAATCAAAAAAGCAAGAGAGTTCCAGAAAAGCATCTACTTCTGCTTTATTGACTATGCCAAAGCCTTTGACTGTGTGGACCACAAAAACCCTAGAAAATTCTTAAAGAGATAGGAATATCAGACAACCTGACCTGCCTCTTGAGAAATCTGTATGCTGGTTAGAAAGCAACAGTTGTAACTGGACATGGAACAACAGACTGGTTCCAAACAGGGAAAAGAGTACATCAAGCCTGCATATTGCCACCCTGCTTATTTAGCTTATATGCAGAGTACATCATGAGAAAGCCTGGACTGGAAGAAGCACAAGCTGGAATCAAGATTGCTGGGAGAAATATCGATAACCTCAGATATGCAGACGACAGCAACCTTATGGCAGAAAGTGAAGAACTAAAGAGCCTCTTGATGAGAGTGAAAGAGGAGAGTGGAAAAAGTTGGCTTAAAGCTCAGCATTCAGAAAACTAAGATCATGGCATCGGCTCCCATCACTTCATGGCAAATGATGGGGAAACATTGGAAACAGTGGCTGACTTAATTTTTCTGGGCTCCTAAATCACTGCAGATGGTGACTCAGTCATAAAATTAAAAGCTTGCTCCTTGGAATAAAACTTATGACCAACCTAGACAGCATATTAAAAAGCGGAGACATTATTTTGCCAACAAAGGTCCGTCTAGTCAAAGCTATTGTTTTTGCAGTAATCATGTACGGGTGTGAGAGCTGGACTATAAAGAAAGCTGAGCACTGAAGAATTGATGCTTTTGAACTGTAGTGTTGGAGTTTGACGTTTGAGTTTCTCTTGGACTGCAAGGAGATCCAACTGGTCCATTCTAAAGGAATCAGTCTGAATATTCATTGGAAGGACTGATGCTGAAGCTGAAACTCCAATGTTCTGGCCACATGATGAGAAGAACTGATTCATTGGATTAGACCCCGATGCTGGGAAAAATTGAAGGCAGAAGGAGAAGGGGACAACAGAGGATGAGATGGTTAGATGACATCACCGACTCAATGGATATGAGCTTGAGTAAACTCTGGGAGTTGATGATCGACAGGGACGCCTGGCATGCTGCAGTCATAGGGTTGCAAAGCATCAGACATGACTGAGTGACTGAACTGACCTGAACTGATATGTGGCATCTAATAAAACCAAACTTACAGAAATAAAGAGCAAAGTGGCAATTGCCAGAAACTGGGGTGGGGTCTGGGGAGAAGGAGGAGATATTGTTCAAAATGTACATACCTCCAGTTATAAGACAGATAATTTCTGGAGATCTAATGTAGAGTATATAGTTAACAATATTGTATTGAATGTTGCTAAGGAAGTGTATATTAGTTGTTCTCACTGCACACATAAAGAAAATGATAATTATGGAGGTGTTATGGAGGTGATAATTTTCCAACATGCAAATATTAATATATTTATTTGTTATTTTGTACACATTAAACAGGATTTCCCTCGTAGATCAGTCAGTAAAGAACCTGCCTGCAATGCAGGAGACCTGGGTTCGATTCCTGGGTCAGAAAGATCCCCTGGAGAAGGAAATGGCAACCCACTCCAGTATTCTTGCCTGGAGAATCCCATGGACAGAGGAACTTGGCAGACTACAATCCATGTGGTTGCAAGAGTCGGACACGACTTAGCGACTAATCTACCACCACTACACATTAAACTGATTCATTTTTATATAGTAATTATTTCTCAATAAAGCTGGGGGGAAAATTCCTCCTAGTTATTGTGTGGCAGCAACTGAGATTTCACTGCCTTGATCAGCACAGTAAACCTGTTTTCTCAGGAAAGGTCAGTGGCATTGAAATAGGAGGGAAAAGGGCAGGGCACAGCAAGTGAAAGAATGACATGGCCATGGAATATGACAAAAACTGGTTGGAACCAACTAGGTCCAAGATGGTGGAAGATGTGACCTCTGAAAACTTGAGTCTCATTATAGGCTCACTGCAACATATGAGGATGCTAAATGATACAACACCTATGCCATGACAGTTCTGAGGTCAACATAAAAGGTCCAAAAGTGGGCAGCAGCTCAGTTCCTGAAAATCTCCATTCTTCCCCTGAAATAATTGAAAAAATCATTCCATTCATTAGCCTATGAGATTACACAGCCTATAAAAACCAGCCACACCATAATCCAGGGCCTCTCACCTTCTGAGATGGTCCATGCTCTGTCTGTGGAGTGCGTTTCTCTCTAAATAAATTTACTTCTTACTTTTCACTGATCTCTCACTGAATTCCTTCTATGATGTTACATCATGAACCTGAGATTCATTAAGTCCTGAGACCAGATGTATGATCTCAATTAAAAGATTGTGGGTTCAAGTCCCAAACTGAGGTGCACAGTTTCAGCATGAGGAACAAAAAATTGTAGAGCAGGCTTCCACATCTAATGTTCTGCTTTTGTTTTCTTGAAATCTTAGTAATTTTAACTGTGAACTTCTATTGTGTGTGTGGTTTGACCGGACATTGGAGGACTCTTGTGAATAGAGTAAACTGTGCAATACACATGTCTTGCACTGCTTCTTGTCACTCCTTTTGAATATTGTGTTTGCAATACCCCATAAGCACTCTCCAGTACACAGTGAAGGGTAAGGAAGCCTGGCATGCTGCAGTCCATGCGGTCGCAAAGAGTCGGACATGACTGAGTGACTGAACAACAAAAATTAAGCACAGAATTCCAGTGGCTCCATTATGCATGAGAGTTCAATGAGACTCAAAGCACATTCAAGGTCATTATGCTGTCTACAACTGAGTCAGGGGAAACATTGACAGCTTGTCATTGAACCAGCATGTTTCAAAAGCAAAAAGAAACCAACAGAGTTATGAGAAACACGAAAGACCAAGAAACCCTGTCATATTCTTTCTCACTCATGGTAACCCATGCATTGGCCATTCACTTACACTGAGAATGAGGACACAGAGAAAGAAAGAGAAGGCAAGTACAGTTCTGTTTTTTTTTCTTTTTTCTTAACTTAATTAGTAAGTCCTTCCTTACTAATTCCTTACTAAGCCACAGGTCAAGAGTTTTGACAGAATGTGCACATATCAAGAAGTGAAATAAATGAATTAAATTAGTTTCACACAGTATTTCTATTCTTCTGGTTACAACAAAAATGCATATTCATGTATAAGCTATGAAAAATGAATTGTACACTTTTTACAATTCTGAATATGAGTTCAATGCTCTTTTAAATTAAATTTGCATTTAAAATTGTCTTGCAAAATACATGATAAATTGAGAGAGACTAAAAGAAAAGAGAATGTTTTATATTTTAGTACTAATAAAGTCACTCTCCTGTCTTTTGAACCTTTTGATTTTGTTCTTAGGCCCACAAATAGGAACTCCCTTTTTCCAATTGAAAAAGGAATAACAGTTAAATTACAATCTCTACCTTGACCAACTTCAGCATACTGAAGAGATATGCAAGCATTTTGAAGCTCTCTCTTCTCATAGTACATTTTTAATGAACTTTGTGAAGGATGTAGGAGAAAAGTATGACTAAATTACACAGAAAAATAAGTTCCAACATTCCCGACTCTCTAATCCTTAGACTCTTTTAACAACATTTAAAGGAAATTCAGGTATGACAAACTCATTGACTGTGATTCAAGACTTAGATTAACCAACACAACTGACTAATAAGCCACTCAATCATAATTAAACCAAGATGTTGAAACCTGAGTTTTGGGTGTGAGACATTCACTAATAAATTCAGTCTAATGAAGCTTTATATGCCTTCTTTGGTGGCTCCGATGGTAAAGCATCTGCCTGCAACGCGGGAGACCTGAGTTTGATCCCTGGGTTGGGAAGATCCCCTGGAGAAGGAAATGCAACCCATTACTGACAAGCTTTATATATTTTTTTTCCTCGGCTATTCTTTTCCATATGATTATATCTTCCCAGTTTCCTGTTGATGTAAATTAGCCACCCTTTCTCTGTCTGAGCTCTCAATGTCTAATCTCTCAATGTAGACTGGTACTAGTGTGACTGATTGGAATCACTCCATTCTCGAAAAAATGGCAGGTGGGGCTTGGGGAGTTATAATACTAAGAATAAAGGCATCTTTTTGTATGGAAAAGTTTAACCACTGAAAATCTCTTATACAGAGGAAAGCTGACTTCTTCAGTAGGAAGGAAAGCTGATTCTGCCAGATAGTTAGTTACAGTAGGATTTATAGGTTTACATTTCTACCTTTGTCTTTTTGTTTGCCTAAACATCTCTATGTCATGTCTCAGGGTCCACTCCTCCCCACATCTTAGTATAAGAAATCAAGTACCAATACAGACTTGTTTCCTGTGCTGCTACTCAACTTTTATAATCAGACCCTGAACTTGATTTGGAAATATCTTCTCTGCAATTCATCAAGAGGAGAGAGTCTATGAAGGCCAGCATGAGACTTTCTGATTTTATACCCGTGTGCTACGTTGTGCTTCTAAGGTTCAGTTGGACCTTTTACTTGTATATACTCACAATGACCTTCCAAACCAGTCTCCCAAGTCACAATCTTAATAATCACCAACAATGATGCCACTTAAGTGCATAGATTATTAGGCCACCATCACCCTCTACAGATAAATCACGTATAGTCCTCAAACATGTTAAAAACTGAATCCAAAATTCCATTGTGAAGGTCTGCCCACTGCTAATGCCATGGTTCCAGTGTGATAAAAAAAATCATTCTTTGGGAGTTCCTTGATGGCTCAGTGGTAAAGAATCCACCTGTCAATGCAGGAGACATGAGTTTAATTCCTTGTCTGGAAGATCCCATGGGGCAATGGGGAATGGGGAATATGCCATGGGGCAATTAAACCCTTGTGCCACAACTATTGAGCCTGTGCTCAAAGGCCCAGGAGCCACAGCTACTGAGCCCACGCTCTCCAGCTGCTTTGCCAAAGAGCCTGTCTGCAGCAAGAGAGTAGTTCCCACTTGCCACAACTAGACACAAGCCTGAGCAGCGATGAAGACCAGCACAGCCCAAACTAACCAATTATTTTAAAAAATAAAGTATTCAAAAATGATAGCATACTCTGCATAAATTACACACCCCATTTAAAAGTCAAAATTGCACAAAATTAACATCAAAAAAGCAAGGTGATTTCAAATAAGGAGGCATAATAGATTATTTTTCTTTTACAATCTGTACTTTCTTTCTAAAACTGTTTATATTAAATATTCAATGCAAACTAAAATGTACTGTTGAATTTAGTTTGCTAATATTTTGTTGAGAAGTTTGCATCCATGTTCACCAAAGATATTGTTCTGTAATAATTGTCTTCCTGTGTCCTTGTCTGGTTTTTGTATCAGGGTAATGCTTGCCTCATAAAATAAATTTAAAAGAGTTGCCTTCTTTTTTTATATTTTTCAAAGAGTTTGAGAAGGATTGGTAATTATTCTTTCTGGAATGGTTTTTACAATCTACCAGTGAAGTCATCCAGTTCTGGGGTTTTATTTGTTGGAAGGTTTTCAATTCCTTCACATTTTCTATTTCATCATATTTCAGTCTTGGAAGGTTGTATGTTTCTAGGATTTTATCCATTTATTCTAGGTTATCCAATTTGTTGTTGCATAATTCTACATGTTAGTCTCTTATGATCCTTTGTATTTCTGTTGTTAGTAATATCAGTTCTTATTTTATTTATGATTTTATTTATTTTGGACTTTTTTCTTTTTTTCCTAGTGAGTCTAGCTAAAAGGCTTCTTAATTTTGTTTACCTTTTTAAAAAACCAACTCAGTTTCATTGAACTTCTGTACTTCTTTTTAGTCTCTTTTATTCACCTCTCTTCTATTCTTTGTTATTTCCTTCTTTTTACTAACTTTAGTCTTCGTTTGTTGAGAAAAGTTTTTTTTTTTAAAAATACATTAGAATATATGCACTCAACATGTATTTTCCAAAACACACAGAAACCAGATGGATATTTTTAAAATACTAATTTGCTTTTAAGTTTTATCAATGAAATTTGATTATAAATATGTTCATCAGGAAACAAAACTTTCTTTGATGAAAATGTAAGCCAATTGTAGAATGCTGTAAAGTATGGTAAACATGAGATACAGAAATAGAAGTTTAGTTTCTTTTCTAAATTGCCTTTTGTATGAAATCTTATTTCTCATCATCATTTAACATAACACAGGAAAAATATAGTATAAGTAAGAAATTAATTATATGTAGTCATTATATTTCATTGAATGTAGTCTCTGTATTGATTCTTACATTTATCTTAGGATAAAATTGCTCTTTATTTTACTTTGTCTTCTCTCTGTGCATTTGATACATTTCTTTCTGAGGTAAGATGTATTCATTCCATAATGCTCTACAATTGGAACAAAATTACATTAAGAATTTACAACGGCAGAAAACAGTGAAGGCAAACATTAGCTTGGAAACTAATAGGTTAAATATTCCCACTTTTCTATGTCACTAAATATTCTGCAGCTTGAATTTTTAACCTAGGTTTTACCATAGGTGTTGTGGGGATCATGGTGAAAACATACTCTAGTGAACAATTCCTTCATACTTTCCAATCAGTGGCTTCCATAATTTGTCACTTGATTGTTGAAAATTCTAGGATCATTGAATGAAAAGACTGTCCATTCTACCTCTATCATCTCTCTCCTGACTTTTCAATGCACTTGTGTTGAGCACATTTGTCATAATGATTGTTTTAGTTATTGTGATAAAAACATTTGGCTTAAATCACCCATTAATTCCTTACAACAACCATGAGAATTAGATATGATTAACATGCCCATTTTACAGAGAAAGAACATGAGAACTTGAAACAGCTTAATCAGTTCAGTTCAATTCAGTCGCTCAGTCGTGTCCAACTCTTTGCAACCCCATGTATCGCAGCATGCCAGACCTCCCTGTCCATCACCAGCTCCCGGAGTTTACTCAAACTCATGCCCGTCGAGTTGGTGATGCCACCCAGCCATCTCATCCTCTGTCATCCCTTCTCCCCCTGCCCCCAATCCCTCCCAGCATCAGGGTCTTTTCTTTGGCGTGAGGTGGCCAAAGTATTGGAGTTTCAGCTTCAGCATCAGTCCTTCCAATGAACACCCAGGAATGATCTCCTTCAGGATGGACTGGTTGGATCTCCTTGCAGTCCAAGGGACTCTCAAGAGTCTTCTCTAACACCACAGTTCAAAAGCATCAATTCTTCTGTGCTCAGCTTTTTTCACAGTCCAACTCTCACATCCATACCTGACCACTGGAAAAACCATAGCCCTGACCAGATGGACCTTTGTTGGCCAAGTAATGGCTTAATAAATCTACCCAAAGTAACAAGAAATAGGAAGAACTGTCAGACAGCAAAGCTCAAGAAAAGATGAGTACAGTTCATTTTCTCATTAAGCTTTTTATCCTTTTTTATGAGAAAAATTATGATTTCACAACTGTTTGAAAGCTATGAACTTACCTGTTCAAGATATTATTCCATTTTTTCAATGGCATTGGTGAGGAAAAAAAAAAAAAAACAGGGGATGAGAATGCTGTAAGAACCAGTGGGATTTTTATGTAAAGGCTGTCTGACATTCAAAAAGGGCAAAAGTTGCCAATTGCCTTTCCTATCATAATTCATACTGAGTATACATATTATTAGTCTCACCCAAAACTGAACTCCAGGGAATTTACAATGATGTAAGAAAATCTGTTCTCTTAATGATTCACATTTCAATTCTAGTAGAAAAAGGATGATGAGGGAGTTAGCGCAAACCATGGTGTCCAGGTTTAGAAAGAAGGTTTAGGCACTACCCATAAAATCTGACTTTCTCTATAATCTGGCTGTTATAGCTTTTGTGTTTAAGATACTTAATAAAATAATTGATATTTGTTGTTGCTTTTTTATATGTATGTTTAAAGTAGGAAAGTCATAAGGTGAGTCTGAAACATTCCATTGGACCAGAAAATAAGGAAATGACCGGAGTTGTATCAAAAAGACAATGTAGCCTATTTAAAGTTGGGCCCACAACCAAAAGCTTATTTAAGATGAATAGCACGTAGTAAAAAGACTATTCTTGATATAAACATATTTCACAGGCAAAAATCCATTAGTCTATAATAAACTCAAAATAGCAAAACCAAAAAAAGCCTATTTCTACAATTTGAAGTGTGTAACTAAAATGCCAACTACTTACTCTCAAAATTACTACTTAAAAGGAAGGACTTAAGCTTTAACCCTGTTTTGCAGTAGAACATGTATAGTCATAGTTGATCCAAGAAAGATCATTTTCTTGTTAAGCATAGTTGATATACAGTATTATATCAGTTTCAGGGGTACAACATAGTGATTTAAAATTATTATAGATTATATTCCATTTATAGTTATTATAAAATATTGGATAATTTCCCTGCACTGTACAATACATTCTTGTAGCTTATTATTTTATACATTGCAGTTTGTACTTCTTAGTCCCTTACCCCTATTTGACCCTCCCCTAGAAAGATCTTTTTAATAGAAGAATGAGAATAATTAAATTTACAAAGAGTAATAAAATTAGTAAATCACCACTTTGTAATCCCCAATAAAATGACTGATTCAGACAATGATCATCACTGATCCTAAACCTTTAGCTAAAAGACTTATGAGACATATTTGTGTTATACCAAAGTATCACTCCATACATTATTTGTTCTCAGTGACTGAAACCAACTTTTATTACCTTATTAATAGTCAGTGATCTGTCTTAACTCACTTAACCACCTGACATCTTCCCATATGAAATTCACAGCATCCCTGCTGAAATGTGTTTGCAAAAAATATTTAACCCAAAATATTCAACCTCTTAGATTCAACTTTCTGGTTACAGTAATTCAGATAATGTATGAACAATTAAAGTAAAAACATTCAAACAAATTCAGAAGGTAGGACATTCTGGGAGCTCTTCTGTAAGTCAGTACCATCAAGGAAATAAATGGTATGTGTGTCCGTGAGTGTTTGTTTGTCTAGGTGTTGTCTTTTAGATTAAAGTGAATTAAAAGATATACCAACCAAAAGGAATGATGGCTCATTATGGATATTCATTAAATGAAAACAGTATAAAAGATACTTGGTGAACTGGGTAAATAAATGTGACTAAAACCAGTTTTTAGATCATTAGGGAATTATTTATTTTGTTATATCTGAAGATACAATGGTAATGTTACTAAAATTATCTTATTTGTACAGATTTCAACTGAATTATTTATGTCTGGTATGATATGTTTTAGAATTATAACTTAAAATACTTCAGTGAAAGCAAAACTAGATGTATCAAATGTAGCAAAATATTAACAATTGCTGAATCTTATTGAAAGGCATTAGGTGCTCTTTGCTTCTCTATATGTTTTAAATATGCACTACAAAAAATAAAAAATTAACAAAAAAGCTTCGTAAAACTTGTAATCAACTTGGCTGTTACTTATTCCACAATTTAAAACTGAAATATGATTATTAATTATATTTATGCACACATACAATGTGCTTAGTCACTCAGTCATATATAAATCTTTGTGACCCCATGGACTGTAGCCCACCAAGATCCTTTGTCCATGGAGATTCTCCAGGTGAGTATACTGGAATGGGTTGCCTTGCTTTCCTCCAAGTGATTTTCCCAACCCAGGGATCAAATCCAGGGCTCCCACATTGCAGGCGGATTCTTTATCATCTGAGCCACCAGGGAAGCTCATGAATACTGGAGTGGGCAGTCTACCCCTTTTCCAAGGGATCTTCCTGACCCAGGAATCAAACTTGGGTCTCCTGGATTGCAGGTAGATTCTTTCTTTACCAACTGAGCTACCAGGGAAGCTCCATGCACATTATATATATATATTGAAATTAAAACACCGGCTTTGGGTCTGTGACATGCAAAGAATGAAAGAGATTGCCAGATGGAAAACTCATGTAAAAATGTGTGGCTTAAAGGAGGTCAATGAAAAAAAGAAACAAAAGACAAAACAAACAGAAAATCCTGCTGAACCAGCCTTTTGTCATAGCAACATATAGTTAAAAATATTTCAGAACATGTCCCCTAAGAATATTTTAGTTTTGAGAGATCACTATAATTGGCTTTAGTTGTGTCTTAAAGTTACCTGTGTCTGAATATATGTTGCATTTTGAAAAACCTTTATATATATTCAGGGATAAAAAATGAATTTTAACATGATAGCAATTCTAACATGATCCCTTACAATTATAAGGGGAAGTGACAAAAAGATTTAAGGGATTAGATCTGACAGACAGAGTGTCTGAAGAACTATGGATGGAGGTTCATAACATTGTACAGGAGACAGTGATCAAGATCATCCCCAAGGAAAAGAAATGCAAAAAGCAAAATGGTTGTCTGAGGAGGCCTTACAGATAGAAGAGCAAAGAAGGCAAGCTAAAGGCAAAGGAGAAAAGGAAAAGTATACACATTCAAAAGCAGAGTTCCAAAGAATAGCAAAGAGAGAGAAGAAAGCCTTCCTCAGTGATCAATGTGAAGAAATAGAGGAAAACAATAAAATGGGAAAGATTAGAGATCTCGTCAAGAAAATTGGAGACACCAAGGGAACATTTCATGCAAAGATGAGCACAATAAAGAACATAAATAGTATGTACCTAACAGAAATAGAATATATTAAGAGGTGGCAAGAATACACAGAAGAACTATACAAAAAAGATCTTCATGACTTAGATAACCACAATGGTATGATCTCTCACCTAGAACCAGACATCCTGGGGTGTGAAGTCAAGTGGGCTTTAGGAAGCATCACTACAAACAAAACTAGTGGAGGTGATGGGATTCCAGTTGAGCTATTTTAATCCTAAAAGATAATGCTGTTAAAGTGCTGCACTCAGTATGCCAGCAAATCTGGAAAACTCAGCAGTGGCAACAGGACTGGAACGGTCAGTTTCATTCCAATCCCAAAGAAGGGCAATACTTTCAGAATGTTCAAACAACTGCACAGTTGCTCTCATCTCACACGCCAGCAAAGTAATGCTCAAAATTCTCTAAATCAGGTTTCAACAGTACATGAACCGTGAACTTCCAGATGCTCAAGCTGGATTTAGAAAAGGCAGAGGAGCAAGAGATCAAACTTCCAACATCCGGTCAATCATCAAACAACAAGAGAGTCCCAGAAAAACATCTACTTATGCTTTACTGATTATGCCAAATTGACTGTGTCAATCACAACAACTGTGGAAAATTTTTCAAGAGATGAGAATACCAGACTACCTTACCTGACCCCTAAGAAAACTGTATGAAAGTCAAGAAACAACAGTTAAAACTGGACATGGAACAACAGGTTGGTTCCAAATTGGGGAATGAGTACGTCAAGGCTATATATCATCACTCTGCTTATTTAACTTATATGCAGAGTACATCACGAGAAATGCCGGAATGGATGAAGCACAAGCTGGAATCAAGATTGCTAGGAGAAATATCAGTAACCTCAGATATGCAGATGGCACCATTCTTATGGCAGAACGGGAAGAGAAACTAAAGCGCTTCTTGATGAAAGTGAAAGAAGAGAGTGAAAAAGCTGGCTTAAAACTCACTCAAAAAGCTAAGATCATAGCTTGGGGTCCCATCACTCCACAGTAGATAGATGGAAAAGCAATGGAAATAAAGACAGACTTTTTTTGTTTGGGCTCCAAAATCACTGCAGATGGTGACTGCAGCCATTAAATCAAAAGACACTTGCTCCTTGGAAAAAAAGCTATGACCAACCTAGACAGCATAGTAAAAAGCATAGACATTACTTTGCTGACAAAGGCAGCCATGAAATCAAAAGACACTTGCTCCTTGGAAAAAAAGCTATGACCAACCTAGACAGCATAGTAAAAAGCATAGACATTACTTTGCTGACAAAGGTCCATCCAGTCAAAGCTATGGCTTTTCCAGTAGTCATGTATGTATGTGAGAGTTGGACTGTAAAGAAAGCTGAATGCTAAAGAATGGATGCTTTTGAACTGTGGTGTTGGAGAAGACTCTTGAGAGTCCCTTGGACTGCAAGGAGATCCAAGCAGTCCATCCTAAAGGAAATGAGTCCTGAATATTCATTGAAAGGACTGATGCTGAAGCTGAAGCTACAATACTTTGGCCACCTGATGCAAAGAACTGATTTATTGGAAGAGATCCTGATGCTGGGAAAGATTGAAGGCAGGAGATGGGGAAAACAGAGGATGAGATGGTTGAATGGCTTCACTGACTTGATGGATGTGCGTTTCAGCAAGCTCTGGGAGTTGGTGATGGACAGAGAAGCCTAGTGGGGTTGCAAAGAGTAGGACATGACTGAGCGACTGAACTGAACTGAAAAAATGAATTCTAACATGATACCAAAACCCATGGCGATTCCAGACTCAGAATTATTCATTGTAAAGTACTTTTGTCAGGAACATTTGAAGCCTTAGAAAACACCTTCAATTTGTTTTTTAATTCTCTAATGCCATTTTCATCCAGTCTATAACATGCAATACTAGAACTGTTCCTTAGGGAATCTAACGATCTTAACAGGTAAATATGCAATTATAACCAGTGTAAAAACAAATTTTCTAACTTCTCATAAACTGATTTTTTAATATCAGAGCTGAGGCACTAGCAGTTCTGTACAATGTACAGATTTAAGTGTTAAGAGTGTTGACATTTTCAAGAGCATGCCACTATTTTTATTCATTCATGGTAATTATGGGTTCTTACAAAAATTCACACACATCCCTTGCTTGAAGAAAAACTAAACAATCTTCTCTTATTTCTTATATTACTGTCAATAACAATAGCTTTTTCCTGGCAATGTTGCTTTTACAAAAGATACATTCATATATTAGAATTCATTTGTATTTATAAAATTAATCTGTTCTATTTCATAAGCTAGAAAGCAAACTAGTAAAATAAAGCACCCACATAGACAGAAAGCTACTATTTATTGTAATCTTTTACCATGCATCTACTGTCCTCAGAACTGAGAGCCACTCTAACTGAGGCAATGTGATTCTTGTGAAGGATTTGGGAGCTAAGACTAACTCTGAGGGTCTCTGAATCAGAGACTTTACCAGGCACTGGAAAAACTTATAGGACCTACATAATAGATTTGAAATAAAAAAATTCCAATAGCAGACAGAAGAAACAGTATTACATGTGGGCAATGCTAGTAGAAATAGACTGGTTAGGAAGCTCTTGCTTTGATATAGGAGAAGGGTGCTGGCATGAAGTAGATATTAATGATGTCAATGAATGTTTCTAAGAGGCTGAATTTAAAGATATGGTGAGGAATAAATGGGAGAAGATGGAGGATGGCATCTAAAGATTTTAGGATTTTAGTTGGTTCATTCAGGGAAGAATATTGTTCACTTGACTGAAATATAACAGTTGGAGAATTATGTTTGTGTTTTATCTAAGGCCTGGGGGAGAAACATAATTTATTCTTTTGAATTTAGACAGAGGCATGAGGTGTCGATCTTGACATGAGAAATCTAGAAAACAAGCAAAGGCCTGGCTGCTTCTATGGCTGACATTAGAGCGAGTGAGCACCTGCTCTGTTTCTTGGAGGCTGTGAGGTGAAGGAATATGGTGAGTGCTGTTGGGAGGAGCTGTGGACCACCAAGAGAGAGTCATAGTGAAGGAGCAGCCTTGGGACACCCAACGGTAAAACCTGCAGTGTGGACAGAGAGGAAGAAGGGCATTGAGGTACCTCCAGGATAAAGGACAAACATTGCCAACAAAATCCTTCTGGTCAAGGGTAACAATGCTGGTGATCAGACTGAGAGGAGATCAGGGTTCTCCAACCCTACTCCCTCTTCTGTTGGAAAGCAGCTTTCAGCAGTTATTGCTCAGTTGTGTCTGACTCTTTGTGACCCCATGAACTATAGCCTGCCAGGCTCCTCTGTCCATGGAATTCTCCAGGCAAGAATACTGGCATGAGTAGCCATTCCCTTCTCCACGGGATCTTCCTGAAGCAGGGATTGAACCTGGGTCTTCTGCATTGCAAGCAGATTCTAAATTCATTTAAGTCACCAGGGAAGCAGCAGTTATAGGCTTTTGGTCTAAAGTAAAGTAGCCTGAGTTTAGGGAAGGGAAACCATTTAGTATTAACTTAAATATTGTGGTTTGAAAAAAGTCTTGTATGCTCTCTAGTAACTAAACTGACATCTTGATTGTGACATAACCTAACAATTAAGAGAGGATGGATACTGAAGTTTTCAGCAAGGGAAAGAGGTTACTCTAAGTGGGTAAAGTCAAAAGGAAAAGAGGGAGAATGACTCAATTTGAGCTCTGATATAAGTTTACTCAGTGCTTGTTTAACTTATTTGACACAACTGTGTAGCCCTTAGCTCTCCACCCTCACCTTTATGCTTCAGACATATAGGAGGCCATCTCTGGCTTCCTAAAATATACAAAATTTTTTTTACAATAGAATATTTATACATAGTATTTCCATGACCAGGAATGTTCTTTCCCTGGTATCTTGCATGTTGACCCCTTTTGAAAATTCACTATTGGATAAAGTTTGAATCTTTCAAATATCCTTCCCTAGCCACTGTCACATAGATTAATAGACAGATGAAGAAAAAGATGAACAGAGAGAAAGAGGTTACTTTTAGCTCCACTCATTGGTGTATAGCATGTGTCACATTTTGTAATTGTTTCTTTGCCTACTATGTATCTTCTCCAGTAGACTGTACATGTCATGAAGGCAGAGATTTTGTTCTTTTCATATACATTGTACACCTAGCACCAAGCTCAGTACATATGATCACTCAACTCATTAGGTATTTATGGAATAAGAGAGAATGAATATACTAGGATGCACATTGAATCACTCCAGTATTTTAAAAGCATCATTTCCCAACAATTGCAGAAGTTGAATAATTTGTAGTACATGCATATACTAGAATATTAGGAATCCACTAAAAATCATGTTTCAGATATTTTCCATGACTAAATGAAATGTTTAACATATAACAATGAGGAAAAATCCAGGATAGAATACTATGTATACACCAAGACCATGATTTTATATATTAAGCTGCCTTTTATCGAATTCTATTATAAGTAATGTGTGCTTTGTGGTATATTAAAGACAGGGTGTTAATTAATACAGTTATGAAATTTAGATATTGAATTTTTTTATATTTTATAAAACCATGGCTTGTTGAGATTAAATAATGATGTCATATTATTATCATATTGCTAACAAATGTCATATTGCTAACAAATAGCAGTATTGAAAATATGAATGCAGTATTGAAAATATGAATTTATGACTTTAAAATGCTCTTTGCCAGTAAGCTACAACTTACATGTTAGCAGTAAGTATCTATGACTGGGAGTTTTTTTTCTTAATCTTCATAGTTTTTCTTAATGGTTAAAAATTACATTTTATTTCAGAAAAATAAATCTTATTTTAAAAACTAAGTTTTTCTTGTTAAGGATACTGTTAGTTCCCAGATTTTTTTTTTCCTCCTAATAATGGTTGACCCTTTAAAGTCTGATGTGCTAACACCTATTTAGCTTTCTTAATTGTCTTACTTTGTTATTTCAGCACCAATTCAAAAATGACTTTAAGCCTTTATAGGAATTACTATTCAAAGTTATCTTTGTTTTATTATTATTATTTTTAGTTTCAGAAGTCTTTAGATATTAAAGAGTATCGGGGGTTTATTATAGGTAGCATAGTGCGAATCCAAACTTTTAAGAATTAACAAATGTGTATTTTTTTTCACAAACTTGGAATGTTCACTTTAAATGTCCAAGTTTGTCATTTAAATTTGTATTAATGTACCTAATATAAAATTGTGTGTGCATGCTAAGCTGCTTCAGTCGGGTCCAACTCTTTGACACCCTATGGACTGTAGGACTGTAGGACTACAGTCACCGGGTTCCTCTGTCCATGGGGATTCTCCAGGCAAGAATGCTACAGTGAGTTGCCAACAGCTCCTCCAGGAGATCTTCCTAACCCAGGGATGGAATTCGCCTCTCTTACAACTCCTGCCCTGGCAGGAGGGTTCTTTACCACTAGCACAAGAATTTTAGATGGATATTAATAGTAGTAAGTAGATCTGCATGGTGCAGTGTTTTATGTTACCAATAGTGAGACTATTTTCTATATATTTTAGACTTTGAGCAAAGGAATGGACATATTGAGGATAGAGGGAGCCATATTTCATATGTTTGGAAAGAGCTGCAAAGAGAGAGAGGAAAGATTAGATGTATCCTCCAGCATTGGGGTGGAGATTAAGGTATCAGTACGACATCCATCTTTCTATCTCTTTCTCTAGCTCCATTTCTATCTCCACAGTTGACGCTGAACAACTTGGGGGTTAGTTTCAGTATAACTTTTAGTAAGTCCTCTGTATCTGAGATTTTTCTGCATCTGTGGATTCAACCAATAGTGCAGGATGGTAGTATTTACTGTTGAAAAATACCCACGTGTAAGCTGACCTGTGCCTTGTTCGAGTCAATTGTATATATACATCTAAGTATCTGCTTACATATCCATACTCATCTATATATCTACATATGTATCTACATACCTACAAGGAAATGCAGAGAGAGAAGTTTAGAGAGAAATAAACATATATATGACTTCCCTGGTGACTCAGACTGTAAAGCATCTGCCTACAATGCGGGAGACTTGGGTTCAATCCCTGTGTCAGAAAGATCTCCCAGAGAAGGAAGATAGCAATCCACTCCAGTATTCTTGCCTGGCAAATCCCATGGACAGAGAAGCCTGGTAGGCTACAGTCCATGGGGTCGCAAAGAGTCGGACACGACTGAGCAACTTCACTTTCTTTCTTTCTTTATACATATATATATGAGAGTATGTATATGTGTATCACTCCAAATACATTATATATATTTTATGTAACATATATCATCAATATAATTTTGTTTTATGTTAATATATAATATATTTATATTAATATATAAATATTAATTTATTTTAAAATATTTTATAATACACATTTATGCATTAAGCATTACTATACATATACTTTGTATATTTCATGTGTGCTTATTTCATGTGTTTTATATTATATAATATGCAATCAATTCTTTTTATTCAGAGCTCATATTTGTCAATTTACCCACTTACAAAATATATTTTCAATCCCAAAATCAATAGCTACAGTGTTTTTGCAGTCATTTGCAGACATGTACAGTGTGGTGAAGAACTGGAATTGCCCAGGGCACCTGTTCTCAGCTGAGGCTGAACAAGGACACCCTGCTCCCACGTTGCAGCTCTCATGCTGAACACAAGTTACTGCTCATGGAGCAGTTAGTGCCGTTTTCCCCACGTTCGTCTGTTCTCCTCGGTGACGTCGATGCTGAGAATCGCTCCTGTGTGCGGGGCTGCATGCACTATAGTGCACCCAAGCACAAGAATGCTTCAGTGCCCGTTACAGAGAAAATGCATATGCTAAACAAGCTTCACTCTGACACAGGTTATAGTGCTGTTGGCTGCAGGTTTAGTATTAATGAACCAACAATGGTGTACATTCAAAAAAAAAGGAAATTGCCCACTTGCATGTGAAGCAGCTCTGCAAAGTGCTAAGGTAAAACAGCAGGTGATGAAGTGATGCTAAAGATATAAAGATGAGTGATAAAGCACAGCGCAAGGCATTATCGTGCGGCTAAGAGTCGAAGAAACCATTATCCAGGGTTGCATGTGTGTATGTGTATAGTCACACATTGTGTCTGGCTTTTACAACCCTTTGGGCTGTAGCCCGCCAGGCCTGGCTGTCCACGGAGTTTTTCAGGCAAGAATGCTGGAATGGGGTGCCATTTCCTCCATCAGGGGATCTTCCTGATGCAGAGATCGAACCCACGACTCCTGTCTCTCCTGCATTGCAGGCGATTCTTTACCAACTGAGCCGTGGGAGAATCCTCATTACCCAGGAAAATGGTAACTTTCTCATGACTCTTCATTTCTTTATTACAAACAAATACCATATAAAATTAATTATTTGCTATATATGGTGTCTTTAAACACACATCCACATTAACAAGGTTATATATTGATCAGTGGATGGAAGTGCTGTAACCTGTAGGAATTGGTAGGGGCTTGTAGGAATCTAACTCTGTGTTTCTCCTAAGAACAGCGACTCAGTATTCGCGAAATCAGTGTTTGTGGCCACTTTGTAGGATAAAACCGCTATAAATAAAGAGATTGTCTCTTTCTATGGACAGATAAGTAAATAGGATAGACAGACAGATATAGAGATAGAGTTTATTTATATATGTTTCACCTCTTTCCATTGATAGTACTTAGGGACAAGGATGTACCAGTGGCATTAAATCTGCTGTTCAGTCACTCAGTTGTGTCTGACTCTTTGTGACCCAATGGACTGCAGAATGCCAGGCCTCCCTATCCTTCACCATCTGCTGGAGCTTGCTCAAACTCAGGTCCATCGAGGCGGTGATGCCATCCAACCATTTCATCCTCTGTCATCCCCTTCTCTTCCCATCTTCAATCTTTTCCAGCATCTGGGTCTTTTCCAACAAGTTGACTCTTCACATCAGGTGGCCAAAGCATTGGAGCTTTGACTTTAGCATCAGTCCTTCCAGTGAATATTCAGGACTGATTTCCTTTAGGATTGATTGGTTTGAACTCCTTGCAGTCCAAGGGACTTTCAAGAGTCTTCTCCAACACCACACTTCAAAAGCATCAATTCTTCGGTGCTCAGCTTCCTTTATAATCCAGCTCTCACATCCATATATGACTACTGGAAAAACCATAGCTTTGACTAGACAGACCTTTGTCGACAAAGTAATGTCTCTGGTTTTTTAATGTATTGTCTAGGTTTGTCATTGTTTTTCTTTCAAGGAGCAAGCATCTTTTAATTTCATGGTGGCATTCACCATCTGCAGTGATTCTGGAACCCAAGAAAATAGTCTGCCACTGTTTCCACTCTTTCCCCATCTATTTGCCATGAAGTGATGGAATAGGATGCCATGATCTTTGTTTTTGGATTGTTGAGTTTTAATCCAGCTTTTTCACTCTCCTTTTCCACTTTCATCAAGAGGCTCTTTAGTTCTTCTTCCCATTCTGCCATAAGAGTGGTGTCATCTGTGTATCTGAGGTTCCTGATATTTCTCCCAGCAATCTTGACTCCAGCTTGTGCTTCATCCATCCCGGCATTTCTTGTGAGGTACTCTGCATATAAGCTAAATAAGCAGGGTGACAATATACGATGATATACAGCCTTGACGTACTCCTTTTCCTATTTGAAACCAGTCTTTCCATGTCCAGTTCTAACTGTTGCTTCTTGACCTGCATACAGTTTTCTCAGGAGTCAAGTAAGGTGATCTGGTATTTTCATCTCTTGAAAAATTTTCCACAGTTGTGATTGACACAGTCAAAGGCTTTGGTATAATCAGTAAAGCAGAAGCTGATTTTTTCTGGTACACTCTTCCTTTTTTGATGATCCAACAGATGTTGGCAGTTTGATCGTTTGTTCCTCTGCCTTTTCTAAATCCAGCTTGGACATCTGGAAGTTCTTGGTTCATGTACCATTGAAGCCTAGCTTGCAGAATTTTGAGCCTTACTTTGCTAGCATGTGAAATGAGTGCAATTGTGTGGTAGTTTGAACATTACTTGGCATTACCTTTCTTTGGGATTAGAATGAAAACTGACATTTTCCAGTCCTGGACTACTGCTGAGTTTTCCAAATTTGCTAGCATATCAAGTGCAGCACTTTAACAGCCCCATCTTTTAGGATTTGAAATAGCTCGACTAGAATTCTATCACCTCCACTAGCTTTGTTTGTAAGTGATGCTTCCTAAGGCACCCTTCACTTCATACTCCAGGATGCCTGGCTCTAGGTGGGTGATCACACCATCATAGTTATCTGGGTCATTCAGATCTTTTTTGTATGGTTCTTCTGTGTATTTTTGCTTCCTCTCCTTAATATCTTCTGCTTCTGTTAGGTCCATACTGTTTCTGTCCTTTATTGTGCCCATCTTTGCATGAAATAGCTGCATTAAATACCCTTGCAAAAAAATTTCACAAATAAAAGTAACCAGGGCTCATGAATAATTACTCAGCTGAGTAAGAGACATTACAAGATGAGCCTAGTGCATTTTATTGAGCCACGAAGTTAGGAGAGGTTTAAAGAATCACAGAGATATGTGAAATGGACACTCAAACCAATGAAAGGTGCATGCACTGGTCAAATCTAGGACTATACTTGAGCATTAAAACCAATAATGATAATAATGGATTAAAACCCAATGAATAAAATAAGAATTCATTTTAATGTTGATATTAATGAATGAAATGATGTCATTTGCAGCAACAAAGATGGATTTAGATATTGTCATTCCGAGTGAAGTAAGTCAGAGAAGCAGAAATATCATATGATATTCATTATATACGGAATTTAAGAAGAAATGATACCAGTGAACTTACAAAACAGAAACAGACTCACAGACTTAGAGAATATGGTTGCCAGGGAGAAGGATAGGGGTGAGGGGTAGTTAAGGAGTTGACATGTACACACTGCTATATTTAAAATGGACCATCAACAAGGACATTCTGTATAGCTCATGGAGCTCTGTTCAAAGGTATATAGCAGTGTGGATGGGAGATGAGCTTGGGGGAGAATGGATACCTGTGTGTGTATGACTGAGTCCCTTCACTGGTCACCTGAAGCAATTACAGCAATGTTTATTAATTGACTATGGTCGTGGTGATTTAGTTGCTAAGTCATGTCTGACTATAGCAACTCCATGGACTATAGACTACCAGGCGTCTCTGTACATGCGATTTCCCAGGGAAGAATACTAGAGTGGGTTGCTCCCATACAAAATAAAAAATGTTTAATAAAAAGGAAAGTTCTTCCTTAGAACACAATAAATGTGGGATTGACAGATGAAAGCTAGTCGGTAAGGCTTGTGGTAAGGAACTAGATAAATGCATAATCTCAAAGTATCTCCTAACAAAATATTTATTGAAAAAAAAAAAAAAAAACACAGTGACTTTACAATGGTGAAAACTGCAGGATACTTAGACCATCTGAATTATCTAAGCTAACATAATTAACATTGGGACAAACCCGCATCAAGCCCCTCCTGGGAAGAATCACTGAGGACAGTTTCATTTCAGGGATATTCTTGCCAGAAATATATGATCTAATTATAATCATGAAGGAATAATGGAATAACCCAATACTGCTTTGTAAAATAATTGAGCTCTTCAAAAATTCACATTCAAGAAATACGAAGAAAGGCTAAGAGACTGTTTCTGGTTTAAAGGAGACTAAAGTGTTATGACAACTCAATGAAAAGTATGATTCTGGTTTGGATAATGAACTGCAAACCATGATGATATTTACATGTGGACTTTGGATTGGAAAGTAGTTCTATATCAGTGTTATCAATAAATTGTTTTATTTTCATAACTAAGCTGTAGTTAGGTAACAAAAGGTCCTGTTACTTAGAAAATATACACTGAAAAGTTTAAAGCTAAAGGGATATATTTTACCCTTTCTCTCAAAAAATTCAGAAAAAAGGTATTTTTATACATGTGTACAGTATATACACTATGCAATATACATGTGTATATACATAGAGAGAAAGATAGAAAGTCAGACACAACTTAGTTGACCGAATAACAATGTATTATATATATATGTGTGTGTTGTGCAAGTACATGTGCGTATATAAAACTCTAAAGCAAATGAAGTAAAATGTAAATAATTGTTGACTCTGGTTAAAGGGTATATGGAATTCTTTGTACTATTTTGCAAATTTTTCTGTATGTTTCAAATTGCATCAAATAAAAAGCTATAAAATAATAAAGATGAAATTTTATAAATCACTCCAAATGATAGTAGTGCAAACTTTTTTCTTTTTAAAGAAAACAAAACAGTTTAAACACATCATATAGGTTAAGCAATTTTTTGAAAGATCTTGCTATGATGATAGGTTTATAAGATAGTAATTACCTAAAACAAACCAACAAACCCTGTCATTCCTCTTTAGAATCTAGTCGGAGTAAATAAAAATTTAAAAAAAAATTTATAATTCTTTATAAATATTTCTGGGCTTCCCTTGTGGCTCAGCTGGTAAAGAATCTGCCTGCGATGTGGGAGACCTGGGTTGGGAAGATCCCCTGGAGAAGGAAAAGACTACCCACTCCAGTATTCTGGCCTGGAGAATTCCATGGACTGTCTAGTCCATGAAGGATCTAGTTCAGTGGCAATAGGAATTATTGTTAACAATGGACTCTCATAAGAAAATAATCTGAAATGTCCATTTTAAATCCATTTATCCCAACTCAATTCATGTTAATATATAACATTGCTTAAATTTAAAGCTTTTGGTATTCATCACAGTAAAAAGTACCACATGTCTTTCTCTGATTTTAGCCATGTAATATTCAAAACATAAAATATATATTTGATGAGACAGTTGGTTATTTTAAATGTGGTGAATAAAACTGACTGTTTTAAAACAATGTAGCGACAAGAAAATTATAGGTATGTGCTTATTACCATTTTTTTAAGGATGACCTGTTATTTTAGGGTTATCATGGAATGTGTGATAAGAACACTGACTCTGAAGCCAGATTGTGATGGAAAATTCTGGTATAAATGTTTACAAGTTGTGTGTTTCCTGGCATTCTTGGTTAACTTGTCAAGACGTTAATTTCCTTATCGTATGAATAATAGTGGTATCTAATAATAAGGTATGAATAATAGTGATATCTACTTCATGGGTTGGTTGTGATGAATGTACAAGTTGAAATTTGAGCTACTATATATGAAGCATATAAACACAGACTATTCTGTAAGTTAACGTTAAGTTCTGGCAATTGTTATTCTCAAAATTAAAGAAAATAAATCAATAATCAATTTAGTAGCATAAAAACAAAACCATGTTAATACTGAAAATATTTCCTTGAATCCATGTGTAATTGAGAATAATTGAAAACAAAGAAGTTCCTCCAGGTAATGCAAAATCAATGAATAATTGCCACACATCTTATTTTTAGAGCACAATTATCATTACACTGTACACAGCTGTAGTTGTTTTGTTAGTCATGTCCAGCTCTTTGCGACCCCATGGACTGTAGCCCACCAGGTTCCTCTGTCCATGGGATTCTCCTGGCAAGAATACTGGAGTGGGTTGCCATCCCCTTCTCCAATATTGCACCTTATTGCCACCTATTCTTATTTCTAATTCAAACTTTTTAGTATACTTCATGCTTTTATTTCTCTTGTCTTCACCAAGTTGTTCATCTCATTCAATATTTTCAACTTTCATATCTTTTGTTTACTTGGTCGTTCGTTCATTTTCTTCCCCTGAGTGTCTTTCCCATGCACTTTTCTGAAATGTTTCCCTGGTCCGCACTGTCCCTAATCTACCTTCTGCCGAAGTTTGGTTTCTTCCGTTTTGCGCAGACTGGCCCTCACGGCTGAAACGTCTTTGGAGGCAGGTGCTGCAGTGTTAGTGTCTGAGGGCTTCACTCCTTAGATTTTGCTCTGTAGTCAACAGTTATTACTTCCCAGGGGGTGGAAGCAAAGGCTAGGGGTTTAAAGGCCTGAGCCCACACATGGCCTGTTGCAGACAAACTTCATGAATATTAGGTGGGAAGAATCTCTGTGCCAAACTGCCCTTCCAGGCTGCCAGCTAAGAACTACTGTGCAGACAACTCAATCCTCCATTCATGTATCCTACCACTTCTTACCAAGTTAATAATTTCTTGTGAGTGCCCCATCTCTTCATAACACATCACTTAGGAAATATATATTTGAGGAAATACATGCTTATTTACAACTTACATGAATAGAGGTAATATTGACAGGTATGCTGAAAATCATAAAAACATTTATCTCTTCAGGATGACTGGCTGAAAATTTTCCTCAAAAACTCAGGGAAAAAGCATATATCATCACATTGCTCCAGGCATGCTTTTTAAAAAGCAGAAAAATGTTAAAAGGATCAAATCAGATTTGTAAACTCCTTTGTTTGCATAGTCATATCAACTCACTTACCAACTAGCAATAAATTATGTACTAATTATTTTCAGTATTAGTTAAAATAACATACAAACTCATGAGAACTAACTTCATTAGATTATATGTAAATACATTTTAAAATCAGTATTAAATTTATTGCATGAGTATTTCAATATTAGTAGATGTGACTTTAAATATCTTGAATATTCCCTTAAGAAACCAGCTATTTAGAAGATAGATTTCCAAATGATATGTTCACCTATCACTGATTCCATTGTTACTTTTTGTTTAATAAAGTTTGGAATGATTTAATTACAGTTAACAAAGCATAAGTTATAAGGTTTAAGCTATAAGTATATGAAGTGATAAAGTTTTATTATGAGATAAAATGAGTTACCTGACATACTCTCTTAAAAACACCTGTGATACTTCTCCAGATTTGATTCTACGCTAATCAATTTTTGATAAAGTGATCTTATTTTTGTTTTTTTCATTTTTAAATCGTGATTTGGTTTTTAGCTTGTGAAGTTTCAGCAAACAGGAATCTTATATGTCAGAAATGTCAAAATTTATTAAAAAAAATAGTAGGAAAAATTGATATCACATTCTCCAAAGACTTTCATTCGCTATTTGTATTGCTTTTCTCTATGATCTATGAAATAGCATTCTTACAAAATGAATCCTCCCAAAGAAAGCTGAGTGCCAAAGAACTGATGCTGTTGAACTGCAGTGTTGTAGAAGACTCTTGAGTGCCCCTTGGACGGCAAGGTGAGCCCCCCTCCCACCTCCCTCCCCACCCCATTGCTCTGGGTCATCCCAGTGCACCAGCCCTGAGTGCCCTGTCTCATGCATTGAACCTGGGCTGGCGATCTGTTTCACATATGGTAATATATATGTTTCAATGATATTCTCTCAAATCATCCCACCCTCGCCTTCTCCCACAGAGTCCAAAAGACTGTTCTTCACATCTGTGTCTCTTTTGATGTCTCGCATATAGGGTCATCATTACCATCTTTCTAAATTCCATGTATATGCATTAGTATACTGTATTGGTGTTTTTCTTTCTGACTTACTTCACTCTGTATAATAGGCCCCAGTTTCATCCACCTCATAGAACTGATTCAAATGCATTCTTTTTAATGGCTGAGTAACATTCCATTGTGTATGTGTACCAGTTTTCTTATCCATTCATCTGCCGATGGACATCTAGGTTGCTTCCATGTCCTGGCTATTATAAACAGTGCTGCGATGAACACTGGGGTACATGTTACAAACTGACTAACATAAAAGTAAATTTGAAAACACAAAAACACTAACATGGAAGAGAAGAGTCAATCCTGCATTTCCCTATTTTAGCATGAGTTGAACAAGTACAAGAGGATAAGGTGACATCTTTCTTACTGTCTGTAAACACAGGACTATTTCTCTATTTAAACATGTTTGAGAAGCTGTTAAGAAAATAACTGAGTGGGAAAATAAATGAGCCTTGAGACAGCAAATTATTGAAAAAGAAAGTAATGTGTATTTTTTCAACAAAAGAGATAACTATCTGTCATCTCTACTGAAGAGGTGTCCTGAAAGAAAAAAAAATAAACTGAATTATAATTGAAGTAATTCACTCTCAGAAGTTGTAAACAGGTAATTCCTGTCTGTACTTATAGCAGCAGGGAACGACTCTCCAGACACTGAGATTTTACAGTACAGGGAATATAAATAAATTATTATTATATTTTTGTTATTGCTATCATCATTACTGTTATTTCAGGGGATGTGGGGATTGGCAGAAATGAACAGTTTGAATTTCCTGAGTTCTCTCTGAGTGAATTAAATTTAAATTCAGCAGAAGGTACTAAGTAGTGCTAGGTGTTTCAACACCTTATCTTTTCCCTGTTTATTCCATTCTTAGACAAATTAATACAAATTAATTTGTATTGGTGAAAGCAAAGTATTCTATTCCTTAGTGTCTTTCAGCATGTGGATTAAAGAGAAGTCAATTTATTGGTTACAACTGAAATGCAAGTCTGAGGCCTACATGGCTTCTTGGAAATTTTTACTTCATTTAGTATTTCAATAGCAGCCCCACCTCCAAAAGTGATCCCTGAGTACTTGAAGATCATATTTGCATGCCTTAGGACCAACTCCATGCTTGGAACTTCTCTGTTTCTGTTCTTGTATTTGTTCTGCTTTAATCCATGAATATTTGGGGGAATTTGAATTTTAGAAAACTAGAGATTTAGAACTCAAGTCACAAAGATACATGTGCAAAGATAATTTCAGAACTCTTCACAGACTTTTAAAATGGAACTGTTTTAGAAAGTTTTAAATGTATTGTTTAGTTATAAAGTTTTGCATAATGTTTAAGTAGAAGCGTGCTTAATTAGAAAAGAGTTCTGAACTCTTGCTACTGGTCTCTGGGCCTATTTAAGAGAACAAAAGCTGAATTAACAGATGAAACAGGTTTGATGCTATTGAGGAGGCAGTGTTCCCTGAGATTAGAGTGGCAATGATCATGCATATCCCTGAGGCAACTTTCATCCCCCATCCTCTGCCAATGTCTAGGCACCCACTTGAGAAGAGATTGCTAATAGATAGTAGGTAAAAAGAGATTAAATATGAGGGAAAGTAACAATTTCTACCACGTAAATATTTCTCTAGCTCATCTTCTCTTCTAGTTTCCAAATCCGGTATTTTATTTCTGCCCTTACTTCTTTCTGTTCCCTGTTATAAGATTTCCTAAAATGTTACCCTATTTCTTCTTTTTCTGATCTTCCATCAATTTTTTAAAAATGTTTTAGGCCACGTCATGTGGCTTGTGGGTTCTAAGTTCCCCGGCCAGGAATCAGACCCATGCCTCCTGTATCAGGACTGCAGAGTCTTAACCACTGGACAGCCAGAGAAGTCCCCATCATCCGTCTTTACATTAGGTACAAATTGTTTTTCTAAAAAAACAAAATGTGATAAACCTCTTCAAAATATTTTGATAAATGAGCAAACTGTGGTTAAATAAGGAACAGATAAAAAAAAATCTACCTTTATATGTTTCTACTACTATATACCAACAGTAAAGAATCTAGAGGAAATGTCTTGCCAATGAAGAAGATAGCTTTTACTCCCCATTGATTTTGGAGACTAAAAAAAGAACATACTTTCCTTGACTATGTTTTTTAACAATGCAGACCCTATATTCTACAGCAACCTATCCTATTTTATTTTCTTTGTTGCAGTCAAAAGCATTTGGATATATATGTATCTCTACATATAATTTAGACCTTTTATAGGTCATTTATCTCTTCTCTATATCTATCTACATTATTCATAGCACATTAAATAGATTAAATAGATACATAGGCAGATATATAGACAGATAAAAAGGAAGGAAAGAAAGAGAAAGAAAGAAAGCTATCATTTATTATGTGTCCTATTTATTATCAGGTTCCCTCCTCTGTATTTACACTGGTTAAGAGAAGAAAATATTTCCTTCATCACTGTCTAAAACATTATTTAGCAAACAATTTTTATTGAATAAATTGATGATTACCAAATGCTTTCTGGCTGTGGTGTAGGGAAATGGTTAGACTCACTGATATACCACTAAAGGGAATGAATTAGTACTTCTCCTTCTAAAAATCGTTTTGCTTGGCTGTCTAGAGTTGATTAGAAACATGTATTTACTTGATCCAGTAACTACTACTT
Organism: Cervus canadensis; assembly: GCF_019320065.1. Lineage (NCBI taxonomy): Eukaryota > Metazoa > Chordata > Mammalia > Artiodactyla > Cervidae > Cervus > Cervus canadensis. The sequence goes on along the minus strand of NC_057409.1, from coordinate 50,498,418 downwards.
TGAGAGTCTATGCAAATAAGACTCATTTTCACAAGGAAAATGAAATCACATTTGTTTTTAAACTTATGAACTTCCCACATTGGCACACATATTTTCTTTTCTCTTTCCTGTGGTGATAACAAAGATATTTCTACTCATTTCTAAGGTTAATCATCCAACTTGTATAAAATTGCCTTCTATAAGACACACAATAAAGTTGTTCTTTTATTCCACTGATTTATCGATTTTCCACAGTCTTCTAAACTCTCCTTCATTTTAACTCATGTGTCTTTAAAGAAGTAAAAAAAAAAAAAAAAAAAACCAAACAAGAAAAAAACCCTTCGAGATCCACAATCAGTGACAGGTAATCTTTTCTACTATATTTTGAAGTCATTTTTAATAAAAGGTTCTATATAATAATTATATTCATTCCCCTCAGTAGCTACTGTCACTCAATTGTTAAGAAAATCGATGACTTCTTCAGTCTATTTTATAGAAATCTTCATTGTCCTACATGTTTCCAAAACAATAATAACAAAACAGTACTAATAGTAACAACTAGTGCTTGTACTCATATTGCTTAGGTGATGTAATATGTATTTAATGTGCAAATTTACATTTAATCTTCATAGTAGTCCAGGAAATAGGTTCTACTGTTGACCCTATAACTGGCACAGTTGATAAATCTATGTATTAACAAAGTTAAAAGATTAGTCCAGATTCACAGAGTAAGTTATTGGCCAAGCTAGGACTTCAATTAGATCATATCTGACACCATTGTTTATGGTCCTCACAACTCTGTTGAGCTATTTACACAATTCTTTAGAATATTTAACAGTTATCTATATTTTTTTAGGGTTTTTTGTTTTATAATCTAAATTTTAGTGTTGTTTTACTGGCCAGAAAGGGCCTATTAACCACAATTATATTGATTAATTTCTATATCAGATTTTCTATTTTTTAATTTTTATCAGCTGACTAAATGAGAAAATGTTAAATGAATTATTATTTACTTAAGACAGAAGTCTTTTTTAGTATACAGTCAACATTCAAATTAATAACACATAGTGAACATGACTGAGTGACTAAACAACAACAATAGTGGAATAACTTCTAAGGTAATTTTGATGGTTTGTATTTAACTATAAAATTTTATCCACCTCAACAGTAAAAAAATTAATGATCTTTTATTATAAAACTCTACAAGTGGATAAGAGAGAGGACTTTGTACTGAAAGTAGTGTGTTAGTCACTCAGTCATGTCCAACTCTTTGAGATCCCATGGACTGTAACCCACCAGGCTCCTCTGTCCGTGGAATTCTCTGGGCAAGAATACTGGAGTATTCTTCTCCTGGGGATCTTCCTGAACCAGAGACTGAAGCTGGGTTTCCTGCATTGCAGGCAGATTCTTTACCATCTGACCCACCAGGGAAGCCCACTGAACTGTAAATGTATTGAATGTAAAGACAAGTAGAAAATAATTAAAATGATAGTAACTTCCTAGTGGCTTAGATGTTAAAGAATCTGCCTGCAATGCAGGAGACCTAGGTTTGATCCCTGGGTTGGGAAGATGCCCTGGAGGAGGGCATGGCAACTCACTCCAGTCTTCTTACCTGCAAAATCCCCATGGATAGAGGAGCCTGGAGGACTTCAGTCCATAGGGTTGCAAGAGTCGGATATGACTAAGCGACTAAGCACATAAGCACAATTACCAACTACTCCTTCTCCCTCTTCCCAACCATATAATAGAAGATTCTTGAGGTTCTGAGACTCTTATCCCTCTTAATATATAACTTACTAACTTGTTAGATACTTTTATGACTTTTGATCTTGGCTCCGTTACTTAGCTTTATTTCTGTAGTTTCAGAGAAAGGAAAAGAAACATGGTGAGAGAGACGTTATCCTTGTGTTGAATATAAGTTAGGTCAGTCACAACGCGTGCTTATGGGACATGTCTCCCCTGGTGGCTCAGCTAGTGAAAAATCAGCCTGCAATGTGGGAGACCTGGGTTTGATCCCTCGGTTGGGAAGATCTCCTGGAGAAGGGAATGACTACCTATTCCCGTATTCTGGCCTATAGAATTCCATGGGGTGTATAGTCCAAGGGGTCACAAAGAGTCAAACATGACTGAGTGAATTTCACTTTCAGACCACACTCCCCTGGACACCCTGCCTACAGTAATGTCCTTCAGAGTGAGAAGAGAGGAAAAGCTCTTATTACCTAGCATTGTGGACAGTCTAACAATGAATGGTTCGGTGGCTGTATAGTTTGTCAACTTTAATAAATCTGTGCATTCCTCTAGTAGGTAGATGAATTTTTGCTCTCCCCATCGTGTTTTGTTTGCAGATTCAAACCCCTTCTCATTTTGTGGGAAACCACAGTTGTGAAGAAAGCAGTTTTGAAGGTAGGACACTGCTTTCAAATTTGAAGTCAAGGGTTTGCACGTTAGAATTGCTATCAGTTGTTAATTTAGATGAGCAAAAATTTGAGAAATGTATGTTGCTATCAATTCTGAAAGAGCTTAATCTAGAAAACGAATATAGTTTTTAATCAGTGTTGCTTCCACACACATGCACTTGCCAGAAATCTTGAACTCAGTATTTGAGAAATTCTAATAAAATTAGAATTCTAATAATAATATGGATGGCATCACCTACTCGATAGACAAGAGTTTGAGCAAGCTTCAGGAGTTGGTGATGGACAGGGAAGCTTGGTGTGCTGCAGTCCATGGGGTTGCAAAGAGTTGGACGCGACTGAGCAACTGAACTAGACTGAATAACACTTCCTGGGGCTTCCCTGGTGACTCAGTGGTGAAGAAGCCACCTGCCAATGCAGGCTTGATTGTTGAGTTGGGAAGATCCCCTAGAGAAAGAAATGGCAACCCACTCCAGTATTCTTGCCTGGGAAATCCCATCGACAGAGAAGCCTGGTGGATTAGAGCCCATGAGTTTACAAAAGAGTCAGATAGGACTCAGCAACTGAACAACAATAATATTTCCTACTAGTTGACTAAAAGTATTCAAAGAAATTCCATTGTAGCAGGAATTGAAGGGTTAGACACATCACTCAGGATTTCGGTGGAGATTGGATAGGGTATTGAGGAGGCTTTAATAGTTACTATTTACTAAGCTGAAGGCCAGATGCAGCAGAACACAAAGGATGATGCTATCCCTTTTCATGAAGCTTAATTTATAAAGAAGACAGACAGATACAAAAAGAATATGCTAATGAGTTCTATGAAGAAAAATAATGTGTTAAAACAGGATGGCATTTTGTGGAATAAGAAGTGATAGTTTATATAAGATGGTGAAGGAGTACCTCTCTGAAAAAAGGAGTAAACTGCATATATATTTGAAGGAAATGCCTTAGTGATAGAGGTATTTACAAGTGCATAGGCTTGTAGGTGCCAGTAATCTTGGAATATTTAAGACATAGCAAGACAAGCAAGTGGCTTGTCTTCAAGCATAAATGAAAGTAATACTATCCTGTACATGCAAAATGCTTATATAAGTTCACTTTTTTTTTATCTGAATCTCAACCCCAAATTCTTTTTTCAAGACAATTGCATTTGTTCAACCTTAGTTATTTGACCATAGTTATTTGGCATTACAATCTACTCTGCTAGGTTAGGATGAGTCGGTTTAAACATTGCTGGTAGTGTTCCTTGAAGAGAAGGGGGATGGCTTGTTATTTGTGAAAAGTCTACCAAGATTGTCTCCTATAGGTATAAGAAGACTGAGCTCTCTAGGTCAAAGTCTTCAGAATATTGGGTAGGGACTTGGACCTAGCTTATGTGACATCATTTAGAGGAGGCTGAGTATAAGGAAACTATCATAGGTTTATATAATACTCAGGTTAGAAATGAATCAAATATTTTATGTCCAGTCACTATATCAAAAGAGAAGCCAGAAAGTTTCAGAGGGGTTAAATTAATTTTTCCCCCCAAGGTTGGGATCACACTGCTAAGTAGTGGCGGTCCAAGGATCAGAATGCATATCTTGATTCCTTATAATTGTTGACCTAGAAAATAATCAGACTTAGTCCTGAAGAAGCATACTTTTCTAGAAGAGTCTCTGAGAATACTTCCAAACACAGTTAATTAAAATGGAACTGGTGGCAATGTTAAAAGAAATCTGAAAACAGCACTAAAAACAGAATAAATTTAATGTACATCAAAGTGTGTCATCATGGGAATGGCTCTTGAACCAAACCCTGAAGGAGAATAATGTGGCCTCAGATCATTTCAGAGCCTAAGGCATAAATCTTCTATGAAAAATGCTGTTTGTCTGAAATCTTAAAGTAAAAATATGGGCATTCATTAAAACAAAATTTCATAAGGAGAAAGAGAAACCCACTCAAAATGTTTGTGCAAAATTTCTTCACTGTGTTAATACAGCTATGAAAAATAGCAAGAAGGGTGAGTTTAAGCTTTCAAGTCCAAGTTATCTTTATTCGACTCTTTTCTTGGTCACATATTAAATATACAAGGGAGGGCAAGTGACTCAATATTTCTGAATTTCAACTTTTCCTCACTTATTTAAAAAAATTGGAGTTTCCTCATTTATTAAAAAAAATAACAAAACAAAGCAAAATGATCAAATTGGATTCCACTTAATATCGCCAGCAACATTTTGAGGTTTATTATATTTGGCATGCAAAATATCATATACACTTGTTGACATATTTTATGTGTGTAAACTGATTTTCAGAATAGCCAGAGACATCATTTGACACAAAGTATTTCCAAACAATTAACTTTGTGTTATTGATCTAGAGAAATTTTCTTGTATCTTATTCATTATTCTCAGTTTCCTAAATAATACAATATATCAAATGTAGTTACTGGAAGTGAAATATAGTGAAAACAGTTGTTGTTTCAACTAATGAGCAATACTAGACTTCTTGAGGCACCCAAAGACTAAAACTCTAATAAAGACCATAGCAAGTAATCGACAAAGAAAAAAATGGAGAATCATAAATTTTGAGCTCAGGGAGAAAATTCAATGACCTAATTAAGAAGTCAAAGGAAATGATGAACAATTGATTGGTCTTGATGTTTTAAATAAAATGAGAACCACAGATGTCATGGGGGTAACAGAAAGGCCTAAATGGTTTCCTAAGAAAGAATGAATTAGGACACTCAATGACAATGGCCTCAAGAAACTGAATATCTGGAAAGACTTGTGAATTATTGAGAGTGATAGGAACTTTAGATCCTCCATTGTATTCCATGTGATTTATAAACTGTCTATATCAGTTCCTTCATTCTCAAATGAAGCTAACTTTTATCCACTTATATAAATCCACCCAATAAGAGTTAAATAAATATTTGTCACAGAAAAAGTTGTACACTGAGGTTCAGAGAGAAGTCACAAAATGAAGGGAGCAGCCCATTGTCTCACTCACTGGAGAATGTCGTGGACATTAATGGACGGGAAGGATATCAAATACAGCTTTGAAGGCTATTGGTGCCCTGGGTGCTAGAGCAGTACTTCAACTTTCTTATGATTCAACATATGAAGGATTGAATTACTACAATCAATATTTTTGTGTCAATGCAAAAGGAGTCTTATAAAAAGAGCTCATTGAAATTAAAAATTTTCCCATGGCATTTTGTTAAACTATGTAAACATATTTGTGTTACCAGTAGTAATTCAGAAGGTCTATAGAGATATCTTGGCTCCCAGGTGGATCAGGCGATAAAGAATCTACCTGCAATGTGGGAGACCAAGGTTCAATCCCTGGTTTGGGAAGATCCCTTGGAAAAGGGAATGGTAACCCACTCCAGTATTCTTGTCTGGAGAATTCCATGGACAGAGGAGCCTGACAGGCTATAGTCTATGGGGTTTCAGAGTCAGACACGACTGAGTGACTACTATAATAAGACTTTTACTTCAATTTCATGAATATTTACATATATTCAGCTTTATGCATTAATATTTACTTCTCTTTCAGTTCAGTTGAGTCGCTCAGCTGTGTTCGACTCTTTGTAACCCCATGGACTGCAGCACGCCAGGCCTGCCTGTCCATCACCAACTCCCGGAGCTTACTCAAACTCATATCCATTGAATCCCTCATGCCATCCAACAATCTCATCCTCTGTTGTCCCCTTCTCCTCTCATCTTCAATCTTTCCCAGCATCAGGGTCTTTTCAAATCAGTCAGCTCTTTGCATCAGATGGCCAAAGTATTGGAGTTTCAGTTTCAGCATCAGTCCTTCCAATGAATATTCAGGACTGATTTCCTTTAGGATGGATTGGTTGGATCTCCTTGCAGTCCAAGGGACTCTCAAGAGTTTTCTCTAACACCAAAAGCATCAAGTTCAAAAGCATCAATTCTTCAGCACTCAGCTTTCTTTATAGTCGAACATGCATACATGGCTACTGGAAAAACCATAGCTTTGACTAGATGGAACTTTGTTGGAAAAGTAATGTCTTTGCTTTTTAATATGCTGTCTATGTTGGTCATAACTTTTCTTCCAAGTAACAAGCGTCTTTTAATTGCATGGCTGTAGTCAGCATCTGCAGTGATTTTGGATTCCCAAAAAATAAAGTCTCTCACTCTTTCCATTTTTTTTCTACCTATTTGCCATGAAATGATAGGACAAGATACCATGATCTTATTTTTCTGAATGTGAGTTTTAAGCCAATTTTTTCACTCTCCTCCTTCATTTTCATCAAAAAGCTCTTTAGTTCTTCTTCACTTTCTGCCATAAGGGTGGTGTCATCTGCATATCTGAGGTTATTGATATTTTTCCCAGCAATCTTGATTCCAGTTTGTGCTTCACCCAGTCCAGTGTTTCTCATGATGTACTCTGCATTTAAGTTAAATAAACAGGGTGACAATATACAGCCTTGACATACTCTTTTCCCAGTTTGGAACCAGTCTGTTATTCCATGTCCAGTTCTAACTGTTGCTTCCTGCCCACATACAAGTTTCTTAAGAGGCGGGTAAAGTGGTCTGATATTCCCATCTCCTTAAGAATTTTCCACAGTTTGTTTTTATCCACACAGTCAAAGGAATTAGGAATTCCGCTAAAGGAATTAGGAATTCTCTAAACCAGAATACTGAAATGGGTAGCTCTTCCCTTCTCCAGGGGATCCTCCCAAACCAGGGATTGAACCCATGTCCCCTGCATTGCAAGCAGATTCCTTACAAGCTGAGCCACAAGGGAAAGCCTTACTTGTCTTTACCTTTGGAAAATCTTCCACCCTATCTTCTACCTCTACCTCATTTGGATGTAGAGTTTCAAAGAATAGCAAGGAGAGACAAGAAAGCCTTCCTCAATGATCAATGTAAAGAAATAGAGGAAAACAAAAGAATGGGAAATAATAGAGATCTCAAGAAAATTAGAGATGCCAAGGGAACATTTCATACAAAGATGGGCACAATAAAGGACAGAAATGGTATGGACCTAACAGAAACAGAAGATATTAACAGGTGGCAAGAATACACAGAAGCACTGTACAAAAGAGATCTTCATGACCCAGATAACCATTAAGGTGTGATCACCCACCTGGAGTCAGACATCCTGGAATGCAAAGTTAAGCGGGCTTTAGGAAGCATCACTATGAACAAAGCTAGTGGAGGTGATGGAATTCCTGTTGAGTACTATTTCAAATCCTCAAAGATAATGCTGTGAAAGTGCTGCACTCAACATGCCAGCAATTTGGAAAACTCAGCTGTGGCCTTAGGACTGGTAACGGTCAATTTTCATTCCAATCCCAAAGAAAGGCAATACCAAAGAATGCTCAAACTACCACACAATTGTACTCATCTCACACACTAGCAAAGTAATGGTCAAAATTCTCCAAGCCAGGCTTCAACAATATGTGATCCATGAACTTCAAGTTGTCTAGCTGGATTTAGCAAAGGCAGAGAAACCAGAGATCAAATTGCCAACATTTGTTGGATCATCAGAAAAGCACAAGAGCTCCAGAAAAACATCTGCTTCTGCTTTATTGACTATGCCAAAGCCTTTGACTCTGTGGATCACAGCAAACTATGGAAAATTCTGAAAGAGATGGGAATACCAGACCACCTGACCTGCCTCCTGAGAAAACTGTTTGCAGGTCAAGATGCAACAGCTAGATCTGGACATGGAACAAGAGATTGTTTCCAAATTGGGAAAGGAGTACATCAAGGCTGTATATTGTCACGCTGCTTATTTAACTTATATGCAGAGTACTTCATGTGAAATGCCAGTCAGGATGAAACACAAGCTGGAATCAAGATTGCCAGGAAAAATATCAATAACCTCAGATAAGCAGATGACACCACACTTATGGTAGAAAGTGAAGAAGAACTAAAGAGCCTCTTGATGAAAGTGAAAGAGGAGAACGAAAAAGTTGGTTAACACTCAGCATTCATAAAATTAAGATCATGGCATCTGATCCCATCACTTCATGGCAAATAGATGGGGAAACAATGGAAACTGTGACAGGTTTTATTTTGGGGGGATCAAAAATCACTGCAGATGGTGACTGCAGCCATGAAATAAAGAGACGCCTGCTCCTTGGAAGAAAAACTATGACCAAACTAGACAGCATATTAAAAAGCAAAGACATCACTTTGCCAACAAATGTCTGTCTAGTCAAAGCTATGGTTTCTCCAATAGTCATGTATGGATATGAGAGTTGGACTATAAAGAAAACTGAGTACTGAAGAATTGATGCTTTTGAACAGTGGTGTTGGCGAAGACTCTTGAGAGTCCCTTGAACTGCAAGGAGGTCCAAGCAGTCCATCCTAAAGGAAACCTGTCCTGAATATTCATTGGATGGACTGATGCTGAAGCTGAAACTCCAATACTTTGACCACCTGATGTGAAGAACTGACTCATTGGAAAAGACCCTGATGCTGGGAAAGATTGAAGGCGGGAGGAGAAGGGGATGACCAAGGATGAGATGGCCAGATGGCATCACTGACTTGATAGACATGAGTTTGATTAAGCTCTGGGAGTTGGTGATCAACAGTGAAGCCTGGCGTGCTGCAAACCATGGGGTTGCAATGAGTCGGACACGAGTGAGCGTTTGAACTGAACTTAACTGCTAATAATATTACTAATAGTGCACTGTTCTGCCTTTAGTTTCCTGTATATATCATACCTTGCTTCATAGTATTCCCTCAACTTAAGATATCTTGCCCACCCTCTTTCTAACACATGACAAAGACTTCTCTTCTACTAGAAAGAACATCTGAGTAGATTAACCAATTGTATGACAGAATGTATCAGGACCATGTTTTTCATGTTAAACCTAACAGTCTGATTTGTGTGTCTGTCTGTCATTTTTTTCACTAATGTCCTACTTTTATGCAATGCTTCATTTATTCTGCTTTAATCTCTCAGTTCACTCTGTTGCTCTGTCATGTCAGACTCTTTGTGACCCCATAGACTGCAGCACTCCAGGCTTCCCAGTCCATCACCAAGTCCCAAAGCTTGCTGAAACTCATGTCCATTGAGTCGGTGATGCCATCCAACTACCTCATCCTCTCTTGTTCCCTTCTCCTTCTGCCTTCAATTTTCCCAGCATCAGGGTCCTTTCCAATTAGTCGGCTCTTAGCATCACAACAGTGGCATCATATTCATTGTTTTACTTGCAGGTTCACACAGTGTTTGTTATTAGAAGGTGCTTAATAATGTTCATTAAACAAATGTTTATTTAAATGTTATTTGAAGGTGCTTAAATGTTCATTAAACAAAAAGAAAATAAACAGAATATGTATCTTTCAGACATGCCCACATACAAGCATATTCTGGGAATACTTATTTGAGGCATCACATTCTTTTTTGACATACACTTCAATCAGCTCCAATGTCCTTTTTCAGAAAATAGAGAAAATTCTAATTCCTCACCAGAGAGCAGCTGATGGGAGAAGTGGGAAGAATCAATCATCAATCTCTTTCATTCACTCTCTCTCCCCTACAAACTAGAGCATTATTGTTAATGATGTTTTGTGCATGTAAAATGTACTTTGGGAAGAAACAGATCTTCCTGAGGTTGAATATAAATTAATTGTAAAAACTGATCTGCTTCTTTTTTTCCAAGCGGGTACAATATACTCATGATTCTGAAGCTGTAAAAGGCTATTCTGAAACTATCTGCAGACAAGGTTGCTATGGAAACCATCTTTTTTGGAATAGTACAATAAATAGTTATCTAAAAGAGCACTGAACACAGTGCACCTTGCTCTAGTAATTATAGGTGGTCTAGAATTGAAATATCTATGATATGTTTTGCCTTCAGGAGTGCCACCAGAGCGTTTCTATTACCACAGCAGAATATTTTTGTAAAGAAGTGAGGTGCAAAATGTTTACTCTCAGCAATAACTTGAGATATGGAAAAAAAAGGGCAAAGATTTTCGCTTCAAAGTCCCCAAGACTCCCTCCACTGCCACCTTACCCACACATGCACTTCCCATATAAACTGAAGAGAATAGGCTGGAGACAATAAATTGGGAGATACACTAGAGATCTAGCAACATGGAAAACAAATGTATTTAAAGAGATGTACATGCCACAAAAGTTCTAAACCCTCTTTCCTCATACATCCCAATTTCCTATTGAGAGACTTGAGAGCAAAATGGACAAAAGGAAGGAGAGAGTAGAATTTGAAGATATGCTGTAGAGAGAATAAGATGGCACGCTTGCTGTGTCTTCTCCCTAGGGGATTAGGGTATGAAAGGCTGCCAAGAAGCTAGATGATGGTGTCTGAACACAAGGACTAGCCCTGCTTCTCAGGAAAACTTTTCTGCTGGCAACATCTACAGAAGTATTGATGCTTAGAGCTTTCTGAGTTGAGAGGACAGCCTTGAGTAGTGAAGCAACTCAACGTGAACTTGTCCATCGAGGGGACTTAATTTTTTAGGTGAGTCCTAGTCCCAGCCTTAAAGCAACAATGAATTACATTGTTTTAGAGCCTTAAAGCAACAATACATTATTATCTTTGATGGATTGCCTTGGCTCAACTGAGCAGGACTCGCTTTAAAGGTCAGCTAGTCAGTGAAACACTGACTGAGACTTCAGTCAATGAAATTCTGATTTGGGTTGACTATTGATTATGATTTTCGAATTCATTTCCACTTTTGATTTCCATCACAAATCTACACAGATTTTTTATTATAGTTGAAACTGAATAATCATCATAATTTGAACACTTCCTAGGCAAACTCATGTTTTTCTTTATATCATCTCTGGAACATTCTTTTTATACCTCCGCCACTTAGAATGGTAATTTACACATAACAAGGTCTCAATAACTATGTGTTACATTAGAAGGAGTTGCTTAGATTATTACTATACTCATGCATTTGATTATCCCTTTTGCACAGAAGCATCTGCATAGTGTAAGAATTACATGAGATTAAACAATCCTGAAGTTTAGGAGTCACAATTTATTGAGACTTATGCCTAGAAAGCTTTCTTATGCTTTTATATTATTTATTTTAAAAGAAAGAAATAATAAATTAATAAGAACAATAAATGGTATGGAGGTTTCCCCAAAATTTAAAAAAAAAAAAAAAAAGCTACCATGTGATTCAGCAAGGACCTGACACTAATTTACTCCAGATTTGATTTTCTTGACTACAGCCTTGGGCTTCCCAATGGCACAGTGGGTAAAGAAACTGCCTGCAATGCAAGAGATGCAAGTTTGATCCCTGGATCAGGAAGATCCCATGGAGGAGGAAATGGCAACTCACTCCAGTATTCTTGCCTGTTTAGAAGTTTAAAGCACTCCTCAAAGAAACTGTCTAGAAGCGAGTATTAATAATTACACATTTATGCATTAGGAAGCACAATATAGTCCATTGGAATACTTAACATGGCCATACTTCCAAATAACCACCAGTTTGGAATTATTAGATTGAATCATGTTAAATTGGAATTATGCAGGTTATAAAATTTGGATATTGACACTTTTATTTGAATCAAACTAAAATTAAGCAATATGTGTAGCATTGGAAGAATTCTAATTACTATTTCTCTTTTAACACCTTTGCACCAAAAAAAGACAAATAAACCAGTTTTAGGCCAGAAAGTTTCCAATGTCACTGTAAATATAACAATATCAGAAATATTAAGAAGAATTGTCTTGTGAATAATATCAAAACATCATCATAAAGTTGGAAACTTAAGCCTGCTTGATTGTGTTTTTATAACAAGTGATAATGAAAGATCTAGAAGCTGAGCTTATTTCTTTATTAATATAAATCTATTTTCACAAAATTAATATGAAGTAAAGATTTTTCTGAAATTTAATTTCTGTAATGAACCACAAATCCTTAAAGTGAGCTTGTTTTAAATGCACATGTACATATGCATGTGTGTGCATTCACACAGGAGAGTGTACATGTATTCTGTATAATCACACTGATAACAAATGAACCAGGAAGAAATGGTTGATAAACATGTAAGAAAGTCAGTCAGTGAGGGAAGGTCAGCTTGCTAACTGGCTGTCAAGAGTTCTTTCCAAATGGCATTTGCTTTTGTATGTTTGTCTCAGTGAGTATCTGGCACTTAATTTTGCAGGCTTAGAGACTTGAATTTATGAGTGTCTCACAGTTGACAGGGCATGCTAATGTTGATGCAAAACAACAAACATTATAAGAAAATGTTTCTTTTCTTTTTTTTAGTATATCTATTTAGTAATTTATAGATAGACATGTATTCCTAGTAAATCAGATCAGCGCATCACTTTTCAATATATTTTCTTCCAGTAGATAATCTACATGGGGATACACATTATAACCAGAAGTTTGCAGGCAAAGAATGGAGTATAAGTGAAAAGAACCAGTTTTAAAATTCACAGGCTTGATGGCATAAGACTAGAGAGGACTGAATCAGAGTTCCAATATATATGAATTGTTCTTGCCTTTCCATGCAGACAGACAGGATTTTTGGCTACAGAACACTCTTCCCTGGACAGAGCTTGAATGGAAACTGAAGTGGAAAGGTTGATCTTTGTCTACAAGCCTTTGTAAGTTTTAAGGATACATGCTTGGCAACTCCTGTTACCAAGTATTTATGTCTCTGTTTCTACCACTGGCCTCAGATATTTTGGACTAATAGTAAGCATTTGATCCCAAACAACTGACCTCCAGGCTGATCAACCATCTGTGACCACACTGTGCCCTGAATGATGAATTAGTCAGTTTCCTTTCTCAGGATTTTAAATGGGAGTGGGAATAAAATCATTACTTTGAAGTTATAAGAAACTATAAGGAAATTGAAATAGTATATCTTCCAACATAAGTAGAAAGGATAAAGAGTAGAAGGTGTGTCAATAGAGTAAGGACAGTGAAGTCATTCTATAAAGAGAACTAAAGAGAATATGTACTCATTGCTAAGTACTTTAAGGAAAATTTCCTCCATGTTATTTAAGTAACTTTGTTTTTAAAACTCATATCCTAGTTAAAGAAGCAGTGTCAAAATGTCCTCTATGAATTTTGTTTTTTCTGTTGCTTATATTTATATTTATGAAGGAGCACTTTTAATGTTTTCATTGTGATATAAGACACAAACTTTTTGAAAAATTTTAGTTTGTATTGGGGTATAGCCAATATTTTCAGGTGAACAGCAGAAAGACTCAGCAAAACATGTACAAGTATCCATTCTCCCCCAAACTCCCCTCCCATCCAGGCTGCTAAATAACATTGAGCAAAGTTCCATGTTCTATGCAATAGGTCTTTGCTGGTTATCCATTTTAGATATATCAGTATATACATGTCCATCCCAAATTCCCTAACTATCCCTTCCCATCATCCTCTGGCAACCATAAGTTCTGAAACATACTATCTTAACCATATTTAACTGTACAGTTCAGTGGCTCTAAGTAAATTCACACTGTTGTGCAAATCTCACCATCATCCATCTCCCAAATCTTTCACTTTCCTAGACTGAAACTATGTCTCCATTAAACACTAAGCCCTCGTTCTCCTTCTTATTCCCTCCCCTGATCCCAGGCATCTACTAATATACTTTCTGACTCTAAGAATTTGACTATTATAGGTACTTTGTTTAAAGTCGAATCAAACTATTTGTCTGCACCTAAGGTATATTGGAATTGAATGCCCCTTTTTGATCAACATATTATTTGTACATGTTACTATTAATTTTTTCCCACTTTAGTTACTCTTTCTCTTCCAAGAGGGGATGGTTTTATCACAGAGTATTTTATGGGGTAACTCAAAGGGAAACCCAATTTGTCTTATTTTCAACTTAAGTGACTGCATTTCATGGTCTCATACTGTTTATGGTATTAATAAAGTAAGAAATGTAATTTCAACATAACAATATTAATCCTTTGTAACTTGGTATTTAGTTTAAGTCTAGTTTGATAAATAATTAACTTTAGTAATACATTTCCTTAAAAGAAAAAAAATGGATCAGGCATGAGAAATGTATCATTGAGATGTCTGAGAAACTAAATAGTAGAGTTTAAATAATATATTATTTTAAATAATTTTATCTATATCATACCTCTCATGTATTATTATAAATAATTTATTCTTAAATAATTTTAAATATTTTATATGAACTTTTAAACTTTTTAACAAATATTCCAATATTCAATATGCTATGAAACTTGAAGTTTAAAAAATTCAAGTGTATCCATGGCAGCTTATCAAATGTAAGTGAAGGTACTTGAAAGTGTCATTAATGCTTCCTGTATTATAATCTATTTTGTTTGGCCAAAAAAAAAATTTTATCATATTTAAGACTCATGGAAGTATAACAACATAGATTTGACACAATATGGTTTTAGTTATTTCTACAGTGAATAGTTTATTGTGATCGACACAGTCGAAGGCTTTGGTGTAGTCAATAAAGCAGAAATAGATGTTTTTCTGGAATTCTCTTGCTTTTTTGATGATCCAGCAGATGTTGGCAATTTGATCTCTGGTTCCTCTGCCTTTTCTAAAACAAGCTTGAACATCTGGAAGTTCAAGTTCATGTATTGCTGAAGCCTGGCTTGGAGAATTTTGAGCATTACTTTACTAGCGTGTGAGATGAGTGCAATCGTGCAGTAGTTTGAGCATTCTTTGGGATTGCCTTTCTTTGGGATTGGAATGAAATGACCTTTTCCAGTCCTGTGACCACTGCTGAGTTTTCCAAATTTGCTGGCATACTGAGTGCAGCACTTTCACAGTAACATCTTTCAGTATTTGAAATAGCTCAACTGGAATTCCATCACATCCACTAGCTTTGTTCATAGCAATGCTTTCTAGGCCCACTTGACTTCACATTCTAAGATGTCTGGCTCTAGGTGAGTGTTCACACCATTGTGATTATCTGGGTCATGAAGATCTTTTTTGTACAGTTCTTCTGTGTATTCTTGCCACCTCTTCTTAATATCTTCTGCTTCTATTAGGTCCGTACCATTTCTGTCCTTTATCAAACCGATCTTTGTGTGAAATGTTCCCTTGGTATCTCTAATTTTCTTGAAGAGATCTCTAGTCTTTCCCGTTCTGTTGTTTTCCTCTATTTCTTTTCATGGATCGCTGAGGAAGCCTTTCTTATCTCTCCTTGCTATTCTTTGGAACTCTGCATTCAAATGGGAATATCTTCCCTTTTCTCCTTTGCTTTTCGCTTCTCTTCTTTTCACAGCTATTTGTAAGGCCTCCTCAGACAACCATTTTGACTTTTTGCATTTCTTTTCTATGGGGATGGTCTTGATCCCTGTCTCCTGTACAATGTCAGGAACCTCCATCCATAGTTCATCAGGCTCTCTGTCTATCAGATCTAGTCCCTTAAATCTTTTTCTCACTTCCACTGTATAGTCATAAGGGATTTGATTTAGGTCAGGAAACAACAGTTAGAACTGGACATGGAACAATGGACTGGTTCCAAATAGGAAAAGGAGTATGTCAAGGCTGTATATTGTCACCCTGTTTATTTAACTTATATGCAGAGTACATCATGAGAAACGCTGGGCTGGAAGAAGCACAAGCTGGAATCAAGATGGCTGGGAGAAATATCAATAACCTCAGATATGCAGATGATACTAACCTTATGGCAGAAAGTGAAGAGGAACTAAAAAGCCTCTTGATGAAAGTGAAAGAGGAGAGTGAAAAAGTTGATTTAAAGCTTAACATTCAGAAAACTAAGATCATGGCATCTGGTCCCATCACCTCATGGGAAATAGATGGGGAGACAGTGGACACAGTGTCAGACTTTATTTTTTGGGGCTCCAAAATCACTGCAGATGGTGATTGCAGCCATGCAATTAAAACACGCTTACTCCTTGGAAGGAAAGTTATGATCAACCTAGATAGCAGAGACATTACTTTGCCAACAAAGGTCCATCTGGTCAAGGCTATGGTTTTTCCAGGGGTCATGTATGGATGAGAGAGTTGGACTGTGAAAAAAGCTGAGCGCCAAAAAATTGATGCTTTTGAACTGTGATTTTGGAGAAGACTCTTGAGAATCCCTTGGACTGCAAGGAGATCCAGCCAGTCCATCCTAAAGGAAATCAGTCCTGGGTGTGCATTGGAAGGACTAATGATGAAGCTGAAACTCCAGTACTTTGGCCACCTCATGAGAAGAGCTGACTCATTGGACAAGGCCCTGATGTTGGGAGGGATTGGGGGCAGGAGGAGAAGGGGACAACAGGGGATGAGATGCCTGGATGGCATCACCGACTCGATGGGCATGAGTTTGAGTAAATTCCAGGAGTTGGTGATGGACAGGGAGGCCTGGCGTGCTGTGATTCAAGGGGTCACAAAGAGTCGGACACGACTGAGCGACTGAACTGAACTGAACTGAACAGTGAATAGTATGAATTCAAGAATAGATTTCACTAGTATCAAAAAGAATAAGTTTATATTTTTCATCTACATTTTCAAGTCTACATTTTCAAGTCATCTTTACCTGTCTTATACCTTTTGAATGGGTGCTTTTATGTTCCCTAAGAACATACTGATGCATTTTCATTGTTTGAATTTGGTCCAAGGATGCTGCATTGTGTGAAGATAAGCTACCATCTCAAATTCTCAAATCAACATTGAAATTTCAATGACTTTTATCATTGTTGGTGGTTGAGCTCAATCTGAATTATATACCAAATCTGAAGCATCAATCCAATCTATCACAAAAATACAGCATCTTAGTCCATGGTCTTAGTGAAGACTAACAGGGAAATCTCAAGTCTTATTTTCTAGATGTTACACTATTTATTTAAATGATTTATCTTGAAGTAATTAATAACTAAGTTTTAATGTTCAGAATATCATTAAAACTCCTAATAGAGTAATGTGTATATCATTTCAAAACTATCGTTAATCTTACCCAGTTCTTCTCCACTTCTGAAGGTGAGAAGAGATATTGTTTATTTATGTGCATTGGTAGTTATCTATTCAAAATCTACTTGGGCTAATTATATGTTTACCTCTCTTCTACCACACCTACTGTTCAACACAATAATAATTTTGATCCAAAATAATGACTGAGCCTCATTGTCACTGTATATTTAATAATAAGCTATCATGCTTTATTTCTTAAAATGATAACTAAAAGGCACGTTTATACACAATATTGGAGAAGGGCATGGCAACCCCACTCCAGTATTCTTGCCTGGAGAGTTCCATGGATGAAGGAGCCTGGCGGGCTACAGTCCATGGGATTGCAGAGTTGCTGCTACTGCTACTGCTAAGTCACTTCAGTCGTGTCCGACTCTGTGCGACCCCGTCCCTGGGATTCTCCAGGCAAGAACACTGGAGTGGGTTGTCATTTCCTTCTCCAATGCGTGAAAGTGAAAAGTGAAAGTGAAAGTCACTCAGTCATGTCCGACTCTTCGCGACATCATGGACTGCAGCCTACCAGGCTCCTCCATCCATGGGATTTTCCAGGCAAGAGTACTGGTGTGGGGTGCCATTGCCTTCTCTGATTGCAGAGTTGGACAAGAGTAAATATCTAACATACAAACATATACAAAATATACATTGGTTTCTCATCTTCTTTTTACCTAATTTTTAATTTCCTTAATTCTCTGCTCGTTTCAACTGACTCTTCAGTTTACTTTTTGCTTACTTTTGGACTCTAAAATAATACTATTGTGTAGTCCAATCATGACTCATAACTTTGGTCAATAATAATTTTAATATCAAAAGACATTCCTGCTTACCTACTCATATGATGATTTTCACTTTAATAATTGTCTCATGAAATAACTGTAAGTTTAAAATTTCTTTTCAACTAGGCTTCCCTAAATTAAACCAAGTTTTGTTCCTCCTAATTATTTTATAACTGTATCTCTCAGCATGTAAAATATGAGGTGATACTGGGTTACAGCAACTGTTTGATGTTCATTCCCATATTTCTAAGTAATCACTTCCTGTATGTAGCAACAATAAGAATGAGCATCAAAAATATCTTTGAAGGTACAAGTTCACAAATAAGCTCCAAAGAGCACCTGGTTCCAATAAATGCTAATAAACAACCTATAAAAAAAGATACCTTAATTAGAAAGTTGAAGTTCATTGAATTTTCCCAGAACAATCAATATTGAATTATCCCCCCTCCACACACACAGACACACACACACACACACACACAAATACATTTAGTTTAGGAGGCTGATAGATGTTAAAAACTATGCTCGAGACATCAAGTGTTAGTAAGAGAATTTGAGGCTATTCTCTTAAAACATAAGGAAGTGGAAATTGTTTCTGCATTGTTAGAAGTTCCTGCCTGAGTGTATATACAACACTGTATGAGTGTATATAATATTCAGTAAATATAGACCATGTATTATATGTTATGCTGTTTTGTTTTAGTCACTAAGTCATGTCTGACTCTTGAACCATGTGACTGTAGCCCTCCAGGCTCCTCTGTCCATGGGATTTCCCAGGCAAGAATATTAGAGTGGGTTGCCATTTCCTTCTCCAGGGGATCTTCCCAACGTAGGGATCAAACCCTAGTCTCCTGCACTGACAGGTGGATTCTTTACCACTGAGTCACCAGGGAAGCCCATATATGTTATATATAGTATATGAAATAACCTTAAAGGCTCTGAAAAAAGACACCCATTTAATTCTGTTTATCCTAATTTTTCTCAAATTTTGCTTATCTTGGAATATTGTTTCTACATGAGACATTTTAGATTTTATTGTAAGAACTCCAAGAACACAGTTGAAACATTAGTGTATATACAAATCTATCACCGTGATAAACTCAAAATATTCCATACCTGGAAAAAAGTATTTAAAAAAAAATTTAAGGTACATTTCAAGCATAAACCGTACAGGCATTTTAAACAACTTTGTATTTTTTATAAATATGTAACATTTTGAGCAAAGAGTAAACACTAATTTTGATATGACCTTATGAGCCAGACTGAATAGGACATGGCTTTATGACTCAAGCATGTTTAAAGGCAAGTCCTGACTTTCCTATTGCTAAAAAGAAAGTAAATACTATGGTCTATAAAGCATTTCAGTAGGATCTACCAAATAATGCTAGTATAATTCTAAACTCTAAAGTGAAACGTGCACTTTTAAAATAAGTTGAAGACTTCTCAAGGACTAAACGAAGCATTTTCTTAAGTTAATGCATTTATCTCTTAACACCGTTTTACTGACCCTCTTAAACATTTCAGGAAAGCTGTTCACATTCTGTGGTTTATTGCCCATAAGAACACCATTTAAGTCATGGGAAATAAACAGTTTCCAATGAACAGACTAATTCTTCAGAAAATTCAATTTAAGCTAGTTATTTCATACTCAGAATTGTAGTTTCCTTTAGAACCAATGCTGGCACTAGCTAGGCGATATAATACATCACATCTTTAACCAGGCCACTTCGTCACCTTTTATAAAATGGTTTTCTATTATAACAGTTAAGCAATAGTGACAGTAAAAGTGGCTTTCTCACTTTCTATTATGAATTGTTGTATAATCAAGTTAAAATGTTTTGAGCAGGCATTCTGCTGCTGCCGCTGCTGCTAAGTCGTCTCAGTCGTGTCTGACTCTGTGCGACTCCATAGACGCAGCCTACCAGGCTCCTCTGTCCCTGGGATTCTCCAGGCAAGAACACTGGAGTGGGTTGCCATTTTCTTCTCTAATGCATGAAAGTGAAAAGTGAAAGTGAAGTCGCTCGGTCCTGTCTGACTCTTTAGGTCCCCATGGACCGCAGCCTACCAGGCTCCTCCATCCATGGGATTTTCCAGGCATTCTACCTGTTTGGTAAAAAGTCCTATATCCTGTTGCTGCTGCTAAGTCGCTTCAGTCATGTCTATATCCTTGTGACCCTATGGATTGCAGCCCGCCAGTCTCCTCTGTCCATGGGATTCTCCAGACAAGAATACTGGAGTGGGTTGCCATGCCCTCCTTCAAGGGATCTCCCCAACCCAAGGATCACACTGTGTCTCTGTGTCTCCTGCATTGGCAGGCAGGTTCCTTACCCCTAGTGCCACCTGGAAAGCCCCCTATCTCCTGAGTTAATATGAGATAAATTTCTGTTGACTGAACTCTACAAAACTATGCTGGAGTATGAAAATTATACCAATAAATCTTGAATTAGTTTTTAAAACATGCTCATGTAGTTATAAATATCATCTCAGTGTTTTTTAATTTGCTGTGGTCCATATATCCATTGGAAATGTTATTGATGTCTGTAGATCATTTTCCCAGAAAAATAAAAATTGAAGTCCCAAGAGGGTTACATTTAGGCAGTTCATAGGTGTTAAAAACTGTACTCATGATCTCCAGTGTTAGTGTGATTTTCACCAAAATTGGGAGGTATTGTCTTGAAAAGCGAACTTGTTAGTCTCTCAGTTGTGTCCAACTCTTTGTGACCCCATAGACTATAGCCCACCAGGCTCCTCTGTTCATGGAATTCTCCAGACAAGAATACTGGAGTAGGTTGCCATTCCCTTCCCCAGGGGATCTTCCTGACCCAGAGACAGAACTCATGTCTCCTATGTCTC
Organism: Cervus canadensis; assembly: GCF_019320065.1. Taxonomy (NCBI): domain Eukaryota; kingdom Metazoa; phylum Chordata; class Mammalia; order Artiodactyla; family Cervidae; genus Cervus; species Cervus canadensis. The sequence goes on along the minus strand of NC_057409.1, from coordinate 50,477,520 downwards.
CTGCATTGACAGACAATTATTTACCCTCTGAACCATCAGGGAAGCCTTTAGGGGTCATTCTCTTAAAACATTGGAATTGGAAATTGCTTCTGCATATTTAAATGTTCTTGCCTGATAGCTCAGTTGGTAAAGAATCCACCTGCAATGCAGGAGACCCTGGTTTGATTCCTGGGTCGGGAAGATCTACTGGAGAAGGGATAGGCTACCCATTCCAGTATTCTTGGGTTTCCCTTGTGACTCAGCTGGTAAAGAATCCACCTGCAATGCAGGAGACCTAGTGCGGGAGACCTGGGTTCAATCCTTGGCTTGGGAAGATCCCCTGGGGAAGAGAAAAGCTGCCCACTCCAGTATTCTGGCCTGGAGAATTCCATGGACTGTATAGTCCAGGGGGTGGCAAAGAGCAGGACACAACTGAGCCTGAATATCATTTTCTAATAGATGCTTACAACTGCAACTATGTTTCCACGTAACAATCAAACAGCACGCACACACACACACACACACACATATAAAATTTGGTATAATATTTGAAAATCTGTTAATGCTTAATGCAGAGAGATGAAACACTTGCTTGGATATATAATGAAATCTGATAGACTTATATATACATTAGTTGCTATAAGACACAAAGGATATCAAGGAACTTATAGAAAGAAACTTCCCTGTAAAAGTGATATATGTTTAAATCTTGTGATTTGACAAAAGATTTGCAGTCATTTTCTATTATTCCTTTTCTGGAAGCTCCATCCAGGGCACATAATGTGTGTAGTTTGAATTCAGATGAGACTGAAATCTGACTGAAGACTGAATTGTAGGGCATAGAGAAAGGTAATTCCTTATGACCTATATAAGTTTTCATTAGAAATAGACACCCTTGTGTAAGGACTGAAGAGTTACTTTGCAGGTTTTCCATTTCATATTTTGACATAATAAGAAAAATAGGGGCTCCCAGATTATTGAAATCAGACTGATCTTTTAAGTTAGAAACCTAAAGTCCTTAAATACTGTGCCAAGACCCTGACAAAAATGAAGTCAAATTTTCTTATTAAGAAAGCATGTTATTAGCTTTTGAGCAATGTTCATTATCTCACATAGAGATCCCATTAGTGAACTGGGCTTCATCATCAACATCTGCCCAGATAATCTGGAAATGTATCCTGATGTCAATTTATGTGGGAATAGAGAGCACAGGAATGATGATTTATGTTTTTTGATCATATATGCTATTCCCACCCAATTCCATCCCTTTGAACTGCCGTTTAATTTTGTGTAATGTTTACTTTTATATATAAGTGGAAAGAAAAGCCAACAATTTAGTTTGTCTAATTATTTTCACAGATGCAAGTAATAATCTCTTAATTCAAGGAAATAAATTTTTAAGTATCCATTTTTGCTCAGGTAACCAAGTTTAACTGTTAGATTCAGGTTATTTTAAAAATAATTTAATTATGTAATCTTCCATGATAAAAATGCTCAGCATTCTTTTATGAATTTATATGGAATCCATATCACACACAAAGGATGAATTTATTTATAGAGAACCTGACATGACTAAATTGTTCCCTTTTGCAGGTCTTTTCCTATTTATTTATAAGATATGTAAAATTAAATGCAACTTTGGCACATAAATATTCATAGACCCTATGTATCTGAATATTTATATAGCACCTGCCAACTAGTTTGACAGGCATGATAGGTTAGAATGCATATTATGAGGAATGGAAAGCATGTTTATTTGACATTAAATTTCAGGTCACTTTTAAAACAAATGCAGTTTAAGTTCATACAGGTACAAGCAAGAAAAAGACAACATTGCTTAGAAATGGACAGATCAAGGTAGGTTTCATTGCTATAACCCTTATAAATATTGAGTTAATATAATCTCTATAAGGTGAAATTTAAGAGTCCATTTAAATTTTGTTAGTTTTGCAGATGAAAAGTCATTTGTTGAAAAAAAAAAATGATTTGGGCCTTTAAATATCCAGGCATGCCACCTACATGAAGACATGAGATGATCCTTTCAAAAGTATGTAGAGTAAGAGACTTAGTTTTCATAATAACATTTCAATGTAACTACCCTTTGTTTGGTTTCTAAAACTCTTAGAACTTCCTTAATGAGCAGGCTGACAATTCTGCTGGATCCTTCTACATAAGGCAAGCTTATTACTTTATTCATAACTCTCATGAAAAACTTGACAGAGAAAAATGTAGAGGAGTTAACCCAAGAAACATGCTATTTATACAATACTTAAACCTAAGAATTTAATCAAGAGTTCCTTGTTAAATTTGAGTATTGGAAGGCTACATATTTTGAGCGCATAATACTTGCCCTTTGCATTTGCAAGAAGTGATTTTAGTGCTACGTCTTCAACATGTATCAGAAGTCACAACACGTCGTTTCCACTTCCAATCATTTCCATTAGTGTTCTGCAGACTTCTGCTCAAGGTCCCTTTCTAGAATGTGAAGTAGAACTATATGTTCCAGTGCCAGAATGATTTGATTTGACTTTCAGGTCTGACATTTTATAAGCAATGTGAACTTGAGGAACTTACTAAATTGCTCTGTAAAACAGCATTATAGTAGATCTCATAAGATTGCTATGAGTATTAAGAATTAAAGTGAAACATTCAGACCTATGCCTCAAACAGTAAACTTCCCTGAGATTTTGGAATCACTATGTAAACTCCAATCTTCTCACTGAGAAACAGTTCCTTGAGGAATCAACACCCACTTCCTTTGGCTGACATTGCTATCTGTTGGCTGATGATCACACAATTATTAACCATTTAGCTCTATTGGCCTACTTAGAGATTTTTACTGAATTGCTCTTTGAGAAAAAAATGCTTTGTCCAACTTTAAGAGAATTAGAATCTTGGCTGCCTCCAGCACAGTCACTGCATTCTACTCTCTGATATTTTGCTTCATTTTATGTGTTAGATGAAGACAGTAATTCTGATCTAGTAACAACCAAACACTCCACTTTTTCTATCATCACCTCTAAGAATGTAGCCCCATGTGCATATCCATTTCTTTTTTACACTCATCTACCATGCCCTGGAGATTTCACTTTCTCATTCATAGCTCTCTACTTTGTCTAAGATTTAAATCCTCTACAAAGGAAAATTCTTCCTTTCTCTAATGGTTATTTCTGATATTTAACACTAAAGTATTTTTCCCAAGAAACTTTAGTTCCTCTTTGATTTTCTGAATAAATATAATCCCCACAGATGGATTATTCAAGACACAGGACTATACATTGTCCTTCTTCACCTTTGGATTTGCAATAATCTAGGAATTTAATAATTGTGTTCCTCTAACAAAATTCATGAAAATGGAATACATTTTTAAAAATGAAATAGGCCTTTATTTCTTTTAAAAAATTATCTGTCATTCTGTATATGAAGCTCTTACATGAAAGCTCACAATCATGGCTTCTAAAATTCCCAAATCCAGAGTTAACTTTTCATCATATGGATAAGGCTATCCTAATCAACTCCAAAGAAATTTGAAACATTAATAGGAGTGAAATTTTACTGCTAGTCTAGTAAAACTTACTTATATGTCGAACTAACAGTTTACTGCCAGAATATCCTTATTTTGCCATAGATCACATGTAACTCACCTGCTTTTGAATTTTAAAGATGTAGCTTCCAAAACTGGCTGAGCATCACAGTGCAAATAGGAAATAGTATTATTAAAGCACTTTCATTTCAGTGTGATTTCCCTGGATCCAAAAGTCTCTGTTACAGTTACCCCAACCCTGTCTCTCTCTCATTTGAAATTTTAGAAAAATGTACATGGTTTAGTGAGGCTCCTACGACTGTGTTTACCAAGGTTTCCATGGTAGCCATTTGCCTGTTCCCCCAAGCCTACTATTTGTTAATTTTTCTGTAGCCAGTGACTGCTAAAGCTAATATAAGGCATAATGACATGCTGAACCAAAATGTTCATTATGGTTGTATTTACTCAAGTATAAGGCCTAAAACCACAAGAGCCTATAAATGGGCAGCATCAGTTTGAAGAAAAACACAGAAGTGTGAGACCACTAACATTCTTGCCACATCCTCTGTGTCTCCAAGACCCCTGATCATTAAGAGGTTATTTTTCGTTCCTAGAGCATACTGAGTGCCTGTCTCTATAGCTCTGCTTGGCCAACACTCACTTGTCCTCAGCATTTATCACTTTCTCCTGGATATTTTTCTTAACCCTCCTCACTAAATTAGCTGCCTGTGTTTATGTGTATTGTATTTCTCATAGCAGGCCACTTAGCATATTTTATGGTTTGTTTGTTTGTCTCTTTCATTATATTTAAATTATATTGATACAAAGATTTGAAAGAGGGACAAAGGAGATCCACATGGACCACTAGATCCATGTGAACCATGTGAATGAGTCCTGACAAACTATGGGGATTAGGTAAACTAATTTTCTACTAGAAGAGAACACTGTTCTGCTTATCTCTATATTCCTGTCACATGGTGGAATTCTTGACTTTTGGTAGGAATGAATTGAACGTATAGAGTATGAAACAAAGCCCTATAAGCATCCCCTTTCATTTCACTTTGAAACCGTTCAGTATGTTGCCTAAGACCTATTTTTCATAATAATTCTTTCCATACGTGATTTGAAGGGCTTCCTTGGTGGCTCAGCTGGTAAAGAATCGGCCTGCAATGGAGGAGACCTGGGTTCGATCCCTGAATTGGGAAGATCTCCTGGAGAAGGGAATGGCTACCCACCCCAGTATTCTGTCCTGGAGAATTCCAGGGACGGTATAGTCCATGGGGTTGCAAAGAGTCAGAAACAACTGAGTGACTTTCACTTCACTTCACTCCTGTCTGATTTGAAGAATATATTGGATTCCCCTTGGAAATTAATGACATACTGAGCTTACCTTTTTCATTGATTAGACAGAAGTTTTAGATCATTTTGTACTGTTAATCCTTCTAGAGCTTGCTTTAATCTCATAGTGGTAGATAGACTGAAAAAAAAGAAAAGCTGCTATGAGTTCTTCCCTGATTGTATCCATGCCAGGTAGCAATAGTTTTTTCAGGTTCTCCAATAGTTAGAGGAATCTATTTCTCCACCCCATAAATCTGAGCTGGATTTGTGACTTGCTTAAACCAACAAAATGCAGTGAGAATTATGTGTCAGCTCCAAGCCTGCATTTCAAGAGGTTTCACATACATTTTCTCATACCTTTGAAACTCTGCCAATCTGGAAAGTGAACAATCCTGAGTTAGGTTTCCAAGTAATATACCCAAGGTCCAGCCATTTATGTAACCCCAGTCAATAGCCTGAAAAATCTCAGATTTGTGAGAGAGTCCATCCTCAATCAAGCAGTCAAGCCAACCCACCATGTGAGTGTAGATGCATGACTGGATCTAGCCAATATCAGCTGAATGGGGTCTTTACCTGTAAAACTACCTGGCTTTACCCAACTCTCATTCTAAGCTACTAACCCTTGAAGTGGTTTGTTAAGTAATCGTTTCTTACTCAGACTTTACCAAATGACCCTATTGTAAAACAGCAGCTTCTCTTCCCACGTTTTGCTCCAGCATTTCCTGCCCTTTCCCCATATTTCCATGTGCTTCTTCAGGAATATGCATTTATATACCCGTCTGGGGAGTATGCAATTTCCTCAGTTCTGTCTCACCACAGCAAAAAAATTTGAAGCAATGGATGGACCAGTGTCACAGCTCTGTTACAGTTCAGTTTTATTTGGTAAGCAAAGGAAAATACATCCTCGAGATAGGCTGACTCAAAAGAAGTGAAGAGAAGAGAAGGCTCAGCTTTGGCTCCTCTTTTTATATGTTTTTTCTCCTCCCCCTGAGCCTGCCTTATGTAAATTGGGCTAGCCAAGGAGGCTGTTTGCTTCACCTGAGGTTCTTTTTCATTCAGGTCCTTCGACATTTGTTCTATTTTTGCTCACTTTTCCCTGCTTTGTCTTTTAGCCACTACCATTCTGGACTCCTTTTCCTATTCTAACTACCTAATATATCTATATTTTATGTATTTATATGGTTTCTCCCAATCCCAAATCAGAATGGAAACTCCATGTGCACAAGGATCTTCTTTAATTCTGTTTTCTGCTATATCTCCAACAGCTAAAATTGCCTTGAACAGAATGAAAATGCAATTAAGTTTTTGTAATTAATCAATTAATTAATCTTGCCCATTTTATTCATATTATATATGGATTATTTTGCTTCTTTCATCTAAAATCCTCATCTACCTTGCCCCTCACTTGACTAATTCTGTTGCACCTGTCAGGTTTGCTACCCAGCATACTCATTACATTAAACAGAACAAACTGAATGGATGCATAGGTCACTGCAAGATTGCATGAAAACCTGTTCTAATATATAAAAATGACAACTCTTCCTAGTGAGATTCAGCCATAACACTTATTTAGAAAAATTAAATCTCTGAGTTTATCTCAACTTCTTCTTCAAGAAACTAATAAACTTAAGAACTTTACAGAGTATAGGTAGTTGATAGCTTGTTTTCAAGAACTCTCTTCCTGTTATTAATGATTTCACCATCTCCAAAAAAAAACAGAGGAATAGATTGGTGTTTCCAGGAAAACAAGAATGGTTACTTCTACCCTGTATCTCATTCCCTTCAAGTAAGCAAGCACACAGATTAGGAATATGCAGTTTGTTGATGGACATAAAACTAGCCATAGGATGAAACCAATTCTAGAAGGCAATTGATTGTACCTTCCCTGGTGGCTCAGATGGTAAAGAATCTACTTGCAGTGTAAGAGACCCAGGTTTGATCCCTGGGTTGGGAAGATTCCCCGGGGAAGGGAGTGGCTTGTTTGGAGAATTCCAAGAACAGAAGGAACCTGGCAGTCTATGGGGTCACAAGGACATGACTGAGTGACTATTTCTTTTCCTAGTAGATTAGTGTCACATTGTATTATATATGCTATTTAAGATGCAAGAATTTTAAGTTATCATCTAAAATAAATTGGATATATAACAACCTAAAAATGACTCAATTTAATACAAAAATTATTAAATGAGAAAGCATTAATCCACACAAAGTACACTTATGGAGTTGAAAAAATAAAAGATGTCATCAAAAGTTCAGTTGTATTACTTTTATTATTCTATATATATTTTATTCTAATATTCAAAGGTCAATTCAAAATGAAAGTATTTTTAAATCTTTTTCTCAAGAATTAAACATAAAAATTCTGTTTAACAATTTTAGAAGAGTTGTAAAAAATCTGAGAATATTTCAGATTTCTTGATAGTAAAGCAAGCATAATTTTTCAAGTCATAGTAATTATGCTGGCTATCACCCCATTACTAATATAATGTGAAGCTAATAAGCCAAGTAATTAGTATGCTCCAGGTCAGAATCTTCACCTCAGTGACTGGAGGGTAAATGAAGACAAAGCAGTGTAATATTAAACATACAAGCAAAAGAGTAGTAATATATTATAATAAAAATCTGAAAGAAGTTAAGAAGTAGTATATTTTCATTTGTGCATTGAAGAAAAATATAAGCAATTGATTTAGTCTTTATGCTTAGTGAAAGTTAAGACATTCATTTGTGTTGTTAATTGGTGATTATTAAATATATAAATGTTTAAGTGGAATGCACATATACGTATATAGCATGCATTAGATAAGGCTTTCCTGGTAGCTTAGTTGGTAAAGAATCTACCTTTATTGCAGGAGACCTGGGTTCAATCCCTGGGTCAGAAAGCTGCCCTGGAGAAGGAAATGGCAACCCACTCCAGTATTCTTGCCTGGAAAATCCTATGTACAGAGGAGCCTGGCAGGCTACATTCCACAGGGTCACAAAAGTCAGACAGGACTTAGCAACTAAATCACCATGATTAGATCAATATGCAGATCTTAATTAGCTACTGCAGTTTCTTAATTGTAATTAGTTTTTGTTGTTGTTGTTGTCTTGAAGAAAAACATAAAACTTAAACTTGCATCTTAGAGTTGGTGCGCTCATAAAAAGAAAAAAGTCAAACATAATCAGAAGTTTAGAGGAGTTTTCCTATTGTCTAGTTATTGGGGCTAACCACAAGCTGAAGCCGAAAGAGCACATGACTCCCCACTTCTATGTTCATTGTAATACTAGAGATAAGAAACAGCCTCCACTATGTAAGACTTCTTAAGACATACAGAACTAGTACTGAATACACCAGCCCTTACTCCATCCCAGAGAGAGGTTTATTTCTTTCTGGGAAGTACAGTGCTCTAAAAAGAAGTGATTCCCTTCCCTTAAGGGTGGAGGGGTCTTTGCCATCTTCCTCAGGTCAAGGTTCACAGGTAGAAGGATACATATAAGGGAGCACCCTTGAGACCAACACCTGTGAAAGTGAGGGCAAGGAACTAAGAATAGGTCGAGTTAGAAGTTGAGCTGTGATACAATGAAGTTAAGATGAAGGACTCAATCTGCTCTTTAGGGAGTTCTGGAGTTGATGGCTCTTTGGTGGAAAAGTCACAACTGTGGGCTAGGCATTTAACCCAGCCCATTTAGGTTAAATGTGCTAATTTAGCCTATTAGTTTAAACATAGGCATTTAACCTAAAATTCGTAAGAAAACTGAGGACTGGGGTCATTTTCTAGCAACACTCTCAGAGCTGCAGGAATAATCCCTTTTCTTGAGAGTAATTTGGGAAGCATGACGGCATTCATTTTGCTGAACTTTTAAATCTTGGCAAGAGATACAATTGAAAACTTACACATAGAAAAGGGGCAGAATTGCCACCACTGATCCTAGCACCTCTCAAGGTCCAAGTGATAAAAATGATCATTCCTAGAGTTCAAGAACTTACTGAAGAGAGTAGATGAGATCAAGAACATGCAACTTGTACAAAGAAAATTAGTATGAGTGTGTGGAGTTGTACAAAGCTACTGTGGGCATACTCATGGGTATAGGTTGTCACCTAAAAGTGGCTGCCAGATAGCGCAAGGGAAAACCAATTTCTAGGAGGTTTGTAACAATAACTGGTCATTTTGTGCCCTTACTTAGCTGGAGACATGGGGCAACCACAGAGGAAATCACAACATTATATAATTAAATGGGTAAACATAACCTTTTCCTTATTATTTTCTCTTTTCCATAACCAGAGAGGAAGGCTAAGAAAGGAGAGAGGGGAGAGTGAACAAAGCATCATATTTAATTCCCCCTACTCCAAACTATTAAAGCCACAAACAAATCGTAGATTACTCTCAGTCCATATGGTTGCAAAGAGTCAGACATGACTGAAGCAACTTCAGTCAGTTCAGTTCAGTCACTCAGTCATGTCTGACTCTTTGCGACCCCATGGACTGCAGCACGCCAGGCCTTCCTGTCCATCACCAACTCCTGGAGTTTACTCAAACTCATGTCCATTGAGTCGGTGATGCCATCCAACCATCTCATCCTCTAGCGTCCCCTTCTCCTCTCGCCTTCAATCTTTCCCAGCATCAGGGTCTTTTCAAATGAGTCACCTCTTTGCATCAGGTGGCCAAAATTTTGGAGTTTCAGCTTCAACATCAGTCCTTCCAATGAATATTCAGGACTGATTTCTTTTAGGAGGGACTGGTTGGATCTCCTTGCTGTCCAAGTGACTCGCAAGAGTCTTCTCCAACACCACAGTTCAAAAGCATCAATTCTTTGGCACTCAGCTTTCTTTATGGTCCAACTCTCACATCCATACATGAATACTGGAAAAATCATACCTTTGACTAGATGGACCTTTGTTGACAAAGTAATGTCTCTGCTTTTTAATATGCTGTCTAGGTTGGTCATAACTTTTTTTTCCAAGGAGTAAATGTCTTTTTATTTCATGGCTGCAATCACCATCTGCAGTGATTTTGGAGCCCCATAAAATAAAGTCTGCCACTGATTCCCCATCTATTTGCCATGAAGTGATGAGATTGGATGTCATGATCTTAGTTTTCTGAGTGTTGAGCTTTAGGCCAACTTTTTCATTCTCTTTCACTTTTGTCAAGAGGCTCTTTAGTTCTTCTTCACTTTCTGCCATAAGGGTGGTGTCATCTGCATATCTGAGGTTATTGATATTTCTCCCAGCAATCTTGATTCCGGCTTGTGCTTCATCCAGCCCAGCATTTCTCATGATGTACTCTGAATATAAGTTAAATAAGCAGGGTGACAATATATAGCCTTGACGTACTCCTTTTCCTGTTTGGAACTTAGCACACATCATATCTATTCTGGGTACTTCCCTGGTGGCTCATAAGTAAAGAATCTGCCTGCAATGCCAGAGCCACAGGAAACGAAGTTTCCATCCCAGGATCGGGAAGATCCCCTGGAGGAGGAAATGGAAACCCATTCCAGTATTCTTGCCTGGAGAATTCCATGCCTGGCGGGCTATGGTTCATAGGGTTGCAAAGAGTCCAACAGGACTGAAGCAACTTAGCACACACATCATGCACAATACAGAAGTATTGAAGATTTAAGGTCCTCGGGGCCACAGTTGACTTTTAAGGAATTGAAAATAAGAGATTAAAGCCCTACCTTTGTCCTTCAGAGCAGAATATTCTGAGATGCATTATAGGACTCCTTATAATCACCTAAAGGAAATCAGCATGCATGTGTGGCTCAGGCATGTCTGACTACTTTACCCATGGACTGCCAGGCTCCTTTGTCCATGGGGTTTTCCCAGGCAAAAACATGGGAGTGTGCTTGCATTTCCTACTCCAGGGAAACTTCCTGATCCAACCTATGTCTGCTGTGTCTCCTGAATGAGCAGGCAGATTCTGAGACACCTGGGAGGCTGAAAGGAAACCAGCACCAGTGGCTTCTAGAATATCCAACTTAATAAACTTTCTTGCATTTTCCTTCTTTGCTCTCTTGTTTCACTCTACTCCTCTTCTTTAATTTCCTTTCAAGGGTCTTTGTATTGAAAGTATAATTTTGTTCCTCACTGAACTTGATCAAGGAGACTTGATTGTATGTTTTCTCCCCATATCATAGATCTTTGTCAGCTTTATATTGCTGTTTTAGAAATGTGATAGTCTCAGAAATATTTCTACTTAAATTCTCAAGCACCAGAAAACTGCAAAAATAATGTATTACAACCTTGGGTTGGACTTGTATTTAAATAATCACAGACTATTTTAGGCTCTCTTTTTCAGAAACTACAGTTGTAGGACTATCAAAGTCACATTGAAATATTCATGTTATAACTTATATATAATATCAGACCTTCTAATAGCACACACTTTCCCTTCCACTTTATGATTTCTGCATTTTTTTTCTTCTCAGGAAAATGAATACACCTTGGACATTTATATAAATCATCAGTAGAGAAATGTTTGTACCTATCAAGCTGAACAAATGTTCTACACCCCTTTCATTGCCATGAATCTACCAACTGACTGCTTGTTTATTCATTGTGCTTACATGTTTGATTTATAAAGGAACAAAACTACATGATAGGATACATTAAGCATTACATCATTTTTTATAGTGAATCAATGAATAGCTTTGGTAGATTTGAAGGAACTTTCAATTAAAATAAATGCTGAGGATATAAACTTTAAATTAAAAAAAAATTTGATCTGAAAACATATTGAACCATCATTTGCAAAAAAAAAGTCAAGATAAAGCATTTATTTAAAGCATATTTTATGGAAACTTAAAGTAAAGGAGATCAGTCAGTTCATTTCAGTTGCTCAGTCGTGTCCAACTCTTTGCGACCCCATGAATCGCAGCACGCCAGGCCTCCCTGTCCATCACCAACTCCCGGAGTTTACTCAAACTCATGCCTGTCGAGTCGGTGATGCCATCCAGCCATCTCATCCTCTGTCATCCCCTTCTCCTCCTGCCCATATGAAAAAGCTGCCAAATATGACATAGGAGAGGGGCAGAAAGCATGTATAACCATTATGCTTACTCAAAATGCTTCTGAAAATATGGATACTGTGGTGTGATTGTGTATGTTAACATAATGTGTTACATATGATTCATTTGGAATCCATTATATTTGTCACAGTTCAAAAATTTTTCTCTTTTTTTAAATAAGAAATTTCCTTTATTAGAAATAACATTTGTATGTGGTTAGTGGTTCTGACTGATTGATTATATTCTTTGGAGCCAAAGATGGAGAAGCTCTATACAGTCAGTAAAAACAAGACCGGGAGCTTACTGGCTCAGATCATGAAACTCTTATTGCAAAATTCAGGCCTAAATTGAAGAAAGAAGGGAAAACCACTAGACCATTCAGGTATGACCTAAATCAAATCTCTTACCATTATACAGTGGAAGTGACAAATAGATTCAAGGGATTAGATCTGATAGAGTGTTGAAGAACTATGGATGGAGATTTGTAACATTGTACAGGAGGCAGTGATCAAAACTATCCCCAAGAAAAAGAAATGCTAAAAGGCAAAATGGTTGTCTGAGGAGGACTTGCAAAGAGCTGAGAAAAGAAGAGACATGAAAGGAAAAGAAGAAAAGAAAAGATATATCCATCTGAATGCAGAGTTCCAAAGAATAGCAAGGAGAGATAAGAAAGCCTTCGTAAGTGAACAATGCAAAGAAATAGAGGAAAACAATAGAATGGGAAAGACTAGATCTCTTCAAGAAAAGTAGATATATCAAGGGACCGTTTCATGCAAAGATGGGCACAATAAAGGACAGAAACGGTATGGACCTAACAGAAGCAGAAGATATTAAGAAGAAGTGGAAGGATACACAGAAGAGCTATAGAAAAAAGATCTTCATGACCCAGATAAACACAATGGTGTGATCACCAAGCTAGAGCCAGACATCCTAGAATGTGAAGTCAAGTGGGCCTTAGGATGCATCTCTATGAGGAAAGCTAGTGGGGATGATGGAATTCCAGCTGAGCTATTTCAAATCCTAAAGGATGATGCTGTTAAACTGCTGCACGCCATGTACCAGCAAATTTGGAAAACTCAGCAGTGGCCACAGGACTGGAAAAGGTCAGTTTTCACCACAACAGTGGTTCCTATACAATACTGCCTTTTTCAAGAATATACCTTAATATCAAGAATAGTAGTTTGGCTGTTTTGTTTTCCTCTTCTCTTTACCCTGGTACTGACTAATTTCTTCTTCCTTCATCTTGCTCTTAATTGTATATGAGAGTTAAAACAGAAATGTTATTGTCAGATATTTAGCAGTACTTATCAAAAGCAGACCGAATTTAGAGTTCTGTGTTCAAATTTCTCAACCAAGCTCTACAAGAAAAAAGTTGAGGTTACTCCTTAATTTCCCACTCATTTGTTTTGGCTACATGTGAAGAAAAGATCATTTTATGAAGTGAGATTTCCAAATGGATAATCTTCTATCCATATTTCAGAAATCAGGTCCAGCTCCTGAGAGACACAAATACACACATATAATCTAAAAAAAAAAAATATATATATATATATAAGGCAAAAATGAAGCCACATCCTAAAGAAAAGACATATTCACGATGAAGCACAAAGAAACATGTAGATGTTGTATGGACTGGGAGGGAGTATTTCTGGAACTGACCTCTGTGTATTCTATATGTTTATGTAAGAAGAGGTACATGAAAAGCCATTTGTGTTAGGACTGTAAGTGAGAAAATAACAAATAAGCAGGAATAAGTCTCTAATATATTTTTTAAATTGGAGGACAATTTCTTTACAATGTCATGTTAGTTTCTGCCATACAAACATGTGAGTCAGCTATAAGTAAGCAAACATCCCCTCCCTCTTAAGTCTCCCTCCCACTGCTCCCCCTCCATCCCACCCTTCTGGCTCATCATAGAACACTGAGCTGAGATCCCTGTGTTAAGCAGCAGCTCCCTCCTAGCTACCTATTTTACTCATGGTGGCATATATACGTCAAGGCTACTTTCTCAGTTCATTCCACCCTCTCCTCCCTCAGCTGTGTCCACAAGTCTATTCCCTATGTCTGCGTCTCTATTCCTGCCCTGCAAATGATTCATCAGTACCATTTTTCTAGATTCCATATCTACGCATTAATATATGATATTTGTTTCTCTCTTCCTGACTTACTTCATTCTGTATGACAGACTCTAAATTCATCAACATCACTAAATGACCCAATTTTGTTCCTTTATATGGCTGAGTAATATTCCATTTTATACATGTACCACAACTTCTTTATCCATTCATGGACATCTAGGTTGCTTCCCTGTCCTGGCTATTGTGTAAATAAGTAGTGCTGCAATGAACACCGGGGTTCATGTGTCATTTTGAATTATGATTTTCTCAAGATATATGCCCATCAGTGGGATTGCTGGGTCCATATGGAGATTTATCCCTAGTCTCTTAAGGAATTTCCATACTGTTCTCCATAGTGGCTATATCTCTAATGACTTTAAACTTCAGAGCTATTTGGATCTCTTTCTCTCTGTGTGTCTGTTCATGTATGTACGCATGCTCAGTCATGTCTGATTCTGGAACTCATGAGCTGTAGTTCACCAGGCTACTCTGTCCATGGAATTTCCAGGCAAGAATACTGGAGAGGGTTTCCATTTCCTACTCCAGGGGATCTTCCTGACCAAGGGATCGAACCTGCATCTCTTGTGTCTCTTACCTTGGCAGATGGATCCTTTTACCAGCTGAACCACCAGAGAAGCCCCCTTTGCTCTTTACTGCTCATTTATTGCTATACCAACCTATTATTGAATGTCTGTTCCATGCCAGACACTATTTTACTTATTAAATTTCTAGAGTAAATTTATGAAGTAAAATAAATTGTTTAACTTTTAAGAGGGAAGAAACTTAGGTTGGAAAATATTACAAGCTCTATAGTTTTGTACAAACTCTATAACTGATAAATATCAAAGTCAAGATTCTGTCCTTGGTCCTTTGGTTTTAAGAGTCCAGTCTGCTACTGCAACATATTTAAGGCCCTCCACTCCAATTAACAAGAAGTCTATCAATCTGTATCTGTGAAATGTTTCCACCAGAACCACTAGCAGTTCAGTTCACATCATCTTTCTCTAAATTATTTTCAACATATCTCCATCCTTCCAATATTTCCCCACTCCAATTCAATATCCAAATTGCTGCCAAAATTATGTTTATAAAATGCAATTCTGTTCCTGTCTCTCCCTTTTATAACAGCTTCAAATTTATGACCTGTTAGTTCATGACTCATAATTTTCACTGTTAAGCTGTACAGTAACATGGGGCATCCTCTATAATCACTTGTGCACATTTACCTTCCCTACAGGCTTAGAGAATAAACTGAAGAACTTTGAATCCAATGTTGACTTTCATGATGGTGTGCCATTATTTAGTCTAAGACAAACAGTTCAGTGTATACCTACGTGCAGGCTGTGTTCTAATGAGAAGAGCCAAGAAACATCTACCAGGGGGAACTGAGAAGAGAATGGTGGCACCATGAAATCTGTGGGTTTGCTATCCTGTAACTTCTGTATTTGCCTGCAAAGTCTTTGCCCACATACTAAATCAAGCATTGCCTCCTCTTTGAAATCATCATCAATTCTTCTTTAAAGGAGAGTTAAGCAGCCTTCTGGGCTTCTCTGATAGCTCAGTTGGTAAAGAATAAGCAGTCCTCTATGGCTTTGCATGACAATCTTGTAGATCGGTATCTGGCACAGATTATATTAGATTAGTCAAAGGTTTATGTGACTGTCTCTTCAATTTCAGAAATTCTTAAGGGTAAAGACTATATCTTCCTCAATTTTGTATTCCCAATGCATAATACAGATCTGACTTTTTATAGATAGTCACCATATATGTAATTAATTAGATTTTAGTGATCAACTGAAGGCTCTTAGTGGATATTCCTAAAGTTTTCAATCTTGTATGTTTTGCTTTTTTGATGAATTAAGTATATATTTAACACAAGAAAAGGACAACTTCCAAACAAAACAAACATTTATAACTTGAATTTAACATATCTTAAAATACTAGGGGTTTTGCAGTAATAGAGATGTGTATAAACTTTTTAAAAATTGATGCAACAAAATATGAAAACAAAACAAACCAACAAAAATTGCTTAGTATATTAATAATAAGCTTAAAATATAGCTTCATAAAATTATTATTTATTTTGTATCATTGACCGGGCTTCTCTGATAGCTCAGTTGGTAAAGAATTCTCCTGCAATGCAGAAGACCCTGGTTCAATTCCTGGGTTGGGCAGATCTGCTGATGAAGACATAGGCTACCTACTCCAGTATTCTTGGGCTTCCTTGTGACAGCTGGTAAAGAATCCACCTGCAATGTGGGAGACCTGGGTTTGATTCCTGGGTTGGGAAGATATTCTGGAGAGGGGGGAGGCTACCCACTCCAGTATTTTGGCCTGGAGAATTCCATGGACTGTATAGATCATTGATAAAAAAGAAAAGCACTTTTCTTGAATTGTTACACATAAGCAGTAACATAATATTGCAACTTATGCTGCAGTTATATTTTAAACTATAATTTTGGACTAAATTAACTAAATACTGTTAATTATTTACTTAATAATTAAGGAAGTCTATCTATTTCATCTTTTAGATCTCTTTTTTGAATCTCATGACTTCCTGTAACTTCTACAGCAGTTTCATGAATAATAATATATAGGGAATAACACATTTACAGTTTGCATGTGACAAAATATTTGCATATGGCCCTACCATTTAATTGATACTTTAGTTCAACACTGAATTAAATAACAGCTATTATTTCCCTCAAAGACGTCCCAGACATGGCACCATTTTCTTTTAGATTTTCAGGAAGCTCTAATATGTGATGCTGTTGCAATCCCTGATACTCTGATGGAAGGCTTTTTGTTTGAGCTTGGCTTAGGTTTTACTCTCTGCAAACTTATCATTTACTACCTGTTCCCACTATTGTGACACTGGAAAGTGATGTGTCTTTTGGTTTATGATCTCCCAGAAGCAGAGAATGAGATAGAAGTTAAGTGAGCACACCTTGGATAGTTACTTCAGGGAACATAGACAGTGTTTTCAGCAAGTGAAACAAGGGAAGGAAGGAAGTCAGTAAAGGGTTTATTATCAATCCAGTTACCACTGTGGGTAACTGGACCTAATCTACTGGTGAGTTCTGGGTAAAAGCATAGGAAATATCTCAGAGTTATCCTAACCAGAAGTAAAGGGTCTGTATATTTATGCATTAACTGCACATTAGGAAAAAACAGCTTTAAGAGTCAACAAAATCCAAATTTGGTATTGGAAAAACATAGATTAACAAATATGATAGTTTTCTTACAAGACCAATGTGCATGTGTGTGTATATGTATGTGTGTAAGAAAGAAAAAAAGAGAGGGAGGGAGGAAAGGATGGAAAGGGAGATAATATTAGGAATAAACACAAAAATGTCACAAAAAGGAATTAATACTCTAAGTTAAGAGAGTATTGAAATAATTGGATATGACTCGATACCAGTTATATGTCAAAACTCAGCTTATTGAAATTGTACCAACACTGCCAACCCAATACCTCCTTCTATTATATACATAGGTCCATAGCCCACAAAATTTGAGGTGCTGGATAAGACTCTTGAGAGTCACTTGAACAGCATGGAGATCAAACCAGTCAATCCTAAAAGAAATCAACCCTGAATATTCATTGGAAGGACTGATGCTGAAGCTGAAGCTCCAATACTTTGTCCACCTGATGTAACAGCCGGCTCACTGGAAAAGACCCTGATGCTGGAAATAATTGAAGGTAAAAGGAGAGGATGGCAGAGGATGTCATGGTTGGATAGCATCACTGACTTAATGGACATGAACTTGGCAAGCTCCAGAAGATAAAGAGGGTCAGGGAGGCCTGGCGTGCTACAGTCCCTGGGATAACAGAGAGTTGGACACAACTTAGTGACTGAACAATAACTAAAATGCCTTGAAAGCTGTGGTAGTCATCTTGTTACTTTTACCAAAATATCTGAATAACATGTTACTCATTAGTGAATCTTCATTAAGTATTGGGTAATGAGGTGATAAATATATTAATGGCATTATGTTGAATTTAATAAAACAAAAATCAAATGTATCTAACTTATAGGCATAAGAATATTATTTGGCCTAGAAAGATAGACTCTGAATACATCAGTACAGCTAATTGCAATTTCTAGTTTTGAACAGTATTAAATTCTCTTTATCTTGTATTAGGAAGATCAAAATAATTTGAGATGACCACTTAGAAGTTGTTTGCTTCTTAAAAATCACATTTTTTACTACTGGCTATGATCAAACACTCACAATATTGATGAAATGTGTAGTATTTATTATCCAGCATGAAACTATTCAGAGAAATGGCTATATGAAACTATACATTCCTTTGAATAGTTTTATTCACATCTGAATATAAGAAGAGAAGAATTTTCTACAGATCCTTTGAAAGATATTTGAAAGTGTTTCAGTTGCTTTACCACACTTCCCTACAGCCCTCGTCCAACCTTAAAATAAAACTGGAGAACATATCTCCTGTAATAACCTCATGAAAAGTTTTTATTGTCTAAAACTCTTTTATTTGTTAAACAATGTACAGTCGCTGAGCCTGTCTTCAAGAAAAGCACTGTAAACATGCATCTCTGGATGAGAAACAACATGATAATAGCGGACAAGATGGAAAGGTAATGTAAAGAAAGAATATATCTCTGTCTACCAATAGACTGCAATGGAAAATAATTGAGATGAGAAAAAAGTGATTCTATCTGGAAAAGTGAGATAGTTACCATTTTGAATAATCTGAATCACATATTAGTTGAATAGAGAGTAAGTTCATTTTTACTATGCTATGATAAAGCAGGACAGAGCTTGATGATATATAATATAGACATAATAATATAGAATAATAAATTATAGTGTACATTATTTTATTTCCCTTAATCTACACTTTTAGTGTAGTATATTTTAGTACATCTTTATATTACAGAAAGAAAGAAAACTAGGATCTCTGAATATGAGTACTTTCTATTGATTATATTTATGTCATCCAAATATAGTCATTTTCTTGGCAAAAACTATTTTTTTACAAGAAGGTCAAATTGGATGTGTCTGTGTTCTACTTGAGAATTAGCCACTCATTTGAAGAAACTCTATGGTTCATCTCTGTTTTATAGTTTTGTTTGTGTAAGGTTGTCTATTTTCTCAAGTGTAGGGATCTTCATTTCCTTAAATGCAGGAATTTTTTTATGGCACCAAAAACACAACAAAGGCTTTCATTCATTTTCCTGTGATAACAAGAATGTTGTGACATAAAAAAAAAAAAAAAATACTCACTCAATATGTAACCTTTTAAATTGAAAATATACCAAAGAAATAAAAATATTGCACACAATTCATTTCACCACAAAGGCCAATATCTCTATTTGTATACAAAATGAAGAAAAGAGATGGAAAAGAGGGATGATGAGAGACACACAGAGGGAGAGAAAGAAGTGCTTGAAATTAAATTGAAAACATAGACCAGAAAGAAAGATAAGACTCCAACAACACTGAAAAGACACAAAGAATTGAATCTGTTATAAATGATTTATGCTCCAGGATCATGAGGTTAAAAAGGCAAAAGCTTTAATGCTCACTCATGCGAGAATGTCAAGTCACTGGTCTAGATAAAGAATTTGACAGTAATAAGATTTTAAAAGCGGATATTTTCTGGTAGCATTGTCTGCCATAATAAATAGAGGTCATAAAGCTTTGGTCTAAACATATTCAGGGGGGATTAATACTACAAGCAGATCATTCATCTGAACTTTGAGAATGTACTTATAGGCCAATTTAATAAATGGATAATGACATAAAGACTATTTGTGAGTCTTAGGGAAGCACATGTCTCTTCTGAGGTTTTTCTTTTTCCACTATAATTCTTCTAGTTGATATTTTTTATTGCAAATTTGAATAAAGCCATGCTTCTTTTAGAGTCAAAAAATATATAAATCATTTATGTTAACCACAAAAACAGAAATGTCAACAGCACCATCATTAATTCCTATATGCCCAAAAAGGTGCTCAGAAAAGTGAGCCATATAATAGAAATGGATTTATTTTTAAGAAGATAATTTGAATTTTAGTGAATCATTCATTAAAAAAAAAAATCGGTTCGTCTTTTATGAGTTCACCCTTTACAGAGATTGATGCTTGACAAATAATCCCATTCATTTAAGCAACATATCAACTTAAAAGAAAAGTCAAGTTTGTGTCAAGGGATGTGAGTTAATGATTGAGCAAAATGGTTTATCTGGAACATATATTGCAAATATCTGACATTCATTTTGTACAAAAACAAAATTAAAGTTTCCCTTTGACTTCTAATACTAATTTTCATATACTAGCCATTTATTCATAATTTGTAAGTATACTAGCTGTATGTTTACAATTATGATTTATTATCAACTTAATTCACAGCACTTTGGAGATTTTATCACTTCCCTTGTATATAGAGATATAGTTGCCCAATACAACAACATATAAAATTCTTTTAAAAAATTGTACAGGAAAATTTAAATGCTTTAGAAGCATGCCTCTGTCATTGGCCCACAAACAAGCCTATTATTGTATTAGCATTAGACACTGGTAGGTAGGAGAGATATATTTCTTAGAATTTATATATGTATGTGTGTATGTGTTTGTGTGTATTTGCTCACAAAATTACCAAGAATTTGGAATTTGTATGACACAAAAAGAAAACAGCATCACCGCTAACAAAATCCAAAAATAAATTATATTAGGTTTTAATACATATGCCACATTCCAAATAATTCTGTGTATGCAATTTCCCTTTTAAAAAATATCATAAATCACCAACAGTTTACCATTTTGGTGGCTGCAAATATTACTTGTCACTTCACTTTACCCCTATTTAATAAAGTACTATTCTTTCCCCTATTGAATGGTTTTGGGAATTCAACCTGAATACAGATTATATATATTATATAACAGGAACATTTTATATCAATTTTTGATCTCTCAAATATAACTGATATATTTTGAAAGAAAGATGAAAAACCGATATCCTCCTCTGTAAGACAGATCTATCTATGGGAATTTATATACTAAAAGAAATGAAATCTTTACTACAGGTAATTGTTATGAACCATAATAGTTCATAACATTCTATTCACTTCATATTTACACACTCATTAAGTACTTATGAAAGTCATATGGAGTTATATGAAGAAAACTGAAGCAAAATTATTTGTAGCTACCAAAGCTAATCTTAGTAAGAAGTCGAAATAGGATTCCAAACCATCTGACTCTGGACCCAAACTCTTAATCATTATCTAATTACAGTGCAATTTCACTTAAAAATCTTGGTAGGAGATATTTTAGTCTTAGAGTGTTCTTTTATATTATTAAAATTGATATTGGTGTGCATGCATTTCCTTAAGAGAGCTTTGAAAATATTGCTTCCTAACTTGCAGTCCCCAGTGGCTAGCAATCATTTGAATTTTGTTTCTTTTTGCAAATTATATCCCCCCTTTCTCTTTAAATGTTTTAGCATTTTGTATTTATTATTGATATTATGAAATTTGATTATTATAACTCTAGATGTGAACCCTTTCCTCATTTCTGCTCATTCTTTCGCATGTAATTTTTTCAGTTTGGGTGAATTTCCTGTTAATGATTATTCCACTAGGCTCTCTCTTGGCTCTCCCTCATTCTCTTTGCTCTTCCCTAATGGAACTCCTATTATATGCAAGTTGGAATTTCACAATTCACCTCCTTAATATTGATACTTTAATTTTTCACAGTATCAAGCTTTAACACACACTTTTCCTTGTGCTAAGTTCTTTTGAAATCTTTATAATGACTTACTTGAGAAGTTCTTGCAACAACTTTAAGCCTATGCATATCTGGGTGTCATCTGTGAAGTTCTTTGTATGTTCATTCACTTGTTTCAAATAATGGTCTTCTGAATTTCCAAAATCTTAAATTAGTTGATATCCATAAAAATATGTCACCCATGTTCTTGTCATAGGTATGTAATATCCTCTTTCAGAATTCTGAAGTTAAGCATTATATTTATTTTGAAGAATTGGCAAGATTACTCTATTAATCCTAATTAATCAAGTTTCAATGTTTTCAATGATCATTTAATGACTTTTTATGTTGTTTTTCTGATATATTCAATATTCTTTTTCATCCTGCTTAAAATTTTTGGTTTCTTATTTGTTTATTTTCAATTGAAGTATTAATTTACAATGCTGTTTTCTTCTTTGTCTCTAATTTCATTGACATTTGTGTTTTAATAGTAGAGGTAACTTATTGTCAGGCTTCCTGGGTGGCTCAGAATCTTCCTGCCAGTGTCAGAGATGGGGGTTTGACCCCTTGCTGGGGAAGATCCCCTAGTGTAGGAAATAGCAACCCACTCCAGTATTCTCGCCTGGAAAATTCCCTGGACAGAGTAGCCTGACACGCTGCAGTTCATGGGGTTGCAAAGAGTCGGACACAACTTAGCAACTAAAAAAACAAACAAATTTATCATCAGAAGACAATTCTCTATAAATCTCTTGCTTTCTAAAACCTAGTATTAATAGCCCACTTGCCTTACGGCTATCTTTTTAAGAATGTTTGTATAAACAGACATCTCCAGAAAAATGGAGAAGTGACTTCCTCTGAAGGAGATGTATTTACACTCTCAAGTAATGGAGATGGAGATATCCTCCTTACCTGTTATATCTGAGGGTAAGAAGAAAACCTCTCTCCTTTCTTTAGAGAGATTTGCTTACAACTCAGGGTCTTTCTCTCTCCAGAAAGACAGATGCCCAAATTGGTCAGTAACCTTTGTGTAAGTAAGGGTTTTCTAATTTCTGGGTCCTTCTTCTGTAAAATATTTCTACTATATAAGCAGGTAATACTGGACTCCTGGGAACTGGGGCTTAGGTAACTAGCACCAATATGTTACTGGAGTGGGTGGCCACTCCCTTCTCCAGGGGATCTTCTCAACTCAGGAATTGAACCCAGGTCTCCTGCATTGCAGGCAGATTCTTTACCAAATGAGCTATGAGGGAAGCCCTAATATGTCACTACTTCTGTAAGAAATGAACTTTCTAAATTCATTCAGAGTCAGTTTTTTACCAGCTAAATCTTTGGAAGTGTTGCAAGCCAGTGTAATAGCTGCCACCATGCTAATGCTTGGTTGCTGCTTAACTCCTTTATCTTATAGAATTTCCATCCCCACCTGGGATTTTCTGGTGTTTCCTTGTGACTAGGTTCAGCTTGTACATTTTTGGTAGGAATACTACATAATATTGTGTCATTCTCAGCACCATAAGAAAAAGCACGTGATGTTCATTGGTACTACTACTGGTGATGTCAGTTCTGATCATTTAAAATGACTTAGTAAGTAATTTGTGGGGAGAAGTTTTGATTGTGTATAAATAATCTGTTCCTTACTAGTTTTGATATGTTTATTTCTTTAATTAATTATTACTATGATGGCAGGTAAATAGTGATTTTCTATCCTCATCTTCTTTTTTATATGAATGAGTGGTCATCCTATGATGAAGAGCTTTTACTTTTTATATATGTACACATTATCAGTAGGGCTTATGGATTCTCATTTTATTCAATGATGTATAGACTACTGCTGTCTTTATTTTAATATTGTGAATTTGGCCAGTGGCAGTCTCTGGGACTCTTTTCATGTTTTTCTCTTATATTGCTTTTGCTTTAACAATTTATGGAAAATTAATTTTTAAGCTTTTCCTCAGTCCTACTAATTAGTTGAGGGAATCAACTAATTCCCTCAAGGTGCTCTAGATGCTTTAAGTGGAAAATAATACTTAAGAAATCAATATGTGGGTGCTGGGTTTGCTCATTGCTACTGACATGCTATTGCTTATAGGTATTTCCGGAGGTAGAGACAGTGAATAAGTTCAAGATAAACTGTGGGATATTCTGCTATTTGTTTCAAAACAATGCTATGGAAAAGAGGGAGTTTGAGAAGATAAATGCAGAACAAAAAGAGTCATAATCATTGAATGTAATTGATGAAAAGCTGGGGTATATCACGCTATTTTATTTATTTTTGTAAATATTTGAAAAATTCCTTAATACACAACTTTAAATCAACAAAACCCCAGACAAACTCAAAAAACAAAAACAAAATTTCTAGCACTAACAGTCTTTCAGTTTGAAAAGCTATTCAAACGGATATGTAAGTATTTGGCATTGTCACAATACCTAAAGTAAAAAGAATCTTATAAAAATAGCAAAATTCCACTGAATATGTAAACAATTTCATTTCATGTAATTAATTTACTTTCTTATTTCCAAATTTTATTTCTAAATTCCTCTGAGTCAACACTAATTAATTAATGTATTTAATGCCTCTGGATTTCTCTTTTGCATATAGTTTAAATGAGGGGCTCAGTGGTAAAGAAGCCACCTGCCAAGCAGAACACATGGATTCAATTCCTAGGTTGGGAAGATCCCCTGAAGAAGGAAATGACAGCCCACTCAAATATGCTTGTCCTGGTAATCCTATGGACAGAGGATCACAAAAGAGTTGGCACGACTGGCAGACTAAAAACACAGCCTAGTTCAAACAGGTGCTAAAATTCTGGATATTATATAAAACTCCATCATCTGATCAAGTAGCCATATTCTTTTCCATCTACACTTGGGATCTGTGCCCCACTACCAAGTAACTACTTTTCTTCATCATTACATGCTTTGTACCCCTGTGATGCTAGGATACAAACATGGCCCCATTCTCAAGGGGCTCAGGTACCCTCACGGCATCATTCTGTGTTTCACGTCACTGTCTCCCTGTCTTGGGAGATTATATAATGGCTCACATTTAACAGACATTATCTGCAGAGAAAAATAGACCCTATTCCCTTAACTCTCACTTTCTCATAACAAGAAAGCAATTTAATCACCTCAGTCTTTGTCAAGTGTCCAAATTTGTTGCTGAATGTAAGGAAACTATTCTTGGCCATCCTTTCCAGAACCGGAAGAAAAAAAAAAGGAAATTCAAGTCCAAGATGGTAGAAAAATTACTGGTAATATAAAAAAAATTAATATATACTCTCTTATTCTTTTCAATATATGTGAATTTATGTGTTTAATTTATCACTAAAATTTTTCTGCTTTATAAAAATTATGAATTCATTATATTTTATTTAATTCTACTCACCATTAATGGACATTTTTGTTCCTAATTCTATAATCACTTTACAATAAAAATATCACTGGGAATTTAAAATTATGAATTATAATTCTACCATTTTTCAATTATTTAAGATAAAGTTTTCAGTCATTTGGGCTTCCCTTGTGGCTCAACAATATGCAAACCGTGAACTTCCAGATGTTCAAGCTGGTTTTAGAAAACGCAGAGGAACCAGAGATCAAATTGCCAACATCCACTGGATCATCGAAAAACCAAGAGAGTTCCAGAAAAACGTATATTTCTGCTTTATTGACTATACCAAAGCCTTCGACTGTGTGGATCACAATCAACTGTGGAAAATTCTGAAAGAGATGGGCATACCAGACCACCTGACCTCCTCTTGAGAAATCTCTATGCAGGTCAGGAAGCAACAGTTAGAACTGGACATGGAACAACAGACTGGTTCCAAATAGAAACAGGAGTACGTCAAGGCTGAATATTGTCACCCTGCTTATTTAACTTATATGCAGAGTACATCATGAGAAATGCTAGGCTGGAGGAAGCACAAGCTGGAATCAAGATTGCCAGGAGAAATATCAATAACCTCAGATATGCAGATGACACCACCCTTATGGCAGAAAGTGAAGAGGCACTAAAAAGCCTATTGATGAAAGTGAAAGAGGAGAGTGAAAAAGTTGGCTTAAAGCTCAACATTCAGAAAACTAAGATCATGGCATCTAGTCCCATCACCTCATGGGAAATAGATGAGGAGACAGTGGAAATAGTGTCAGACTTTTTATTTTTGGGGGCTCCAAAATCACTGCAGATGGTGACTGCAGCCATGAAATTAAGACTCTTCTTACTCCTTGGAAGGAAAGTTATGACCAACCTAGATAGCATATTAAAAAGCAGAGACATTACTTTGCTAACAAAGGTCCGTCTAGTCAAGGCTATGGTTTTTCCAGTGGTCGTGTATGGATGTGAGAGTTGGACTGTGAAGAAAGCTGAGCGCCGAAAACTTGATGCTTTTGAACGGTGGTGTTGGAGAAGACTCTTGAGAGTCCCTTGGACTGCAAGGAGATCCAACCAGTCCATCCTAAAGGAGATCAATCCTGGGTGTTCATTGGAAGGACTGATGCTGAAGCTGAAACTCCAATACTTCGGCCACCTCATGCGAAGAGTTGACTCATTGGAGAAGACCCTGATGCTGGGAGGGATTGGGGGCAGGAGGAGAAGGGGATGACAGAGGATGAGATGGCTGGATGGCATCACCAACTCGATGGGCATGAGTTTAAGTAAACTCCAGGAGTTGGTGATGCACAGGGAGCCCTGGCGTGCTGCGATTCATGGGGACTCCAAGAGTCAGACATGACTGAGCGACTGAACTGAACTGAACTGTGACTCAGCTGGTAAAGAATCCATCTGCAATGTGGGAGATCTGGCTTCAATCCCTGGGTTGGAAAGATCCCCTGGAGAAGGGAAAGGCTACCCACTCCAGTTTTCTGGCCTGGAGAATTCCATAGACTGTATAGTCCATGTTGTTGCAAATAGTCGGACACAACACTGCGACTTTCACTTTCAGTCATTTTCATCCTCATGTTAAATGATTACTGGAAAATGATTACAGTTAGGTAACAGACTATTTAATAAATACATGTTAATAAAATTTTTATTAATGCAATTATATAAAAATAAGCATTTGTTGAACTAAAAGATTCTTTGTTGAATAACTTTTCCTTATAAATAGTATATATATTAACAAATCTATAAAAGAAAGGATTATTTGGTTATGGTTGAGATACATTTGCAAAGTAATAGCAGAAACCTACTTGCAGTTATAGCTAGAGTGTAACTCAATGCATAGCTTCTTCCTGAAACATACTATACAAACACTACCTTTGTTATCAAATAGACAAAAATGTAAAAATCGCTGAGAAAAAGAAAGTCATAAGAGTTAAGGAGCATGGAAAATTTGTAATGCTACCACTACAGAAAATGTTGGCTTTGGGGTCATTTAAACTTTACAGACTATAGTAATTTCTATCATAATTCTGATATCTGCATTTTTATACTGTCCTGTTAAAGATATTTTTCATTGGTTTGTTGGAGGGCAAAGCTCCTCTGAATCTTTCTTCTTATCCCCTCCCCAAATTAAACACAAATGTTATTTAATATTTTCACACAAAAGAAAACTCCGCAACTCAAAGGGTCCAAGAAATTAACAACAAAATGCAGTTAGTACCTGTATACATATATCATAAGTCCAGTTTCAATTTAAGAAAGATTTGTTTTCCTTTTTTCCCATTTCTTTCTTTGTAAAATAATGTTTCTGTATATGTGTTTTTTTTAAGTACTAAAAATGTAAAACCTATCAGAAGATATCTTTATTTTTATCATAAATTTTTCTTCTTTGGTTTTTTTTGTGTATTACCATATGGCTGTCCATTACTTTATGGCTCAGTGCATAAAGAGTCAGGCTGACTGTGAAACCACATCTTGATAAGAATCGTCCAGCCATGGCATATCCCTAAGCATCTGGTTTGGGAAAATGGAATACATAGCCTAAGCATCTCTACACATCTGCATGAAAACACACTGGAGCTGGTTTCATTTGTTTGTTTCTTTCTACAGTTTAGAAAATGAAATCTGATGCATTTGAGGCTTACAATAATGATAGCAAATATTCTAAAGGCTTTCATATGCAAAATATTTTAATTGTCAAAGACTTGGAATAAATCTTGGCTTGCTTGCACTGAAATTTCTGTCCTTGGGACTTTGTTTCATTTTTCCCAGTTTGTATTATTAGTATTTCATCAAATTTTGCTTAAGATTTCTTTCTCTTGATGCCCTGAACAGTAGATACAAAAATCAACCCCTGCACACCCCCTCAAAAAAAAAGCGAACAAAACCAGAATTCAGTGCCACACTGAAATTGAATTTCATAACTAATGTTCAGGCTACAGTAATGTTCTTAGAAATTTTACATAATAATGAATGAAACAGCAAATCAAGTCTATTCCACTTTGAAGCACCAGGCTTTTGAAATTCTTAAGAAACCGTGATGGTGATATAAAACCTGAAGAGATGTGAAGCCCAACTAAAGCAACATTTCTCTCTGAAAAAAAAAAATATTATGACAGCATCAATTGCTATGAGCTCAAACGCTCTTGGTTTCTAGTACCTGTGTTCTCCTTCTACTTAAGACAGTTGAAATAGATCCACTTTTGCAGTCTCATTTACAACTCGATGAGGTCAGGAGATGTATTTTTGGCCAGTATAGGGTAAGATGAAGTAATACCTACAATATAAATGTCTGGCTCATTAAAAAAAAAAACCATGTTTGATTCTGTCACTATCTTTCTCCATATCCCAGCAGCTGAGACAGAGACCCCATCGCTGTATTCTCGGGCTCCGTGGGACGACCATGCCACAAATAGACTGCCAATGTCATTACTGAGAGTCCTCACACGTCACTAAGTAAAAGAACTTATTTATAAAAGCATTTATTTAATAAAAATAGTTATTAAGCCTCATTTTGATTTTGGGGTTTAATAGCAATAATTATATTCTGACTTTGTCTTCAAGACTATCTTGGCTATTTTTAGTCCTTTAAATTTCCATAACATTTTTCTGGAATCAGCTAGTAAGCTGCCAAACACACATGCACACAGGTGTATGCACACACAAAAAGCACCTGCTAGGACTGGGATTGCAATTGGTTTGAATCTATTTATAGATTAATTTTAGGACAATTTACAGACCAGCCTCAGAATATTAAACTTCTCCCCCAAAGCCATTACATATTCCTTTATTAAGCTCTAGTTATTCTTTACAATATTCCATTATAGTTTTCTATGTAAGTGTCTTGTATATTTTTTATTAGATATGGTATTTGATCATTTTAGCTTTCTAAATTATGTTTTTTTTAATTTCTTTGTTTTTTATCATTTATTGCTAATGTATAGAATAAATATTATTTTTAATTTTTTGAGGCGTAACACACAGCAAAGTGCACTGATCTTAAATGTACAGCTTGCTAAAATGTTACGTAGGTCCATAGTATTGTAACAAACACAAAGATCAAGAAAAAGAACTTTTGCAGAAACCAGTAAGTTCTCTTATGTATATTCTCAGTAAGTAACCATGAAATAGCCCCTCTAACTTCTACCACCTTAGATTATGTATATATATTTTAAATTTCTATAAAGGGAATCATATAATATATACTCTGTGGTCTCTTGTGCTCAATATAAAGTTTGAGATTTATTCATATTATTACATATAACAACCAGTTCAGTCTCTTAGTCGTGTCCGACTCTTTGCAACCCCATGAATCACAGCACACCAGGCCTCCCTGTCCATCACAAACTCCCAGAGTTTACTCAAACTCATGCCCATCGAGTCGATGATGCCATCCAGCCATCTCATCCTCTGTCGTCCCCTTCTCCTCCTGCCCCCAATCCCTCCCAGCATCAGGGTCTTCTCCAATGAGTAAACTCTTCACACGAGGTGGCCAAAGTATTGGAGTTTCAGCTTCAGCATCAGTCCCTCCAGTGAACACCTAGGACTTAGCTCCTTTAGGATGGACTGGTTGGATCTCCTTGCAGTCCAAGAGACTCTCAAGAGTCTTCTCCAACACCACATTTCAAAAGCATCAATTTTTTGGCGCTCAGCTTTCTTCACAGTCCAACTCTCTCATCCATACATGACGACTGGAAAAACCACAGCCTTGACCAGATGGACCTTTGTTGGCAAAGTAATGTCTCTGTTTTTTAATATGCTGTCTAGGTTGGTCATAACTTTCCTTCCAAGGAGTAAACGTATTTTAATTTCATGGCTGCAGTCACCATCCGCAGTGATTTTGGAGCCCCAAAAAATAAAGTCTGACACTGTTTCCACTGTCTCCCCATTTATTCCCTATGAGGTGATGGGACCAGATGCCATGATCTTAGTTTTCTGAATGTTAAGCTTTAAGCCAACTTTTTCACTCTCCTCTTTCAATTTCATCAATAGGCTTTTTAGTTCCGCTTCACTTTCTGCCATAGTGTGGTGTCATCTGCATATCTGAGGTTATTGATATTTCTCCCGGCAATCTTGATTCCAGCTTGTGCTTCTTCCAGCCCAGTGTTTCTCATGATGTATGCTCTGCATGTAAGTTAAATAAGCAGGGCGACAATATACAGTCTTGTTGTACTCCTTTCGCTATTGAAAGGTTGTTGCTGAACCATAAGACGCCAGGATTCTTGGCCTCCAGAGGAGATGAATTCAATCCGGGGCCAGAGACAAGGCTGGATCGCTCAGAGCTTTTGTGTAATAAAGTTTGATTAAAGTATAAAGGAGATAGAGAAAGCTTCTGACATAGGCATCAGAAGGGGGCAGAAAGAGTACTCCCCTCCTAGTCTTTAGCTGTATGTTATATAGTCATTCACAGTCTGTTAATGAAAAGAAAGGAGTGTCATAAAATTGAAAATGGCACCAGATAATTCATCCCTGGCCATAAAACGATTGATTTGAATCTTGTAGAAGGGCAGAATACCAGCAAATAGTTTCATTTACATAGATTAGGGGAACAATACCTGAGTAAGTAAGTTAGGCCATTTGGCGGAACCAACTTGAAGATAGAGTCTGGGGTACATTAACATAGCTTAAGACAACATTTCCATAAGAAAAAGAAATGTATTGGTTAACTCAAGGTTTGAGAGTAGTTAGCTTCAGGTGAAACCAGGTGTCATGGCAACACAGCATTTTAAGAGAAACCTTCTTTTAAATTTGTATAGAGAAGAAAAGAATATCGCTAGTTTTTTTTTTCCTCCTGCCACTTAAGAGAGATAAAAATATCTGGCACTTGCAGCCTCTTTCCTCCATTTGGAGACCCCCTGGCCTTCCTGCCTGTTACCCTCTCACTATTTGGAACCAGTCTGTTGTTCCATGTCCATTTGTAACTGTTGCTTCCTGACCTGCATACAGGTTTCTCAAGAGGCAGATCAGGTGGTCTGGTGTTCTCATCTCCTTCAGAATTTTCCAGTTTGTTGTGATCCACACAGTCAAAGTCTTTGGCGTAGTCAATAAAGCAGACATATATACACATATAACAATAGTCCATCTAATTTCATTGCTATATATGATTATATGAATATACTTTAATTTACTTATATATTCTCATGCTGATGAACTTTTGGTTTATTTCCCATATTAATCCTATACGATTAATATATCTGTATAGATTCTGATTCAGGACAATGACATAAGGTGAACCTGAACCAATGTCCCTCCCACAGACACATCAAATCTACATTCGGAGGAGTTTCTCCGAAAAACAGGAAAATCTGGTGACGTAACTAACCCCTTTACATCAGGCAAATGAGAGAGAAACCACATAGAAGCAGGTAGGAATAGCTGAGATCCAATCTCATTGCAAACCCTACCCCTCCTGCAGCAACCCATAATCGAGAGGAAACTCACAAACCCAGAGCTTTTCCCTAAGAAAAGGTTTATACCCCAGCTTTTAGGAGGAACACGTGAGAGATGAGCCCCCAAAGCATCAGACTTTGAAGACCAGTGGGACTTACAATCTACCAGAACGGCAAGGCTGTGGAGAACTGACCAATGACTGTCTGAGGGGCAAGGGCCTGCTGGGATACTCTCCAGCAATAAAGGCAGAAAGATGCCCTCTTCCCACCCCCTTGCTAAAGCTGGTAGATGTCACCATTTTTTTTCTCCTTCCTTCCCAATCTTTATGCTGTAGCCACAGGCACCATCTTTTATACTTGCCCTCTGCCTGACTAAAACTTTCAGATGCCATCTTTTTAAACATTGTTTTTCTCTTTTCTTTTCTCTATTTTCTTTTTCAAGGGGAGCCATCTTTCCATTCCCCTCTGCCATGCTTGAGAATGACAGTTGTTCCCAGAGGGAGCTTGTGCACATAATCTCAAACCACATTTTTAAACCGGGTGAGCCAGTTTTTGCAGCTGTCCTGCAGGAGATAATTCTTGATTGTTCATTTATAATGTCTTTCAGCATCTCTTCATAGGTCTCTTAAACTAAAATCCTACACGCCTATTATTGGGCCATGCCCCCCAACTCAGACACTGGAACCTGAATGTGAAGGCGGTACTGTTGCAGTCAGTAAGCCGTAGAACACAACATTCTTCTCAGCTAGGGCAACACTTTGTTGTTGCTCAGTAACTAACTTGTGTCCCACTCTTTGTGACCCCATGGGCTGCAGCATGTCAGGCTTCCCTATCCTTCCTTCACCATCTCCCAGAGTTTACTTAATGTCCATCGAGTCAGTGACACCATGCAACCAGTTCATCCTCTGTTGTTCATCCTCTTCTCAGTTCATCCTCTGTTGTTCATCCTCTTCTCAGTTCATCCTCTTCTCCTCCTGCCTTCAGTCTTTCCAGCATCAGGCTTTTTGCCAGTGAGTTGGCTCTTTGCATCAGGTGGCCAAAACACTGGAGCTTCAGCTGCAGCATCAGTCCTTGTAATGAATATTCAGGGTTGATTTTCTTTAAGATTGACTGGTTTGATCTCCTTGCTGTCCAAGGAACTCTCAATTATTTCAAAATTTAGAGATTCCCTTAAAGAACTGGAAATATTCTGTGTTGTCAGCAAACTGAGGCAATAGCTGATTGAAGAATATTTTAATAGGGTCAAATCTAGTTAGTGAATTTTGGTAATAAAGTATTTAAACACACTGGATTTGGCAGGTTAAGAATATTATTTTTCTAGAATTTTAGCTACACCAAAAACTCCATATGAGCAAAATGCATTTAATTAAAAACAAAACATTTCATGCTCAAGAGGTAAACATGGTGAAGAATTACAAACTATGCTATTTCTTTCCTTTTGAAGCAATTTTAACTGGTAATATTACATGACTAATACTTGATTTTATGCATCTACATATCATCCAAAATAAAAATATCAAGATAACCTATAATTTATACAATGCAGAAATGCTAAGTAATGTATGCACAGTCACATTTTTATTATTTAGATAATTGGATTGAATCTAACCATAATGTTTTATACCATGCTGTTTAAAAGCATTTTTATTGTGAAATATGACAGAGAAAATTTCATAAAATTTAAACAATTATTGAGGTGACTTCTCTGTAATTCTCAAGTAAGTTTGAAAAAATAATGTTTTTAGAAACTTTCATATGACTTCTTGACCATAACTTCCTCTATGCCCCCAGCAGTAGCTACTAACCTTTGTGGCATTTACTCCCTTATTTTTCTTATTTATTTTACTAGTATCTAAACAAAGTTTGGATTTTAAGTGTAGTCATACTACATATATTCTTTTGTGTCTTTCAACAGTATGCCCTTAAGCTTCTTATTTGTTTTTTGCTTATTTATGCAGTCATTTCATTTTCATGATTCTACAGATTTCCATAATATCAATGCATGATGATGTGTTTATATATTCTGTGGTTACTTGTGTTGCTTCCAGCTTTGATGTGTTACAAACACTGTTAGCATAAACCTTATGCATGTTTATGAATAAGCTTCCATTCTTGTGGAATATATACCTAAGCATGGGACTGTTGAGTTACATGTCGTGTTTGTTTTTTGCTTTACTAGACAGATACCACCCATTCTTTTCACAATATAGTTCTTACAATTACATATTGGCATTATCAAAGAATTCCAATTCCTCCACATCCTCCCAATATTTGTTCAAACTTTATAATTTCTTCAAATTGCTGGGTGTGTGATGCTATTTAATTGTGTTTGAATTATCAATAGCACTTACCTGATTCCCAGCAAGAGTGAACATATATGTTTATCTTTATTAGGCATTGGGAGTTATTATGTTGTTGTCATGAAGTCACATTTTCTATTCTTTACCAAGATATCTATTTTTCTTTTATTATTTACTGGTTAATATGCTTTGTATATTCTGGATACAACATATTTGCATGTTATAATCATTTAATTTTTTTTCCCACTCTATGACTTGTTTTTTAACTCTGTGTAGTCTCAGGAGAAAAAGAAACTAGGAGTGGCGTTGCAAATGTTACGGGTCACTTTTGTGAAATAAAGAGTTCTTTTAAAAAACACCTAAAATATACAGAAAAGTATTAAAAGAATGAACTACATAAAAGTAAAACCTTCTGTCCATAAAATTTGAAAGATGAGGGAAGGAAGGAAAGGGTAGAGGAGGGAAGAGAAAGGGGGGTCAGGGAAGGGAAAGAATGAAAGAAAGAGAAAAGAACAAGGCCATAAATGGGGAGAATATATTATGAAACATAAATAATAAAAATAAAATGAAATACAGATAGATGATAGTATTAGAAATCACTAATAGAAAATAAAAACAAAGAGAAAATATATGACTAAGATTATTTAGAAAAGAGACACAAATAATTTATAAATATGAATTGAACTTTTAGCCATCATATATATGTGATAGGAAACGCTTACAAGAGCACAATGTCACTGGCTTCTTTTCCTTACCTTTCTCTCAATACCCAGACATATGAAGATAAGATGAGACAAACATTAATTAATCAATATGGCACAAAGTGAAGAGGAACTAAAAAGCCTCTTGATGAAAGTGAAAGAGGAGAGTGAAAAAGTTGGCTTAAAGCTCAACATTCAGAAAACTATGATCATGGCATCTGGTCCCATCACTTCATAGGAAATAGATGGGGAGACAGTGAAAACAGTGGCTGACTATTTTTTAGGCTCCAAAATCACTGCAGATGGTGATTGCAGTCATGAAATTGAAAGACACTTACTCCCTGGAAGGAAAGTTATGACCAACCTAGATAGCATATTCAAAAGCAAAGACATTACTTTGCCAACAAAGGTCTGTCTGGTCAAGGCTATGGTTTTTCCAGTATTCATGTATGGATGTGAGTGTTGGACTATAAAGAAAACTGAGCACTGACGAACTGATGCTTTTGAACTGTGGTGTTGAAGAAGACTCTTGAGAGTCCCTTGGACTGCAAGGAGATCCAAGCAGTCCATCCTAAAGGAGATCAGTCCTGGGTGTTCATTGGAAGGACTGATGCTGAAGCTGAAACTCCAATACTTTGGCCACCTCATGAGAAGAGTTGACTCATTGGAGAAGACCCTGATATTGGGAGGGATTGGGGGCAGGAGGAGAAGGGGACGACAGGGGATGAGATGCCTGAATGGGCTCACCAACTCAATGGGCTTGAATTTGAGTAAACTCCAGGAGTTGGTGATGGACAGGGAGGCCTAGTATGCTGCAATTCATGGGGTCGCAAAGAGTCAGACACGACTGAGTGACTGAACTGAACTGAAATATAAAAACAGAAGGAAAAGGAAATGGAAAGTCTCCAAACTGCTAGGACATAGGCTTTATTACTTTGGTTTTCCTTTATCAAAATACAGAAAAGGGGATATGAAACCTTCCTATATATTAAAAAAAAATTCCAAAAAATCAAAATTCATCGAGAGGAAGTCAACAGATTCTTGGTGAGTTAGCAGTACCCAGACACACTTCTAAAGCAAAGTGCAACACTTTGTGAAGCAGGAACTCTCACAAAAGTTGTATGACAATCTATGTTTTCTGCCATATGTAACAGCAAGAGAAGAGTCTCTAATAATTTGATATTAAGAGTTGCCTCAGAGGATGCCAGAAAATACCAGAACTATGAGTTGCATGGGGGCTCTTTAACAAATACTATTAGACATACAAGTGACAACACCCCTCCTTGTTCCTCTGAGAGACTTTGGTACCACAAAGCCAACACAATCACTTGAGAGTAAGAGCAGAGAGAGAAATGGCCATGTCAACATCAAGTTCTCAAGCAATTTTCCATCTCAGGGGAACTCCACAGTGGAGAACTAGTTGAAAGGATTGCTTCATGAACTCTAAAGACTATGAAAGAACAAGGAGAATGTGTCCCAGATGGGGGCTGATTACATCACCCTTGAATGTTAGAGAGCTCCAATGATGGAATACATTTCAGAGGTTTTAGACACATGATTGGGAGAATCAGATGAGGAACCATCTGGCCGAGTCTCAATTCTAAAGCATTGCCTGAATGTGTCAGGAATGGTGTCACACAAACACCAAGGTGGTGTACAGACACTGAAAAACAGAATCTCTAGGAATCTTTCTCAAATAATCCGAGGGTCCCAGTAAATGTTTGTCCATTGCTCCTCCTCCCAGAAATACATCTTTGAGGGTAAAGATACTTCCAAGGAACTATAAAGAGTTTTCGGAGCGAAAAATAATGAGTTAGAGTTCTGGCTTTGTTTCAAAGGAAGAGAAAACAGACTAGGGCACATCTGACATAGCAAACAGTAGAATACTACCAATGCCTTGTGAAATAAAGATTGAAAAATTGATTCTGATTAAAGAATATATTTTCTTTAATACATTTTATGAGGAATTATGTGGCAGAAGCACCATCCTAAATCTATTATTTTTCAAGTTTTCCTGTCAAAACCTAGGTATTCTTCAAGTATGAGCAGAGATTTCTTTATTTCAGAAAATACAGACTTGGTCCCTAGCCTGGAGTTTAACATGAGGTTGCCTGGCAGTTAATACATTTCAGGAAAATTCACTGAAATGAGAGGTTGTTTTGGAGATAGTTTTTTTTTGTTTGTTTGTTTTGGTTTGGTTTTTTTGCCTTCCTTGATTACAGGCAGACTTTTAAGATTATTTACCTTGAATTCATGTCATTTTGTACATTTGGATGCAAGGTTTGAAGGATCTCTTAAACATGATGAGAAAGGAAAGAAAATTCATACATCAACCACATCTATCATAGATTATTTGAGCTTCTGTAACAAAGATAACATAGAATAGGTGACTTATAAGCCACAGAAATGTATTCCTTGTAGTTCTGAAAACTGGAAAGTTCAAGGTCAAGGTACTAGCAGATGAGGTGCAGTCAACATCTGCTTTCTTGCTCATAGAACCTCAGCTTCTTTCTGTGTCCTCAAGTAGCAGAAGAGGTGAGGGAGTTTTTTGCAGTCTCTTTTATAAAGGGTTTAATCACATCATCTTCCAAAGGCCCCACTTCCAAATGTCATCAGATGGGGAAGAAGTTTCAGCATATGAATTCTGAGAGGACACAAACATTGACAGAAACATCTCTAATTGAAAAATCACTGAACCAATTTGGCATATTAGCAAATTCTAACCTCCAAACTTTATCAACTAAGAAAAGCAAACCCATTTATTTTAGCTTCTTTTCATTGGGTATTCTGTTATTTGCAGCTCCAAACATCTAGATAGATAGATAGATGATTGATAGACCTCTGATTGTGTGGACCTCAACAAACTCAAAAATTCTTAAAGAGATGGAAATACCAGACCACCTGACCTGCTTCTTGAGAAATCTGTATGCAGTTCAGGAAGCAACAGTTAGAACTGGACATGGAACAACAGACTGGTTCCAAATAGGGAAAGGAGTACGTCAAGTCTGTATATTGTCACCCCGCTTATTTAACTTATATGCAGAGTACATCATGAGAAACGCTGAGCTGGAAGAAGCACAAGCTGGAATCAAGATTACTGGGAGAAATATCAATAACCTCAGATGTGCAGATGACACCACCCTTATGGCAGAAAGTGAAGAAGAACTAAAGAGCCTCTTGATGAAAATGAAATAGGAGAGTGAAAAATTGGCTTAAAACTCAACATTCAGAAAACTAAGATCATGGCATCTGGTCTCATCACTTAATGGCAAATAGATGGGGAAACAGTGGCTGACTTAATTCTGGGGATCTCCAAAATCACTGTAGATGGTGACTGCAGCCATGACACTAGCAGATGCTTGCTCCTTGGAAGAAAAGTTATGACCAACCTAGACAGCATATTAAAAAGCAGAGACATTACTTTGCCAACAAAGGTCAGTCTAGTCAAAGCTATGGTTTTTCCAGTAGTCATGTATGGATGTGAGAGTTGGATTATAAAGACAGCTGAGCAGGGAAGAATTGATGCTTTAGGACTGTAGTGTTGGAGAAGACTCTTGAGAGTCCCCTGGACAGCAAGGAAATCCAAGCAGTCCATTCTAAAGGAAATCAGTCCTGGGTGTTCATTGGAGGGACTAATGTTGAAGCTGAAACTCCAATACTTCGGACACCTGATGCAAAGAACTAACTATTGGAAAAGACCCTGATGCTAGGAAAGATTGAAGGCAGGAAAGAAGGGGACGGCAGAGGATGAGATGGTTGGATGACCCCAGCTCAATGGACATGAGTTTGAGTAAACTCCGGGAGTTGCCGATGGACAGGGAGGACTGGCGTGCTGCAGTCCACGGGGTCACAAAGAGTCGGACACGACTGAGTGACTAAACTGAACTGAACTGAACTGAAACATAGATAGGTATATGTAATGAGTAAAATTTCAATGCAATTTTTAAAATATATTTTAATGTAACCTGAGTTTTGTTTTTTTTTTTCCCAATTCTCATTCACCGATAGACACATACAGGACTTTTCTTAATAATATGTTATGGTTTTGATAGTATGCTATTGTGGCTGAACTCTACCCTTACATCTCCAACACATTGCCCAACAATATGATTCTGAGAATCTCAACATAGTATTATCAAGTGATCATTAATTAATTCCATTCTGAATTCCTTTGAACAAGATCACAATTTATTTGGCATTCAAATACAACCAGGAATTCTCTTGCTAGCACTATGTCCATGGACTTTGGACTACTTGTAATAATAAAACTGCAAGATGCTTTATTGCAGGAAGATATATTTATTCCTCTTGTAATATACAAAATAGTCTGCAAAAGTCCAGAGCTCTTATGCCCTGGTGGTTTATTGTTTTAGTGATACAAATACTTTTAGTTTTCACTGACAAAAATTTTGCTCTCTAGAAATGAAACTTGAATCCAAAGAGGCTAATTTTAAATCAATCCAAAAAATACACTCCAAGAGTTAATCATAATTGCTTTTTATAAAGCAGCATAGATATCTCACCCACAGCTCTTTGGGCTCAGTTTTCTTTTCCTGAAGAAACCTAAAAGTACAAATGAACTATTTTTTTTTAATTACTCTAGAGGCCCAAAGCCCAGAATCTGAGATGCTTTGAATTATTTATTCTAAGATACATTCTGCCCATCAAGCCTCACCCCATTTTTCCCATCTTTTTTAGTGATTTACCATCTTGTAAATAACTTGACTTCTTGATTATACTTTTTAATACTTTTTTGAGACAGAAACTCTTAACTCTTGCCTATTTTTGCCAACTGCCTGTGGGAATAGAACTTACTCTCCATATTACAACTTGATAAAATAATGTTCTGTTCAGCAACATATGGAACATTTGGCAATATTAGTTTCCATTGCCTGACTCAGTATTGCAGATTTCCACAGAACCTTGCTGCCTTTCCCACCCCTAAATTAGAACAAATACCAAATTAAATTAATCTTGTTTCTTCACACTAGTGATTGAGATTGCTGACCTCCTGTTCAGAAGTTCACTTCTGCAGTGCTAAACTTCAACTCCAGTCATCCTCGATTTCTCTCCAGGTGTGTCACTGAGTGTCACTAGTAAGCCCATTTTGGCTGAAAAGAAAGTCACTGCATGGCTTTGTTTCCTGATATGGGGATCATCAAACATCTTTATATGCCTTCTTTATTTGATTACTTTTTTTTTTCTTTTTCATGCTTTTCTTTCCTAGATCTATTGTATATATGCCACCTAAAATAGTTTTCAGAAGTAGGTGATATATAAATAATGAAATAAGAAATAAGGTAATCTTTGTTAAAGAGAGCAAATTTATGATACTAGAATGTGAAGTAGGATACATTTTGTTCTTGTTAGTCTCAGTTTACTTCTCTTTTCATTGTGCAAAATTGTTTCTTAAATCTTTAATAAGAATTTTTGTCATTAAAATAGTTATCTTGTGATAATAATTCTATGGAAAAAATACCATTTAATTATTTCTAAACATACCCAGAGAAACAGATTCTAAGATGGTCTTCAGGATTCTGCACCTGTTATGCACTTCCTGTAGAATTCGCTCTCCTTGAGTGTAGGCAGGACCTGTGAATGCGATGACAGGTCTTTCCTTGATTAAGTTATATGTGACAAAGATGAGGGATTTTGAATATGTAATTAATATCCCAGATCATTTGATTTCATGTTAATCAAAAGGACGATTACTCTGTGTAGGTTTGTCTTAATCTGGTGAGTCTTTAAAAGAGGAAGTGGGCTTTCCAGAGAGAGAGATTCTCGGGCTGCTTTGATATAAGAGTAATGTTGAGTGAGTGCTAGCAAAACAACAGGTGGTAAGAAAATGTGGGGTCCTCTAGGATCAGAGAGCAAACTGAAGTCATCCAGAAAGTGGAGACTTAAGTCCCACAACCACAAAAAACTGAATTCTGCTAACAACTTGAATGAACTTGGAAGACTTCTTTAAGCCTAAACGCTAACTGATACCCTAAATAAAAGACTCAGATAATACACACTTGGACTCACTCATGGACCCAAAATAACTGTGAAATATTTAATGTTTTAAGCCACTGTAACAATGTGTTATATAATAATATGAAACTATTACAGTACCCCTTTGAAAATATCCTACACATATTTCACTTTTTATTTCATAAAACCCACTGAGGATACTTTGAAAAACTAGAAGAAATAGAGCATACTTAAACTTTTTTCATATTTTAAAAGCTTCTGCAATTGTCACTGATTTTGTAATATTTACATCTCTCTCTGTCTTAAACTGATTTTATTATGTCATTCCTCTTACAGTTTGCTGATAATTCAGATTTGATTAGTACTTCCTAACAATCTTTTCATTATTGGTTTTGTGCTATTCTCTAAAACAGTGGAAGTGTGTGGAATTTTAAATTATTTGTAAGCTAAGATGCTAGCTTGCCATGATTTCATGGATTCTGGCAGAGACTCAAGCAAGAGATGATAGATTTTATTATTTGGGGCAGAGAAGCAAGCATGAGTGTCATGTTTGCATCACTTTCTCTCAACTCTCAAGTGTCCTATGTAGATTGCTAACGGAGTGAGTCTGTGTCATTGCTGAACTCTGTCTGGTTTTTAGTTGGGCTACTAGAAACCTGCCAGTCTTTCCTCTAGTGGAGGACATTAATTTGTTATTTTTGAAAGCAAACACATTTGCTTTTTGTTTCTGTTACTAAGTTCTGTACTTGCCATGTTAAAAAATTATATTTTACAGTGAAAATTCAGCTTTTTACTAAATTAGGTTACAGATTTTTTAAAAATTAACAGTATTGTAGTTAACTTATTGTTCTTTTCTTTTTTCCTGAAGTCCTTAGTAAATGTATCTTCTCAAGGTAATAATTTCTCCAATGAGAAAATAATAACTAAGACTGGATTTTGTGTGTGTGTGTGTGTTTTAATTGAGTATTCCTGGGGGTACAAAGCTTACCTCAAATGGAAATTTTTAATAGTTCTGATTTGACTAAATTAATAAAAGAATTTGGGAAGGTGAGATTTTACTGATGGTCTCTAAATCATGGGTGAGAGATGGTTAATTATTTAAGCCATTTATAATATCAGGCACTAAGCACCTCTGACATTCTAATATTTTCCACATTTTAAAAGGAATCCCCTTTTTTATACATCTTCAAATTTTTGCTTTTAATTCTTAGGTAAGGTTAATGCCATTGCATTAGAAAGTTCTCTTTAAGCACAATTCAAATGCCAAAAGAAAGCTTTTCGCTGCTTTTAAATTGTTTTGTTTTTTTTTTTTTTTGTCTAACGAGAAGGCTGTACAAAGAATAGTGTCTTATATAATAATTTGTGTATTCAGCATCTCTGTAGAAGCAAGAAAACCAAACAAAAAAGGAAACCAACAACAAAGGAAACCAAACAACAAAAAGGAAAAGAAACAAAATGAGCCAATTACAAATGACAAATTTGAGGGTTATCAAAATTTAGTTTCAAGAGTTTATACATTATTTCTGCTTTATATAATAAGTGTTATGCAAATTTGATTAAATCATGACATCCCTGATAGCTCAGCTGATAAAGAATCCACCTGCAATGTAGGAGACCCTAGTTTAATTCCTGGATTGGGAAGATCTGCTAGAGAGGGGACAGGCTATCCACTCCAGTATTCTTGGGCTTCCCTGGTGGCTCAGCTGGTAAAGAATCTGCTCACGATGCAGGAGACTTGGGTTCAGTCCCTGGGTTTGGAAGATCCCTTGGAGAAGGGGAACAGCTACCCACTCCAGTATTCTCATCTGGAGGAGGACTGTAGAGTCCATGGGGTCCCAAAGAGTTGGACATGACTGAGCCACTTTCACTTTCTACTTTATTTCTGCTTTATAGAATGAGTGCTATGACAAATTTAATTAAATCATGACATTAATTTCTTGAGTTGGACAAATTCAACTAGAAAATTTTAAAATTCCTCAGGCATATAAAAAATAAACATCTCAGTATTGTAGACAAAGTTGTCATATATTTATTATATCTGTTACTGTCTGAAATAAATTAACTTTTTATGTCTTACAAGGTAATTAAACAGAAAAAAAATACAGTAGTGACTTCTTTTTTTCCCCTAAAATTGTCAATAGCATGAGAAGGACCAAAATTGATGACGTAAAAACACTAAGTGAATCATACAATAATATTAATGTAGCCCTTTGGGATGGGAGGGAGTTAATAAAAGGCTCACAGAACTTTTCTCCTAGCTTAATTTCAAATTCAAAAGTAGAAGACTGTTTCTGTAATGCATACAAAATATAAATGAAAATAATAATTTTATAATTTATCTTCCTTCTCACAAGTAAGGTGTTCACTTTTGCTGAAAAAACAATTAATCACTTAGGGGAGATTAATTCTATTGTTTTAGTTCAGTGAATTGTGAATTCTACACTTCCTTGATTTCATCCAATAAGGAATTAGAAATATGACTTACACCACAAATTTTATTGAACATAAGAAAAAGCTACAATTTGAATTAATTCAGAGATCATATCTACTCATATCCCCCTGGGTTAAGAAGAAAAAGAAATGTGGATTTATAGTCTTTCAAATCACTTATATGAAACATTAACAGAACTAACTTTAAACCCCTAACTAGGATTGTGTTAAAAGGGAGATATCTTTCCTCCAAAAACATTGATTCAACAGCATATTAAACAAATCCAAATTTTTTAAATGCATGTTTTATACCTAGGATATACTTATGTAGAACCAGCCAAATGAAAGGTGGTAACCAGAAAAAATAGAAAAAGAGATTAAATGAAGACAAGAAGATCATGTAATCTTGCAAATTATTTTTATAGAAGAGCAAAGTAAAACCCAGGAGATTAAATGTGGCATACTTATCTACATTAGACACAATCTTGAACTATGAATTCTCAATAAAGGCTTGAATCATCTAAAAAATTCTAAGACATGAAATAAGAATTTAACATAAATATCTGCCTATCACCCACCTTAAAATGGGAATCAAGAAACCAATTTTTATACAAAATAAACTTCAAAGATCCTAGAATCATTTTAATTCTATTACATATTATTTTTGCTTTGTCTTAATGTTGTACAAGGATATTTATCTCTAAAAATATATCCTCAAAAATAATACGTTGCCACAATGCATTTCATTTTCTTTAGGAAAGGCACACACAGAAAAGAGACTGTCTCTCTCTTACTTTCTGTCCTCTGGGTTACAGCCTACCCCTTCACTGATTTTCTGGGAGTTCGCTTATTTCCTCCATCATCTTTCTTCCACCTCTTTTTCTACTACTTCAGATTTTTTATTCATTATCACCATAATTTACTGTCAAAACCATAGATATAGTTGTCTGAATCCTCCCATCTCTCCTAGAGAATAAAAGTGTCCTTATTAAGCCAATAAAATGTAAATAAAACTAACAAACAACTACTCTTACAATTTAATGTGACATACTATACTGGAGTTGGCAAACTTTTTCCATAACATTGTAGGTTCTGCAAGCTACACAGTGGATGTCACAACCACTCTACTCTCTGACGTAATATAACAACATATAAAAGTATGAGTATGACTGTGTTAAAATCCAATTTTATTTATGAAGACAAGCCATGGCAAGATTTGCCCTAGGATCATAGCTTGCTGACCACAGTACTAGACCTCTGAAACCTGGTCCCAGCATATTAACCAGATTTACTTCCTATCAATTCCTTCTGAGTGTCATAAGTACAAGAAATAATCAAATGCCCATTATTTCATAAATCTATCATATCTTTTTCCATTTTATTTCTCTATGGTATTTCCCTTGCTTTATTCATCTCTGCTCCTGCACCCATTTTCCTTAAGGAAAAGAAGGAAAACTGCATGAAAGTGCTGAATATGTTTCTGTCTTGAAATCTTAATAGTTAAATCATTTTTTAAGGCAAGTAATTAAGGAAGAGAAATAAGTATGAGTTGAGGAAAAACAGTAACATATATTTGTAAGACGTTAATTCTTTTAGAAATCTTTTAATCAGGTTAGGTGTCCAGAAGAAGTTAGATGACTCAAATCAAGGGAACAATCTTGAGTATTATCATAATGTAAATGTTAAAAAATCATCAGATACTCCAACATGTAAAGAACTTAGAAGTCATCA
Organism: Cervus canadensis; assembly: GCF_019320065.1. Classification (NCBI taxonomy): domain Eukaryota; kingdom Metazoa; phylum Chordata; class Mammalia; order Artiodactyla; family Cervidae; genus Cervus; species Cervus canadensis. The sequence goes on along the minus strand of NC_057409.1, from coordinate 50,432,939 downwards.
CTTATATTTTTATTACAAGAAAAGTGGGACAAAATGAAAATTAATTACTACTCTTGGATACATCAGGGAACTGAAGTTACAAGGCAAACAACCTCTCCAAAATCTGGAGAGACAAGTTTTCATGAGTTGAATTGTGTTCGCCAACCTCACAAAATATGTGTTGAGTCATAACACCCAGTACTTCATCAGTTCAGTTCAGTTGCTCAGTCGTGTCCAACTCTTTGCAACCCCATGGACTGCAGCACCCCAGGCTTCCCTGTGCATCACCAACTCCTGGAGCTTACTCAAACTCATGTCCATTGAGTCTGTGATGCCATCCAAAAATCTCATCCTCTGCCGTCCCCTTCTCCTCTTGCCTGCAATCATTCCCAGCATCAGGGTCTTTTCAAAAGTGTCAGTCCTTTGCATCAGGTGGCCAAAGTATTGTAATTTCAGCTTCAGTATCAGTCCTTCCAATAAATATTCAGGACTGACTTCCTTTAGGATGTATTGGTTGAATCTCCTTGCAGTCCAAGGGACTCTCAAGAGTCTTCTCCAACACCATAGTTCAAAAGCATCAATTCTTCGGCGCTCAGCTTTCTTTATAGCCCAACGCTCAGTACTTCATAATGTGGCCTTATTTGGAAATAGTATCTCTACAATGTTAAAATAAGATCATTGAAAGGGACCCTAGTCCAAGAAATTAATATAGAGTGATAACATGAGAGATTGAATAAATAATATTTGGAAGTATCTGACATAAATTATTGGTCAAAATCATCTAAATAAATTTATTCCTATTCTAAGAAAGCAAGTCAATCCTGAAGGCCTAGAGAAACCTTTAAAAAATCTGAAGTGTTTCACCTAGTATTTGGGTTTCAGTTTAAAGGAAGTTTAAAAAGGTTTATAGAAAATATTTGGTTATTGCTGAGTAAGAAGTCAAAATTTGAAGTCCTTGTGTATTATACCAATCAGTCTCAGATTTCTCATGGAGGCTAATCATTGTGTTATGTTCTAAAGTCATGCTGCCACTGTTTATAATAGCCAGGACATGGAAGCAACCTAGATGCCCATCAGCAGACGAATGGATAAGGAAGCTGTGGTACATATACACCATGGAATATTACTCAGCTGTTAAAAAGAATTCATTTGAACCAGTTCTAATGAGATGGATGAAACTGGAGCCCATTATACAGAGTGAAGTAAGCCAGAAAGATAAAGACCAATACAGTATACTAATGCATATATATGGAATTTAGAAAGATGGTAACGATAACACTATATGCAAAACAGAAAAAGAGACACAGAAGTACAGAACAGACTTTTGAACTCTGTGGGAGAAGGTGAGGGTGGGATGTTTTGAAAGAACAGCATGTATATTATCTATGGTGAAACAGATCACCAGCCCAGGTGGGATGCATGAGACAAGTGCTCGGGCCTGGTGCACTGGGAAGACCCAGAGGAATCGGGTGGAGAGGGAGGTGGGAGGGGGGATCGGGATGGGGAATACGTGTAAATCTATGGCTGATTCATATCAATGTATGACAAAACCCACTGAAAAAAATAAATAAATAAAGGGGGAAAAAAAGAAAAAAAAAAAGGCAATGAAGAAACTTTAAAAAAACAAAAAACAAACAAAAACAAAATAAAGTCATGCTGCCATATGATCCTGGAGGATAATGTACTGGAGAGTGACAGCTTATGGAGGTGGTACTCCAAAGGAAGGGTGAATTCTTGGAAATCTGAGTTTTAGATGATTATATATATTATTGCTTAGTTGGAGAGTTGCAATTTACTCACATCTGAGAATTTGACAAATGTATATTAGTCATGACCAAGTGTTATCCAACTGAAGAACATTATTTGTAGACTCATTCATTTGTCTTTGGGAAATAAATAATTTTCACGTGATCTATAAATTTTAGGAAAATATAAATATTTTCACAATCAATTAGACTTTAATCCAACTAATAACAGGAATTCTAAGGAAAATAACTAAATAAAATTTAGATGTTCCCTTGAGACATAAATCAAAGAAAGGAAGAACTAACAATTTATCACACAGTATGGACTTGGTAAAATTTCCTTATTGGTGTGAGAATATTATAAAACAACTTTTGTGATATATACTACTGAAAAAATAAAATGAAGTAATAAATAATTTAAAGCAGGTATTTTTATGCAGTGTAGATTATGAATCAAATGGACTGGGATCAGTTCAAGAAAATCTAACATTTTTGTGCTAGGTAAAATGCATTGTACATTGAAGCATTCTGGAAAATATCAGATTAAAAATGAATTGTCCATTTCCAGGTGCAATGAGTCTAGCTTGGTCAACCTATCATAATAAATGATATTCAACCAAGGGAACTTTCAAAAAAGTGAGGTTTATGAAAGTTCAAGGTTTACGAAAACGTCAAGGTTTATGAAAGTTTCTGCAGTTGGATTATAGGTTTGTGATGTGATATATGTATTATACTAGGAAAAAGAAAAGAAAAGAAAGTATATATTGAACACTGCATTACCATGGGAAAAGGGCTGGGAGAAGGGATAGATTGGGAGTTTGGGATTGATTTTTAAATACTTCTATATTTTAAATAAATAACCAACAAGGACTTACTGTATAGCACAGGAAGCTGCTCAACACTCTGTAATAACCTAAATTGGGAAAAGACTTTGAAAAAGAATAGGTTCATGCATATATATAAATGAACCACTTTATTGTACACCTGCCACTAACACAACATTAATCCACTACATTGCAATATAAAATAAAATAAAAAATTTTAAAAACAGTATATAAAAAGAATGTACATCTTATTAAAAGTAACTAGACACTTGGAAACTTCTTGCATACTTTAAGAGCTTTAAGTAAAGGAAAGCTCTGCTACTCTAGGACATTTCTGGACTTTTGGGCATTGTTGTCTAACCACCTTTTTCTAGCAGAAAACAAAAGGAATAAAAATTATGAAGTTTTTTTTTTTAATCACATGAAATCCAAGCAAAGAAGAAAATCTACCTGTGAGGAGCTATGAATATGTAAGTGGTGATGAATAATGCTGACTTCTTACACTTCAGCCTGGAGAAGGAAATGGCAACCCACTCCAGTATCCTTGCCTGGAGAATCCCATGGACAGTGGAGCCTGGTGGGCTACAGCCCATGGGGTCGCAAGAGCTGGACATGACTTGGTGACTAAACCACCACCACCATCTTACACTTCAGGACTATAAAACCATAAGAGGTAGCTTAGATCTTAAGATTAGAGTGGGTGCTATGTTTATATGGTAAGATGTTAGAATTGTTAAAATAAGTTGATGTAACATCACATCTGTTTAATGTAATTTCAAAACGTTTTTGAAACAATTTCAAAAATAAGTGTTAACGTCAGGGTTTGAAGTTGAAGTGGGACTACATTGCACAGCTGTAATGATAGATTAATGCTAACACCAGCCTGTGCAAAATTTATACACATACCCAAGTTTTTATGAAAATTAATTTCTGAAGTTGCTGTGTTTATCAACTTTCTGGCACAGCATCAACTGAGGACCCAGCTTAGTTCTTACAGCATGAAGTGCTAATTATGTTTTTCCCCCAACTTTAATAAAGGTGAAAAATATTGGCAGTTGCCAACAGTTTTACAAAATTTGATCTGTCTTTATGAAGATTTACATATTTTGGAGTATTAGGCTAAAACTTTTCTAAATTTTCATACTCCTATTGTGAGTTTGAAGGCATAATACTTAGGGAAAACTTTTGAATAAAATTATTTATTACTGTGGATGGTGATAGATAAAAAAGCTGCATGATTTAAAAAATAATTTATAATTATCTCCTCCTTAAATGAACCAATTCTAATGGTTTCATTAATTAAAAAACAAGTAAAAAACATTGATGCTATTAAAATCATAAAAATGCACTTTCAGATTTTTATGTTTTAACAGCCTAGGAACCAATAATTGGAGATGACTTAGAGAAAGCATTTTTAGCCTGCTTTCTATATTCGTTTCCTAGGGCCGCCATTACAAAGTACCATAAATTGGAAGTCTGAAACAATAGAACTGTGTGTCAGTTCTGGAGAATAGCAGCCTGAAATCAATATGTCAGCAAGCCTGGGACTTCCGTGGGAGTCCAGTGGTCAAGACTGCATGCTTCCCCTGCAGGTGGCCCGGGTTCAATTCCTGGTCAGGAAACTAAGATACTGCATGCAGCAGGGAATGGCCAAAACAAAACAAAAAATAAATAAATGTATAAATTAAAGATGTCAGCAAGACCGTGTTCTCTCTGAAACCTATGGGAAAATCCTGCCGTGCTTCTTTCTAGCTTCTGGTGGTTTACCAGCAGTCTTCAGCATTTCTTGGATTATTGAAGCATCAGTCTTTTCTCAAGGTTTGCTCTTCTGCTTGTCTGTCTTTACACAGCACTCTTTTTAGAATAGCAGTAGTTGTGTAAACGTCCTGCTACACCCCATCCCACCTACAAATTCATCTTACCCAGTGATTTTGAGGGGAATACACAATTCAACCCACAATATTCACCCATTCTAACAACAGGAAATAAAAAGAGACAAACAGAAAGATAAAGAGACAGAAAAAGGGAGAGAGAAGAAAGAAAAAGAGACTATCACAATTCAAATCACAAGTGACAAATTTTAGTAATCATATAGCGTGATATTTGGGCTGAGTCCAGGGAGGATGGATGCACAGATAAATACATTAGACAGATAGATAGACTCATGTTATCGACCCCAAATACACAAAATCTCCAAAATAAGGAAAACTATCATGTCCTTATTTTAAAAGATATTCTTTGGATAAATGAGAAGGACACATTCTGAGTATCCCTAAGCCCATCTTTATATTGAAGATCAGCAGGTCAACTGAATAAAAATCCTTGTAAATATGCTGTTTGGTGGCAATCATCCTGAAGAAATGCAAGGCAAAATAAGAGAAATGAAAATATAGTCACTAAACAACCACAAAAATATTTCACCACGCATTGAATTTTACTATTCATTGGGCAGAGCTAGTGCTCATATATAAGAGGAGAAAACAGACCAGTGAAAGAAAACACACCTCGAGCCCAAAAGGCACTGTGGATATTGTAATACTGTTTTATGAAGCACTGTATGAAAAAAAGCAATCAAGGTTGCTAACGACTGAGGGCAGGAGGAGGAGGGGATGACAGGATGAGATGGTTGGATGGCATCACTGACTCCATGGACTCGAGTCTGAGCAAACTCCAGGAGATAGTGAAGTGCAGGGAAGTCTGGTGTGCTGAAGTCCATGGGGTCGCAAAGTGTAAGACAGGACTGAGCAAGTGAACAGCAAGGACACCCCTGAGCCGCACTCTGACCTCACAGAAATGTTTGTAACTAGACTGATTTAAGACAACTTATCTAAAAAAGTCATTAATTATAAAAAAAGAGGGTTTTGTGTGATAGTACAAAATTAGTTAAGAAAACATAATATTCCCTATAATTATTTCATGACAATAAAAAGTGCCATGTGCTTCTTTATGGGTCCAATGAAATGAAAGAAACCTGTTATCTTTAAATAATCTTGAGGATGATGTTAGATAGATATTGGGATAACAAAAGCGCAGTATGATAGTAGTAGCTCACACTACATGTGAAGCAATAATTTAAATTTACCACTCAACTCTATAATATAGCTATAATCATATTTTAATCTACAGATGAGAAAATCAGTAAGCAGTTGAGAGGGTAACAGGCAGGAAGGCCAGGAGTCTCCAAACAAAGGAAATAGGCTGCAAGTGCCAGACATTTTTATCTCTCTTAAGCTGCAGGAGGAAACAAACTATCAATATTTTTTTTCTTCTCTATACAGATTTGAAAGGAGGTTTCTCTTAAAATGCTGTGTTGCCATGACACCTGGTTTCACCTGAAGCTAACTATTCTCAAACCTTGAGTTAACCAATACATTTTTTTTTCTTATGGAAATGTTTGTCTTAAGATATGTTAATTTACCCCAGAATCTGTAAGTTCCGCCAAATGGCCCAACCTACTTACTCAGATATTGTTCCCCTAATCTATGTAAATGAAACTATTTGTTTGGTAATCTGCCCTTCTACAAGATTCAAGTCAATCATTTATGGCCGGGGATGAATTATCTGGTGCCATCCTAAATTTTAAGACATTTCTTTCTTTTCATTAATAGACTGCGAGTGACTATATAACATACAGCTGAAGACTAGAAGGGGGGTACTCTTTCTGCCCGCTTCTGATGCCTATGTCAGAAGCTTTCTCTATCTCCTTTGTACTTTAATAAAACTTTATTACACAAAAGCTCTGAGTGATCCAGCCTTGTCTCTGGCCCCGGATTGGATTCATCTCCTTCATAGGCCAAGAATCCCGGCGTCTTATCATTCAGCAACAACCTTTCACAGTGAATGTAAATAACTTGTCCAGGTCAAACATCTAGCAAGTGAGATATTTAGGATTTAAACATGGGCAATGTAGCTCCACATTCCCTCATCTGTACTATTGTCTCTTGCTGCCTTCGTGGATACCAGACTCAACTAGACCTCATTCAAGAGAGAAATGGAAAGCAAAATTAAAGTAAAAAAAATTAATACTACTTTGAAAGCAGAATTATTTTCTTCATCTAATTAAACAAAATTGGCCTTTCTGGACCTTCCTGAGCCAACCACTGGTGAGAAAGATAGATTAATCTTCTTAGGTGGAGAAAATATCTTACATGTCAGCCACAGTATGTCCTAATGAATGATTTTATAGTATATACTCCATTTCAAAGTGGAGCAGTAGATAGTTAATATTAAAGGATCTTATATATGTAGAGAAACATATGAAGCAGCCTGAGAATGAACATAAAGGCAGAATACAGATGGTGGTCACTGAGAGAGCTATCAGGTTAAAGAAAGATCAAGGAGAGCTGCAGCTTCATAGGAGGATTCTTCTATGTCTCTATTCCAAACTCGATAGTGTCCAACCATCACTCCATTAATTATTTTTTTAATCTTGTAAACTCGAAATTTGAAGGAGCAAACTGAGATACTATTACAAATAGATAATAAAGTGGTTGAATACAACCTGACTTCCACAAATAAGGTATTAGTGGTCAGAATGGGGAGAAGATAAATTTGGAGCACCCTGGACAGCATGGTGCCTTAACTGAGTTCCACATCTGTCTGTGTTATAGATGCTAATATGATACTAAAATATAGAGAATAAAATGAAGCATTTGTGGAGAAATATTTCTAAAACATTGGAGAATTATTATTCCTTATTTTGGAAAATACAAACATTTCAGTGTTTCGTTCTGCTGTTCCCTTTACTAACTCTTTTTTTAAATTAAAATATAATTAATTTACAGTATTATTTTTAGATGTATAACACAATGATTTGATATTTGTATACATTATGAAATGATCATCACAATAAATCTAGCTACCATCCATCACCATACAAAGTTATTACAATATTATTGACTATATTCTCCATGCCATACATTACATCCCTGACACATTTTATAGCTGGAAGTTTGTACTTCTTAATCTTATTCATCTATTTCACCTTTTTTACCCACCTACCTCCCCTAGGAACCATCAGTTTGTTCTCTCTATAAACATGAATTTATTTCTGTTATGTTTTGTGTTTTAGATTCCATATATAAGTGAAGTTAAATAGTATTTATCTATCTGTGATTTATTTTACATGGCATAAAGCCCTCAAAGTCTATCCATGTTGTTGCAGATGGCAAAATTTGATTCTTTTTGACTGAGTAATATTTGATACTCAGTCAAAAGTATTTAAACACACACCACAGAGAGTGGTCTGAGTGCCAATGTCATAATGCCTTGGCTCTGTGATCCAAGTCACATCAGTAGAAGTTAACCAGAACATCCTCCTCAAAGGTTTAAGTTTCAGGTCTGAAGTGCCCTCCTTGCATGTTTCTAATTTTCAGTGATCCCATTCTCTTCTATTTTTTCTAGTCCTAGAAATGATAGCTGCTTCCTTCAATCAGTACTTCTGTGACACCTTGATGTTCACTTATTTACTTTGCAGTTACTTAGTTAACAATTTTATGTATAGCTAGCCATTTCTTATATGAAATTTGCTGTAATCATGAGCAGTTTTTCATGTCTTCTGAGTGGTCATTGATTGATACTGAAATCAATATTAGGGGTTCCAGGGAAAAAAAAAGATTCTCAAAGATGAGATTTTGATATATTAATTTTGCCATGTCCTTGAACCTTAGTAGTGTTGATCTCTTCAACAATGGAAAATGGGGTGCTAATAATCCAAATCATTCATTGGCATCACAATTAATCAAATTATTACCTGGAGTTAACGCTGAAAAAATGTCTGCAGAAATACGTGCTTGGGAACCAAGTTGCTGCTACAGTTTAGTATTAGCACAGTAATTACAGTTACATACTGTTGTGTGGAACGGATTCTTCTGAGTACAGTATAATACTTATATGCAGAAGGTGACAAGTTCATGTCTTTAAATTCTCATCTCTGTGATGGTCAAACAATAAGGAAATGTCTAAGGCAGCCATTAAACATTGTTTATTTCTTGTAGCTGCAAGGTCAATACCACTGAAAATCAAATACAGAATTAAACTGTACAGGTTACATGATTACAGCGTGAGTTTTCATAGCCTCACCAAGTGTCTCATGTGAGAAGGTTAAAGCACTGAGTGGAAGGAGTGGAAGTCTGACTCAGACACACTATTCATCATGTAACCTGAGCAGTTTGTCATCCTCTTCCTGAAGGGATGAGCTTTTCTGTTCTTGTGCTTACCAAAATCACCTGAGAAAGTGGACTTAAGAGCAAACACAACATTACAAGCCAAATATGCTCCAATATAAAATGAAAACTTAAAAAAAAAAAGTCATTATCTTCCAGGCACTTCCAGTCATCTTTTGTTTGCAACAGACCAGTAACAATGGTGAGAATTCCCTGCTTTAGGGATAATAATTACAGAAACTGATCTGGTAGAAAAAAAATTACTTATACATCAAAAGAATTGTAAGATTTTTCTAATTTATATCAACAAAAATCAGGTGGCCAACAGGTACATGAAAAGATCCTCAACATCACAAATTTTTAAAGAAATGCAAATCAAAAGTACAGTGAGGTATCACCTCACACAAGTCAGAATGGCCATTATTAAAAAATCTACAATAATAAATGCTGAAGTTCAGTTCAGTTCAGTCACTCAGTTATGTCTGACTATGACACCATGGATTAAAGCACGCTAGGATTCCCTGTCCATCATCAGCTCCTGGAGCTTGCTCAGACTCATGTCCATCAGGTCGGTGATGCCATCCAGCCATCTCATCCTCTGTCATCCCCTTCTACTCCTACCCTCAATCTTTACCAGCATCAAGGTCTTTGGAGATGGTATGGAGAACAAGAACCCTCTTACACAGCTGGTGGATGCAAATTGGGCCACTACTATTACTACTGTGGAGAACAGTATGGAGGTAACTTAAGAAACTAAAGATAGACTTACCATATGGTCTTGCAATCCCACTCCTGAGCACATATTAGAGAAAACTCTAATTCAAAAAGATATATGTACCATAGTGTTCATTGCAGGATTCCATTCTCCTCACTGACATCAAAGAACCTGTCTCAAAGATAGCATCCCCTACAGCTGGCCTATAAAGGAGAGAAACCATAGACTGTTTCAAGAATGCAGGAATGCCCTCAACAATGTATTTCTCAACACCATAATGCAGGGAATGTCTGTCGACCTTTTAGGAGGATGTACTTTAGCAGTAGATGTATAGATCGCATATGATGGGTCCATTCCAACTCTTCTACTTTTGATGCATTCGGATTTCTTCCTCCATATTGTGCTGGGAAAGTTCTGACATATCAATGTCATTAAACGTTGACCTCTGGTAAGTTCACATTTCATCATCAAACCAAGTGACCTGTTAAAGGCAATTCCAAATGTCCAAACTAACACATAAAAACCACTAGTCTCTAGTAAAGTTTGTGAAAGTGAAAATTGCTCAAACATGTCTGACTCTGCCACCCCATGGACTATACAGTCCATGGAATTCTCTAGGCCAGAATACTGGTGTGAGTAACCGTTCCCTTCTCCAGGGGATCTTCCCAACCCAGGGATCAAACCCAGTTCTCCCACATTGCAGGAGGATTCTTTACCAGCTGAGCCACAAGGGAAGCCCCCAGTCTTTAGTAAGTGCACCCTAATTAATACATTTAGGCTCATCCAATATTATATACCCTACCTCTTTGCACTAACACTCTCAGAATCTACTCTCCTGTATATTCCCAAAGTTTCTGCTAATAGGAACATCCTATATTCTTCCATTGGGTAAATAATATTAATATACAAACACAAACATATACAAATATATACAAGTACATACCTATACACACATGCATGTGTACATATTTTATCATTTTTTAATGTGTAAGCTATTTCCTTCCAGGTAATGGTGTAAGCCTGATCTCCAGAAACAACCTGATATTTTATCCTAGTTAAAGGTATACTGGCAACAAAGGGTAGTTGTTTTGGGATTTGAGGGGAATGGCTTACTTCTGCAGGGCATCTGCCCTAAATTACACCACAAGGGTTTCAAGATAGGTAAGTTAATATTTGTAGACATTGCAGGTCAGCCTATTTCCATTAGCAATGAAAACTCACAGTGACTTTGAGTTCCATATTTTTAGTTTAATATGGGCTCAAACAGATGTCCCCATTTAAAGTTTTTGAATCTCATTATTTTTCACTATTGCTCTTTCACATAGAAATATGATGAAACTCTGACTTCAACCCCCTCAATTTAATTTTGTATTTCATTTTAACATCAGCTCTGTGACTGCCAAAATAAGAGATTCTTTTAAGGCAGTCACAGAAACTCCCTGGTTCTCAGATCTTATCTTGAGCTGAGCATTAAATTAACTGGGTATGTCATTTTTTTTCTTCCTAAGAGCCCAGTTCACTCAGGAGATTCCATTCACACTGTAGGACCTGTTGTCACTATTCCGACATAACAGTCAAGTGCAGCTGTTGCTTTGTATCCCAGGGTAGTTGCTTCAGTAGGTAATTCATCAAAATCAAACATAGGTAATAGATTGATTAATTGTGATGCCACTGCATGCCAAGGATTATTATCATCTTATTTCCCATTTACAAAGAGCTCATTATTTCACTGAAGACTAATGATACAACTAAACCAACTTCCGAATCTCATCTTTGTACACATTTTCTTGAACCATTCCTGATACCAATTCTCTATTAGTCAAGGTCTCCGGTGGCTCAGACAGTAAAGAATCCACTTGCCAATGCAGGCGACCTGGGATCAATCCCTGCATAGGGAAGATCCTCTGGAGAAGGGAATGGCAATCCACTCCAGTATTCTTGCCTGGAGAATTCTGTGGTCAGAGGAGCCTGGCGGGCTACAGTCCATGGGGTCACAAAGAGTTTCACTTTCAGTCAGTAAACAAGAATAACACTGGAATTTCAATAGGGGGGAAAAAAACACACCAATGTAAAGAATATTGGCTTCTGAGGTGGCACTAGTGGTAAGGAAACGCCTCCCAATTCAGGAGACGTAAGAGACGTCGGTTTGATCCCTGGATCCGGAAGATCCACTGGAGGAGGGCATGGCAGCCTACCCTAGTATTCTTGCCTGGAGAATCCCATGGACTGTGAAGCCTGGCAGGCTACAGTCCATAGGGTTGCACATAGATTGACACGACTGACGCGACTTAGCACAAACACCTTAAAGAATACATTAACTATTAATCCCTAATACAGATTAACTGCTAAGAGGCTAAGAGAATTCCAAAGAATGCAGAAATTACAGATATAGAGAGCAGTCACTGCCTGAAAGACTGAGGCAGACAACCAAAGAGAGAAACAAATTTTCAAGAGAGCCCACCAAGTCTAAAATTTAGACCTCATTATTGAAAGCGTGGTTGTGATACTGTAGATGATGGAAAAATTCATTGAGATTATGTACTCTGAGTTCAACAAAGAGGAAACTTCCTGTTGGGGAGGAGAATTTACTAGACACTGGCCCCTAGAATTTTCCTGAGACTTTGTTGGGAAGCTACCAGAGAGGTCCTGTCAAAACTCCAGAGAAAACTTCCCCCTTATTGTGCCTGTAAAACTCAGCAAGAAGCCATTGATAAACCAGCAGAACTCAGTAAGGAACCACTTTCCGAGTCTCTACAGATAGCTGCTTGGAGGTGAGAATCATAGGACGATTCAGAAGACCCTGGATGTCATGTGTCACCAGAGCAAGCAGGAGAGAACTCACTGGAACCAGGAAGAGGAAGCCTTTCACCCTGTAGCATTCCTTTTGCCCCCACTACTAACTAAGCTCATGAGCTTAGCATTGTGCCTGCTGACAAGGAAAAAAGGTTTACAGGGTCCAGCTCTACTATAACAGAGCATGGCAAAGATGGATGAACAGATAATCTGAGAGATAATACATTAATTACTGCCGATTTATCAAGTAAAGAATTTTGAAGAGCTGAGATCCTGCCTGAAGGCAAAGAAAATATGAAATGGACAATGGAAAAGGAAGTTATTAACTATGGCTGCACAACTGGCTATAGACTTGAGGACTGCTATAGCAGCAATACATGAACCGTGAACTTCCAGATGTTCGAGCTGGTTTTAGAAAAGGCAGAGGAACCAGAGATCAAATTGCCAACATCCGCTGGATCATCGAAAAAGCAAGAGAGTTCCAGAAAAATATCTTTTTCTGCTTTATTGACTACACCAAAGCCTTCGACTGTGTGGATCACAATAAACTGTGGAAAATTCTGAAAGAGATGGGCATACCAGACCACCTGACCTGCCTCTTGAGAAACCTGTATGCAGGTCAGGAAGGAACAGTTAGAACTGGACATGGAACAACAGACTGGTTCCAAATAGGAAAAAGAGTATGTCAAGGCTGTATATTGTCACCCTGCTTATTTAACTTATATGCAGAGTACATCATGAGAAACGCTGGGCTGGAAGAAGCCCAAGCTGGAATCGAGATTGCCGGAAGAAATATCAATAACCTCAGATATGCAGATGACACTACCCTTATGGCAGAAAGTGAAGATGAACTAAAAAGCCTCTTGATGAAAGTAAAAGAGGAGAGTGGAAAAGTTGCTTTAAGCTTAACATTCAGAAAACTAAGATCATGGCATCTGGTCCCATCACCTCATGGGAAATAGATGGGGAGACAGTGGAAACAGTGTCAGACTTTATTTTGGGGGGCTCCAAAATCACTGCAGATGGTGATTGCAGCCATGCAATTAAAAGACGCTTGCTCCTTGGAAGGAAAGTTATGACCAACCTAGATAGCATATTAAAAAGCAGAGACATTACTTTGCCAACAAAGGTCCTCCTGGTCAAGGCTATGGTTTTTCCAGTGGTCATGTATGGATGAGAGAGTTGGACTGTGAAGAAAGCTGAGCGCTGAAAAATTGATGCTTTTGAACTGTGGTATTGGAGAAGACTCTTGAGAGTCTCTTGGACTGCAAGGAGATCCAACCAGTCCATCCTGAAAGAGATAAGTCCTGGGTTTTCATTGGAAGGACTTATGTTGAAGCTGAAACTCCTATACTTTGGCCACCTCATGTGAAGAGTTGACTCATTGGAAGAGACCCTGATGCTGGGAGGGATTGGGGGCAGGAGGAGAAGGGGACGACAGAAGATGACATGGCTGGATGGGATCACTGACTCGATGGGCATGAGTTTGAGTGAACTTCGGGAGTTGGTGATGGACAGGGAGGCCTGGCATGCTGCAATTCGTGGGGTCGCAAAGAGTTGGACACTACTGAACGACTGAACTGAACTGATAGCTACATTTGGGCTTCTAAAGTGGCCCTTATGATAAAGAACCCACCTGCCAATGCAGGAGACACAAGAGATGTGGGTTTGATGCCTGGATCAAAAAGATATTCCTGGAGGAGGGCATGAGAACCCACTCCAGTATTCTTGCCTGGAGAATCCCATGGATGAGAAGCCTGAAGGGCCAACGTCCAGAGGATCGAACAAAGTCAGACACAACTGAAGCAATTTAGCATACATGCATAGCTACATGTAGTTTATTTTTTGGTTGATGTGTATGCATGTGTGTGTGTGTAGGTATGTATTTGTGTGTATTAGTTTTCTTTCTCCTTTTTCTGTTTTCCCTTAATATATTTTGTTGACAGCTGAACTTTGTTTATAGATTTTCCAAAGCTTACAGTAAAGGCTCATGATGTTTTTCTCTGAGATACCAGCACCAGGCAGCTGGCATTCCCTGTTTAGTTTCATCTCCATGGAGCCACTCCCCCAAGCTTCTAAGTTTCTAAGGTCCAAAAATCAGCTTATTTTGAGTTACTCAAGAGGAAAATCTCCTGGGTGTCTCTGACTTAGGTGAACGTGCTTAAAAGAGGCTCTCCTCCTGGCCTGGAAGAAGCAAGCAGCCATGTAGCCAAGGTCCTGTAGAGAGGGTCTGGCCTCTGCAACCTGGGGTCCTCAGTCCAACAGCTGTAAGAGACTGAGTCAGTCCAATCTCAATGTGCTTGAAGAGTTCCACATGTGAAGGCCATCCTCCCAGCACCTGATTGCAGCCTTGTGAGACCTGAGCAGAGGACTCAGTCAAGCCGTGTCTTAAATCCTGACTGACAGAAATTGTGAAATAATGAAAGTGTGTGGTTTTAAGCCACTACATTTGTCATAGCTTGTTATATGGTGATGGAAAACAAATACATTTTCCTAGGTTTGGCAGTTACATTCATGGTAAGAATGTTCATCAGTTGCTACCTTTGCAGTATTTTACTGTGTCCTTGCTTCTTTTGTTGTTTTGTTAACAACTTTACACCTAGTTAACTATTCCCTATATGAAATTTTCTCTTCAGTTAAATGTTAATTCTGTCTCCTGAACTGACTGATAATAGGATTTCCTTACTTCTTGAAGGACTCCAGTAACTGCCTGTTCAATAAATGTATTGAATTTATGGGCAGTCCTCTACCAAAAATTGTGTACTTTTGAATGTATTACCTGTCATTTTTATAGAATTATAGTCAATACACTTTTATGTTTTACATGCTATAGACATTTTCTTCTGTGCATTTGGGCATGTTCACTGTCTGTAAAGAGTGCCTGAGAGAAACAATTAGATACAAAATAACAATACTCTTTTCTCAAGGTCTGAGTAGCATGTTATGTGTTAATAATCTTAATATGTTAAAAACAATTGACATGTTAAACAATAATGTCAATTAGTCTGTTTTAATTATTCTTTATCAAATAATTTTACAATAAGAAAATTTGTTTCAGTGCAGTTTGGTTCAGATTCAGAAGCTTAGATAAGGGGGAAAGTTTAGTAAAGGGTAACTGGACCACTTTCTTATACACAAAAAATAAACTCAAAATGGATGAAAGCTTTAAATGTAAGACCTGAAACTATAAAACTCCTGGAAGAAAACATGAGCACAGTGTGCTCTTTGACATCCATCTTAGCAATATTTTTCTTTTGTTGGATGTGTCTCCTAAGGCACTTTCCTAAGGCAAGGGCCACAAAAATAAACAAGTAGGGGAACATCAAACTAAAAGGCTTTTGCACAGTGAGGAAAACTATCAACAAACCAAAAAGCAGTCTACTGAGTGGTAGAAGCTGTTTGCAAATGATTTATCCAAAAGGGTTAATATATGAATTATGACTTCTCTGGTGACTCAGTGATAAAGAATATGTTTTCCATGAGGGCACGCTGGTTTGTTTCCTGGGTTGAAAAATCCATTGGAGAAGGAAATGGCAACCCACTCCAGGATTCTTGCCTGGGAAAATCCATGGGCAGAGGAGCCTGGCAGGCTACAGTCCTTGAGGTCACAAAGAGTCAGACACATCTTAGCAAATAAACAACAAAGCAGCAAGAAAATCTGAATTATGGAAAAACCCCACAGAATTCAGTATGAAAATCCCAAACAATCTGAATAAAACTCTGCAAAGGACCTGCACAGACATTTTTCCAAAGAAGACACAGATGACCAACAGGCATGTGAAAAAATGTTCAACAATACTAATCTTCAGGAAAATGCAAATCAAAAACCACAATGAGATACCACTTTACATCTGTCAGAATGAAAATGTTAGTTGCTCAGTCTTGTCTGACTGCTTGCAACCCCATGGAATACAGCCCACCAGGCTCCTCTGTCCATGGAATTCTCCTGGTGAGAATACCTGAGTGGGTTGCCATTTCTTTCTCCAGAGTATCTTCCCTACCAAGGGATTGAACCCACATCTCTTAAGTCTCCTTCTTTGGTAGGCATGATCCTTACTGCTAGGACCACCTGGGAAGCCCCCTATCAGAATGGCTGTCATCAAAAGGACAAGAAATAACATGTTACCAGGGATATTCAGTTCAGTTCAGTCATTCAGTCATGTCTGACTCTTTGCGACCCAATGAACTGCAGCACGCCAGGCCTCCCTGTCCATCACTAACTCCAGGAGTTTACTCAAACTCATGTCCATTGAATCTGTGATCCCATCCAACCTTCAATCTTTCCCAGCATCAAGGTCTTTTCCAATGAGTCAGTTCTTCGCATCAGGTGACCAAAGTATTAGAGATCCAGCTTCACCATCAGTCCTTCCAATGAAAATTCAGGACTAATTTCCTTTAGGATGGACTAGTGAGATCTCCTTGCAGTCCAAAGGACTCTCAAGAGTCTTCTCCAACACCACAGTTTGAAAGCATCAATTCTTCGGCACTCAGCTTTCTTTATAGTCCAGCTCTCACATCCATACATGACTACTGGAAAAATCATAGCTTTGACTAGACTGACCTTTGTTGGTAAAATAATGTCTCTGCTTTTTAATATGCTGTCTAGGTTGGTCATAACTTTCCTTCCAAGGAGCAAGCATCATTTAATTTCATGGCTGCAGTCACCATCTGCAGTGATTTTGGAGCTCAAAAAAATAAAGTCTGTCACTTTTCATTGCTTCCCCACCTATTTGCCATGAAGTGATGGGACCAGATGCCATGATCTTTGTTTTCTGAATGTTGAGATTTAAGCCAATTTTTCACTCTCCTCTTTCACTTTCATCAAGTGGCTCTTTAGTTCTTCTTCACTTTCTGCCATAAGGGTGATGTCATTTGCATATCTGAGGTTATTGATTTCTTCCGGCAATCTTGATTCCAGCTTGTGCTTCATCCAGCCCAGCATTTCTCATGATGTACTCTGCATATAAGTGAAATAAGTAGCGTGACAATATATAGCCTTGAGGCACTCCTTTTCTGATTTGGAACCAGTCTGTTGTTCCATGTCCAGTCCTAACTTTTGCTTCCTGACCTGCATACAGGTTTCTCAGGAGGAAATGGATGTGGAGGATAAGGATGTGAAGGAAAGGAAACCCTCCTTCCCTGTCGGTAGGAATGTAAATTGGTGCAGACAATTTAAATTGAGGTGAAGAGTGATGGCCAGCTGGTTCTGGTTCTTAGAAGGGGTCAAGGATTGCAGAGAGATGATCTAAAAGTGATGGAATAACTGAAAACTGGTCAGCTACTTCTCTAGGAGGAAACTCCCTCTGCTGGGCTGAAGAAGCACTAGAGAGATAACACACACAGCAACAGAAAGTGCACAGTAGACCACAGGAAGCAAATCGGCAGTCTCTTCTTCTTCCCTCAGTTAGCAGTCTCTCCCTAATGGCCTTTTGGCAAAGACTGATAGGAGGACCACTGGTAAAGCAGAAATGGGCTTTCTAGATTCCCAGCCCAAGCATTACAAGGCAGAGTATGGTCTGTTGAGTTTGGAGCTGAAAGGCAATCATGAAATACCCAAAGCAGAAGCCTCACAGAATCTGTTGCAGCTCTATTTTAGAACCAGTATCCAGTATAGCATTCTTGGGGCTTCCCTGGTGGCTCAGCAGTAACGAATTTGCCTGCAGTGCATGCGACACAAGAAATGCTGGTTCAATCCCTGGATCAGAGGATTCCCTGGAAGAGGGCATAACAACTCACTCCAGTATAATTGCCCTGAGAATCCCATGGACAAAGGAGCCCGGTGGGCTACAGTCCATAGGGTCGCACAGATTCAGCCATGATTGAAGCAACTGAGCATGCATGCATGCACACATAGCATTCTTATAGATCTTACATGAAATAAAATTTCTGCACTTGCAATCTGGGCTTTAGAGTTGTGTCCATATGTGTGCTCTTAATTATAATGCATAAGAAAAAGTATATTTACGTTTTCATTTTAGTTATAGATCTTGGCTTACAGAGAAACAAAAAGGATTCTGGACTACTCAAGCAAAAAGAATGACTGGATAGAAATGGAATAGCACACATAACTTGATAAACTTAGCAATCAAAAAGAGAGGCAGAAACCAAGAACTTTTTGCCAAAATCATAAATGAAATGCAACATGCAGAAAATGATCATTGTTTTGTAAGTTTCACAATTATTTTTTAAATGCTAACAACATTAACAATCAGAAGTTCATACCTTTATGTTGCAAAAAAATGTTCAGGTAAAATTGCCATTTTCTTGGTATATATAACTTGAAAGAAGTCATACTAGTTTTGCAAATATATGTATATTATATATGTCACTTACTATAAATGACATAAGGTAGGTTTATTTTGTTATTAACTAACACAGGGTAGTTATTAGGTTGGTACAAAAGTAATAGCATTTTTTATATTGTTAAAATTTACAATTTGAATACATTCTTAATAAGTGTGGTTATGTTATACATCATTTTAATGTGCAGTTCTTGCTTCTTTTTTGTTTTTTTTGCTAATGTCTTATTACTTGCTGTTTATTTTATATTTTTTTAGACTATGGAAATGATGTTAGACAAATAGGAAATTCAAGCAATTTTCTTATTCGAGTTCAAAATGAGTCATAAAGTTCCAGAGACAGCTTACAACATCAACAAGGCATTTGGCTCAGGAATTGTTAACAAGCGGACAGTGCCGTGGTAGCTCAAGAAGTTCTGCAAAGGAGACAAGAGCCTTGAAGATGAGAAGCACAGTGACTGACCATAGAAATTTGACAGCAACCAATTGAGAGCCATCATTGAAACTGATCCTCTTACAGCTACATGAGAAGTTGCTGAAGAACTGAATCTCAACCATTCTATGGGTGTTCAGCATTTGAAGCAAATTGGAAAAGCGAAAAAACTCAATAAGTGGGTGCCTCATGAGCTGACTAAAAATTAAAAAAAAAACATCATTTTGAAGTGTAGTCTTCTCATTCTACTCAACAACAATGAACCATATCTCAATCAGATTGCGACTTGTGATGAAAAGTGGATTTTACACAACCGACTATGACCAACTCAGCGGCTGGACTGAGCAGAAGCTCCCAGCACCTCCGACAGCAGACCTGCCCCACAGTCACTGGTTGGCGGTCTGCTGCCAGGCCAATCCTACGCTTTGTGAGTCCCTCTGACACCACTACCTCTGAGAAGTACACTCAGGAAATCAATGAGATGCACCAAAAACTGCAGTGCCTGCAGGTGGCATTTGTCAACAGAAAGGGCCCAATTCTTCTCCATGCTACGCCCGACCACATGTCCCAAAACAAGCACTTCAAAAGCTGAACGAATTGGGCTATGAAGTTTTGTTTCACCAGCCATATTCACCTGACCTCTCGCCAACTGACTACCAATTCTTCAAGCATCTTGACAACTTCTTTGCAGGAAAAATGCTTCCACAATCCTGGAAAGCAGGATGCAGAAAGTGTGTTCCAAGAGTTCATTGAATCCTGAAGCTTAACTTTTTATGCTACAGGAATAAACAAATTTATTTTTCGCTGGCAAAAGTGTGTTGACTGTAATAGTTCCTATTTTGATTAATAAAGATCTGTTTGAGTTTAGTTATGCTTTAAAATTCACAGTCCAAAACCACAATTATATTTGCACCAACCTAAGAATACAGAGTAATTTTTACCATACTTAAGGAATATTTTAGCTCGCTCACCTCTTGACTTTCATCTATTACCCAACAGAATGCAATTAAAAATAGTACCTATTATTGATCTCTTTATATCAATTACATGATTTAAAATAAATAATAAAAAATAATTAATCTAGCATATTTTGGGTGCTTGACCACAAGTGCTATAATCTAATTTTATTCCAAAAGTCATATAGTTAACTTGACATAAAAATATGTAGTTAATTGAAAATGGACTATACAATTTAATATCAAAAGGAGACTCAGACACACATTTAATTCTATTTTTGACCAGTAAGAAATAAACTTAAATAACTTAAATTATATATCATAACCTGAAGTTGTCAAGAGATTTAAAAGCTTGTTTACTGATCACTTTAAAATGTATAGTAGAAAAAAAAAAGTATAGTAGAAGGATACAAGGATACAGCACAAGATAAAGAGATAACCAATATAATCCTGTCTCATATAAAATTAAATTTTTAACTCAAAATACTAATTATTAATGATAACATTTTAATTCATTCAGTTTTTCAAAATCAAGCAGGGATGTATAAGGCAGTACTAAAATCAGATAAGTATGACCAACTGCTACAATTCTGCTTTACATTAATACATGCCATAAATCGTGTTTTACACTATAAACTTAAGTGCAGAAAGATATAAAAGTATTTTGAAACCTTGCAGGATGTTTCCAAAGTAGGATATTCATTTTCATCAGAGGTATAATGATTACATTGGCAAAAAATCATTGCTGCAAAGCTCAAAATAATCTATAGTTTCAGAAAATGGTGACTCCATTTTTTTCGTATTTAATTCATAATACTGATAAGAAGCTTGCTTTAATATATTATTGCAGGTTTAGGGAGGGACATAATGGTTTTCATCTTATAAAATTTCATTTTATGAAGCTAGTTATTTTTATCACATTAATTAAATCATTAATTATGTATTTCTAGAAGAAGATAGAGAGGTATATAATATGCACAATTATCTCAGTAGCCAATTTCTTAGTTGAACCGACAACCTTGATTTAATTTCCCTTAATATAACTTCTATTTCCAAAAAATAAATGTGAAGATAACAATAGGGTTAAAGAAGAATTGAGAAAGCAAAAAGATATTTTAAATGTGAATAAAGATTTTTTATTTTGAAATTTATAATTATATACTTTTTTCTTGATTTTTAAAAAATATTTTATTGAATATAAAGATGGGACCATTTGTTTCAAGTCATATCATTTGTTTTCTGAGTAGACTTATAAAACATAAATCTGGAAGCACTTATTTAGTAATTAGATTGTGTTTTATCTTAATAGAATATTATTGTAGACTTTAGGTATATAAGGATAGTTTCTGGTCCAAATCACTCCATCATTTTTAATGGTGGTTTAGTCGCTAAGTTGTGTCAAACTTGGGACCCCACGGACTGTATCCTGCCAGGCTCATCTGTCCATGGGATTTCCCAGACAATAACACTGGAGTGGATTGCCATTTCCTTCTTCAGGGGCTCTTCCTAACCCAGGGATCAAACCCGGGTCTACTGTATTGCAGGCACTCTCCTAAATTGCAGGCAGATTCTTTACAGATTGAGCTACCAGGAAAGCTCTTATCATCTTTAATAAATAGTGGCTTAGAGGAACAACATGGCATAACTGAAAACATATTACTAGTTATTAAAAATAGATGATAAAAATGGATACATTTCCATTCCAATATATTTAAAAATTCAGTTCAGTTCAGTTCAGTCCCTCAGTCATGTCCAACTCTTTGTGACCCCATGGACTACAGCACACCAGGCTTCCCTGTCCATCTCCAACTCCTGAAAAAATTATTCTGTGTCAAATACTGCTGCAAGAATAGAAATACAAACAAACAAACAGCACCAATTACTCCAAGTCTTACCTTCATATTACCAAAGCTGAGCTCAATGTGTACACTTGTTTAGATTCATTTGGACTCCCCTGGTGGCCCAGATGGTAAAGAATCCACCTGCAATGTGGGAGACCTGGGTTTGGTCCCTGAGTTAAGAAGATTCCCTGGAGAAGAGCATGGCAACCCACTCCAGTATTCTTCCTTGGAAAATCCCCATGGACAGAGGAGCCTGGTGGGCTACAGTCCATAAAGTCCGAAAGAGTTGGACATGACTGAGTGACTAAGCACATCACTTGGCCAAAGAGTTCTAATTTTTTGCTGATATCCCTGATTCAGTGGTAAAGAATCCACCTGCAATGCAGGAGATGCAGTTTCAATCCTTGGTTCAGGAAGATCCCCTAGAGGAGGGCATGGTAACCCATTCCAGTATTCTTACCAGGAAAATTCCATGGTCAAAGGGGTCTGTAGGGTACGGTCCTTGGGGTCACAAAGAGTCAAACACACCTAAAGCAGCTGAGCAGAGGAACACGACATTAACCACACTCATAGGTGACGGTGAGAAGGTTTCTGTTTCTTTGGAGAAACAGAGTTTCAGCATCACTTTCATCAAGTGGCAGCCTCGCTGCAGTGCTTGCCTGGCTTGTAGAACACAGTGCAGCAGCTACTCCCATAATCATGGAATAACTCAACAGTGCCTGATCTCATGCTCTATACAACCCACCTCTTGATAAAATTCCACAGACTTCCAGATCACTTGTGAAACATGAAATTCTAAAAGATATGCTTGATATGTACACAAATGCACTGCTAGACATGAGCAGGCTACATAACAGTGAGCTCAAGGTAGGCAGGGTGCTACTGGTTTTTCCCTTCTCACTGACTGCTCTGTGCTCACGACTTGTGTTGTAGAAGCCACTACTGATGTCAAATGGATTCTAGCTCTCCTAGAAGCTACCAGAAATGGCTGAATGATGTGGCTTGAAATTGTATGGGTGTTAGCATCCAGAGGATGAACTTTGAACAGTGAGTTACAGGAGATAATAAGGAATTGGCTGATAAAATTAATTTCTTTTTTCCTCTGTGAGAACCTGTTTTAGGACTCAGTATTTTAATATAGATTTTGACATAAGATTTTCTATTTTCCTCAGATGGGACTGTAATCATAAGTTAACCAAGATATGCTTATGGGCGTCCTCTAGGAGACCTTCCATTAGGAGTCCTTGCCAGAATCAAAAGCAAATTCTGACAGTTGATGCTCAGGAAGAATAAATTTGCTATATATTAGTTTCCTCTAGTTATACTCCAAGTGATGAATATAATCATAAAACTAATGTGTGGATGCCAGAATTGTAGGTTGTAGGTCAGCATCACACAATCGTATATGTGTGTGTGTGTGTGTGTGTCCATCCATAACATCACTTCAGAAAAGTGCTTCACAAAAGACATCATTTCATAGAGAAGTCACAAATCCACTTCACAGAGTTGCAATGTACTGCATCTTCACATTCCCTATGTTTACACCACAGAGAAAGTGATGAGCATCATGTTATTATTTTTTTAACCAGAAAATAATTATTTACAGGATGATATACATCAGATAATATTTCAAAATACAGACGCTGAATAAATCAGTTAAAGGAGAAAATCAATACAGATGACTGAGGTTGTATGCTTTGAGACATCAAAAGTTGTCCTTGAGATGTTTCTGTGAAAATAGGCTTCATTTGATTTTACCTCCTCTGTTCTAAGATCATACCATAGTTTATCACACTGACTCGCAATTTTGCTTTTGGTAGGGTACATAGCCAGAATAATTACATTTCATAGATGACTGAGTATAAAATAGTAGCCTTTTCACACTAAATGAATTTACTAAAATTGGATACTCTCTTATGAAACATGCACCAAATCTACATTACAGAAAAAATTGAACTAACAAAGACATAAAAGATGGGATGAGAAAATTTAACCTAAGAGCTGCTTTTAGTGTAGGGGTAGCATATTAAAAAGCAGAGACATTACTTTGCCAACAAAGGTCCATCTTGTCAAGGCTATGGTTTTTCCAGTGGTCATATATGGATGTGAGAGTTAGACTGTGAAGAAAGCTGAGAGCCGAAAAATTGATGCTTTTGAACTGTGGTGTTGGAGAAGACTCTTGAGAGTCCCTTGGACTGCAAGGAGATCCAACCAGTCCATCCTGAAGGAGATCAGTCCTGGGTGTTCATTGGAAGGACTGATGCTGAAGTTGAAACTCCAATACTTTGGCCACCTCATGCGAAGAGTTGACTCATTGGAGAAGACCCTGATGCTGGGAGGGATTGGGGGCAGGAGGAGAAGGGGATGACAGAGGATGAGATGGCTAGATGGCATCACTGACTCAATGGGCCTGAGTTTGAGTGAACTTCGGGAGTTGGTGATGGACAGGGAGGCCTGGTGTGCTGCGATTCATGGGGTCACAAAGAGTCCGACATGAGTGAGCAACTAAACTGAACTGAATTGAACTGAGCAGGTGCATGGCAGTTCTTTATAACACAAAGGGTGAAGATGGCAGTTATCTGATGATTTGGGGGGAAACAGATGATGATTTATGTAACTATATTCAAGTAGAAGTCAGAGATGAAGTTACTGGTTTTGAAGAAAGTTTTCTTTTCAGAAAAGATGCTGAAATTTCATGGCAAAGAGGTAAAGAGGACAAAGTGCCAACCAAAGGGAAAAACTATCTGTGTTAGCAGGTGAGGAATGTGGAATGACTGAAAGTTTTATTCACTTCTGCTATCCTCCTCTAACTGTAGATATT
Organism: Cervus canadensis; assembly: GCF_019320065.1. Taxonomy (NCBI): domain Eukaryota; kingdom Metazoa; phylum Chordata; class Mammalia; order Artiodactyla; family Cervidae; genus Cervus; species Cervus canadensis. The sequence goes on along the minus strand of NC_057409.1, from coordinate 50,408,369 downwards.
CGCTGTGAAAACACAGCATATTATCAGATAGCACATTAAATATCATAGCCTTAATTTATAGAGAAAATCCACAAATAAGCTGGACTTCATTTTCACTTGAAGGGCCATCTGTTGTGACCTGGAGACCCACTGTCATTCTAAACTCAATATAAGTGAAAACAAACTCATAATTTTTTTTTCACAATTTTTTTTTCAGACTTCACTGCTTCTGTCATTAGTCACTACTTTTCTTCTATTTACCTCATTTGGAAAATTTTGAAATTCTCATGGACATATCATCTAATGCTGCCTCCAACCCAATTAATAATAGATGTTGACTAGTCCATTTTTATGCCATTTGCATTCATCCATTTCTTCTTTTCTATGCCTGCTGCTGAGTTCTATTATAAGCACAGCTTCATATTCATGTTTTTGAATCACATTCAGAAAGATAGTACGAAATTGTGATTATATAAATTCTGCAATTAAATAGACTTCATACAGAAAAATAGTTGCAGCTTGTAATCATTTTGTAGGCCTGGGAATGTTTTGCACCACTTCAAATCACAGTATGATCATCTGTAAAATAAATTAAAGATAAAACAATGAACTCTCCAATTTACTGAGTTTAAATACCATCTTCAAGGAAAGTTACATTACTTTGGTGCTCTGCCTACTTGTTCAACTGCATAATAAGTTTTGATGTTTTTGAATTATCTCTTGAAATTTTAACATGCACTCTTTTAAGCCCTAATATTGGAATAAAGTTTTGGAGAAAAAAAAAAGCAATGATATTTAATACTAAGTCTTTTACCAGAGAAGAGAGAGGTTTATCCCCTGATTGTTTTCAAGAATTTAAGTCGTTTTTCACTAGGCAAGATTGCAGAGTATTTTGCTGTTCATTTTTATTTTTCATAAAGACAGTTGGCTCACTCTCTTTTTGTTTTGTTTTGCATTGCTTTTATTAAATCACTTAGTCTGTGTCTTGCTCTTATAGCCCCAAAGTAACTTGAACTTATGCAGGGGTTATTTTTTAAAGGAAAGGAAAAAGTCAAAATTCTGCCAGCAGAAAACAAATAATTATTTACTTAAAGCATTTTAATGTAAACATTATTTATCACTTAATTCTGACTACCGACATTTTGAAAGGCAGATTTATCCAATAGTGACAGAACAGAAATTTTGGCTATTATTTTAAGGGCATAGCCTTTAAGGGGCTTCCAGTTGGTATTGTAAAAAAGAACTTGCCTGCCAGTGCAGGAGACTAAGAGCAGTGGTCTTGATCCCTGGGTCAGGAAGATCCACTAGAGGAGGGCATGGCAACTCACTCCAGTATTCTTGCCTGGAGAATCCCACGGACAGAGGAGCCTGGCAGGCTATGATCCTAGGGTTGCAAAGAGTCAGACACAACTGAAGTGACTTGGCATGCACACATACATGGCCCTTAAGGACTCAAAATAATGCTTGGAAAGCTTCATTTAATATTGATAAAACTAATACATGCGTTCTTGGCATTCTCAGAAGAAGTTTTGAGGAGGTTATTTACCGGATAGGTTTTAAATAGAAAGATAAAAAATACAGGCAATCATTTATCCAAAGTCTAAGCTTTTACACTAGTTACAATTTCTTCAAAATGTCATAGTAGAAGGACAAAGTTATATGTAAGGGATTTAGTCTTTGACTTTTGAGGGATCTTTGTTTTCCCCCTTTCCTGCCTCCCTCCATTCTTCCATCCTTTCTTTATACAATTAGACACTCTCAAAGCACACTGCACCCTGCTCCCTTCAGACCTCTAGTCAAGTTTTGAAAAGTCTTCTGGGTATAGATAAGAAAACAATAAGGATATAAAAACAATATCTTTCCTTGGTTATTATCATCTGCACCAGATATAGTGTTCCCACGTTCCCATCTGGACAGGATGATATTTTTTTAAACAATTCATAGCATGGTAAATGTGAATTTATCAGAACTATTAATATCCGGGCAACAGTTGAGAAAATTCTAACAACAGTGTCAGAAGAAAGGTGAGCATTCTTAGAACAACTTCAATCAAAAACAGGGAAAACTCAAGTGGATGTTAGTGTCTAAAGCAAGGGTCAAAAAGCTACAGCCTGTCAGCTAAATCTGCCCTGACACCTGTTTGTATAAATAAAGTATTACTGGGTCACAGCCATGTCCATTCATTGATATGTTGTCTATGGCTGTTTAACATTGCAGTACCAGAGTTTACAAAGTTGAGCCATTATGACAGTAAACATATGGCCAGTAAGACAGTACTTGGCTCTTTTAATTTAAAAAAAAAATGCCAACCCTAGTTTAAGGAATCTCTGAAGAACTGGGATAGAACTCAGTATTTTGGGTTAAGTTTAGAGCAGCTGTAGGTATAAGGTGAATTTAGATAAGGAGAACAGAAGTCAGAATCCACTTCTGAGAACACTGTCAGCAATGAATTAATAGAGCCAGACGCTCTCCCCATAACACTCCATCAGGGCAATTTTCTCCAAATTTATTGATCACGGACTTCTACCAGCCAAAGTTTTAAGGAAAATATATTTTTCTTATTTATTCTTATAATGTTTAAATTATATACAAAACATATATGTATATACACACACACACATATACAACACATGCAAAGAAATTGAAATTTTAAAAGAATAAAAAATAATGCAAATATAAGTAAAACCTAATATTTTAGTTACACTTTATTAGTGCCTCTTGGATTTCCCTTCCCACATTTCATTCTGGAAGGCACTGCGCTAGGATAAAAAGCTTGCAATCAAAGTGTTAAGCTTTCTCAACTTTTTTAAGGGTATAAGGTTAATTAGGGGTAGAATACATAAATACATAGACTGACTGGCTTCATGATTTAGGTGACTATTATGGGAGGGAGTCAGTAAGAGTAGGAAGGATGTATGGGTAGGCAAAACTGGGATTGACAGGTCATGTGATATATCTGCTTTTCATCTTTGGGCCATTTGATCTCTACTTTAATTGTCATTTATTCCTCTTAATCCCCTTCATGGATTACAGCCTTGTCATGGCAAAGGGGATTGCATAACTCAGTGAAGCCATGAGCCATGCCATGCAGAGCCACTCAAGATGGTGAGGACAAGCTAGTGAAAATTTCTAACAAAACATGGCCCACTGGAGGAGAAAAAGGCAAACACACTCCAGTACTCTTGCCTGGGAAACCCCATGAACAGTATGAAAAAGCAAAAAGATATGACACTGGAATATGGGTATCCCAGGTTGGAAGATGTCAATACAACTATTGTGAAAGGGCAGAGGGAAGTTACTAATAGCTTCAGAAAAAATGAAGCGGCTGAACTGAACCAGAAACAATCCTTGGTTGAGGATGTGTATGGTAGTGAAAGTAAAGTCTGATGCTATAAAGAACAATATTGCATAGGAATCTGGAATATTAGGTCCATGAATCAAGGTAAATTGGATGTGGTCAAGCAGGAGATGGCAAGATTGAATATTGACATCGTAGTAATCAGTGAACTAAAATGGATGAGAATGGGCAAATTTAATTCAGATGACCATTACATCTACTACTGTGAAGGATCTCTTAGAAGAAATGGATTAACCCTCATAGTCAACAAAAGAGTCCAAAATGCAGTATTTGGATGCAACCCCCAAAACAATAGAATGAGCTGGTCTCCTTTCCAAAGCAAGCCATTTAAGATCCAGTTATCCCACTCTATGCTCCAAACACTGACTCTGAAGAAGCTGAAGTTGAATGGCTCTGTGAAGACTTACAACACTTTCTAGAACTAACATCAAAAAAAGATGTCTTCTTCATCACAGGAGGATGGAATGCAAAAGTAGGAAGCCAGGAAATACCTGGAGTAACAGGCAAGTTTGGCTTTGGAGTACCAAATGAAGCAGGGCAAAGTCTAAGAGAGTTTTGCCAAGAGAATGCACTGGTCATAGCAAACACCCTCTTCCAGCAACAGAAGAGACGACTCTACACCTGGACATCACCAGATAGTCAAAACTGAAATCAGATTGATTATATTCTTTGCAGCCAAAGATGGAGATGCTTTATATAGTCAGCAAAAACAAGACCAGGAGCTGACTGTGGCTCAGATCATGAACTCCTTATTGCCAAATTCAGACTTAAATTGAGGAAGGTAGGGAAAACCACTAGACTATTCAGGTATAACCTAATTCAAATTCCTTATGATTATATAGTAAAGGAGACAAAGAGATTCAAAGGATTGGATCTGGTAGACAGAGTGCCTGAAGAACTATGGACAGAGGTTCATGACATTGTACAGGAGGCACTGACCAAAACCTTCCCAAAGAAAAAGAAATGCAAAAAGGCAAAGTGATTGCCTGAAGATGCTTTACAAATAGCTTAGGAAAGAAGAGAAGTGAAAAGCAAGGGGCAAAAAGAAAGATATACCCAACTGAATGCAGAGTTCCAGAGAATATAAAGAAGGGAAAAGAAGGCTTTATTAAATGAACAATAAATAAGTCAAAAAATAAAAAAAATAGAATGAGAAAGACTAGAGATCCCTGCAAGAAAACTGGAGCTATCAAGGGAATATTTCATGCAAAGATGGGAACAATAAAGGACAAAAAACAGTAAGGACCTAACAGAAGAAGAAGAGATTAAGAAGAGATGGCAAGAATACACAGAAGAACTATTCAAAAAGGTCTTAATGACCATAATCATGATGGTGTGGTCACTCTCCTAGAGCCAGATATCCTGGAGTGTGAAGTCAAGTGGGTTTTAGGAAGCATTACTACAAACAAAGATAGTGGAGATGACAGAATTCCAGCTGAGCTATTTAAAATCCTAAAAGATGATGCTTTTAAAGTACTGCATTCAATAAGCCAGCAAATTTGGAAAACTAGACAGTGACCACAGTTGGAAAAGGTCAGTTTTCATTCCAGTCCCAGAAAGGCAATGACACAGAATGTTCAAACTACCATACAATTGTGCTCATTTCACATGCCAGCAAGGTTATGCTCAAAATCCTTCAAGCTATGCTTCCAAAGCATGTAAACCAAGAACTCCCAGATGTACAAGCTGGGTTTAGAACAGGCAAAGGAACCAGAGATGAAACAGCCAACATTTGTTGGCTCATGGAGAAAGCAAGAGAGTTCCAGAAAATATCCACTTCTGCTTCACTAACTACACTAAAACCTTTGTATGAATCACAACAAGCCATGGGAAATTCTTAGAGACTGAAGTACCAGACTACCTTACCTGTCTCCTGAGAAACCTGTACACAGGTCAAGAAGCAACAGTTAGAACTAAACCCAGAACAACTGACTGAACAAAACTGTGGAAAGAGTACAACAAGGCCATATATTGTTAACTAGCTTATCACAACCTAGGTTCAAGATGGCCAGAAGAAATATCAACAACCTCACATATGCAGAAGATACCACTCTAATGGCAGAAAATGAAGAGAATTAAAGACCCTTTGGTGAGGGTGAAAGAGGAGAGTGAAAAAGCTGGCTAAAAACACAACATTAAAAAACTAAGATTATGGCATGACAGATTTTATTTTCTTGGGCTCCAAAATCACTGTGCAAGGTGACTGTAGCCATGAAATTAAAAGGAGCTTGTTCCTTGCAAGGAAAGCTGTGACAAACCTAGACAGCATATTAAAAAGCAGAGACATCAGTTTGCCGACAAAGGCCCATATAGTCAAAGCTCTGGTTTTTCCAGTGGTCAGGTAAGGATGAGAGAGTGGACCATAAAGAAGGCTGAGTGATGAAGAATTGATGCTTTCAAATTGTGGTACTGTTGAAGACTCTTGAGATTCCCTTAAACACCAAGGAGATCAAACCAGTCAATCTTAAAAGAAATAAATCCTGAATATTCATTGGAAGGACTGATGCTGAAGATGAAGCTCCAATAATTTGGCCAACTGATGTGAAGAGCCGACTCATTGGAAAAGGCCCTGATGCTGGGAAAGATTGAGGAAAGGAGGAGAAGGGGGCGACAGAGGATGAGATGGTTGAATAGCATCACCAACTCAATGGATATGAATTTGAGCAAACTCCAGGAGATAGTGAAGGACAGAGGAGCCTGGCATTCTACAGTCCATGGGGTCACAAAGAGTTGGGCACAACTTAGTGACTGAACACTCTCTTTATAATTATATATGTCATGGGTAAAATGCACAGAAACAGAGTAAAATGGGGGAGATCCTGATTTAAAAATGATAAATATGTTATTTAAAAAGTCATTTTGTATCTTTTAGGGATACAATATTTATTATGGACTTTCATCAAAATTATCAATTGATGAAAAATGTAGGAGGGTATTTCTTATAAGTTCCTCACAAATATCTTAGTATTAATTAAAGATCATGTAATATAAAATTATTTTCTATATAAAAATGTAAAACAAAATTATAGAAGATGGATGATATTTAAAGATAACACATGTGTCAATTCCAGCATTTTGTGATTATAAACTATATATCTATATCAACATATCTGAAACTGTTTATTTACACACTTATATCTATCAATGTATAAATACAAATAAACACTGACAGACATATGTTTTCCACATTTTCTTTAAATCTCAGTTAGCTAAATGACATTGAATCATAAATTCCCATGGTTTGAACACTTCATGAAAATGACTTAAAGTTTAATTTTTATAATGTTTGCCTAATACTAAAGTAGTTTTTTTAAAAAAAATTTGGTACTTCAATGCTGTGAAAAACTGTCCTTAATGGCATTAAACAATTAATATTTTTATACATATTGTACTTTCTACATGCCTATATTAGATTAATTGCATCAGTGGCAGTACTTTTGGATCATGTGTAAGATTTTATCCACATACATTTAAGTTATTGATTTTAAAATAGCTGACCCAATTGTAATCTTTAATTCATCTCTGCCTTGACAGTGTTTTATTCATTGATTTAACTTATACAACTAAAATTTGAGTGAATTTTATGAAAGACTCCTTTAAATAACATTATCTGCAATTATTTTTCAGGAATATGACTTTATTCACAATCCCAAATTCAAAATGTAGAGAGAGTAAAGACAGACAAAAGTGATATTTTCCCATGTCATTGAAGTCTCTCTATACAAAAGAAAGAACATTAGTAGTCCCTTTTCTCTTTTCTATGCATTTGCTAATTGCCAAAGTTGGAACCCATGAGCCTGAAATCGCCATATTTTGAGTGAAAATTAAGATCCTATAATTATAATATGCATTTTTCAATCTCCTGAGAAATTTTCTGTTTAAAAGAGAAGAATCAGTCTCCTAGGGGCATTTGGTTTAGATTAGGACTGTATGTGTGGAATCTTCTCACAGGGAAATTTAATAGTGTTCATGGCATGCTAAATAAGGTAGTTTGAGGAGTTTTGATTATCAATGTTAACGAATATTTGTGCTGAATACATAAATATTTGATTTCCTAAAACACAACAAGAAAAATGTATTAGTTTGTGAAAACTAGTATAGCTTTCTTCTCTCATTTAAGAAAGTTCCATCAGAATAGTGCAAACGGTTCAGTTCAGTTCAGTCACTCAGTGGTGTCTGACTCTTTGGAACCCCATGCACTGCAGCACGCCAGGCTTCCCTGTCCATCACCACCTCCCGGAGTTTACTCAAACTCATGTCCATTATGTCGGTGATGCCATCCAACCATCCCATCCTCTGTTGTCCCCTTATCCTCCCACCTTCAATCCTTCCCAGCATCAGGGTCTTTTCCAATGAGTCAGTTCTTCACATCAGGTGGCCAAAATATTGGAGCTTCATCTTCAGCATCAATCCTTCCAGTGAATGCTCAGGACTGATCTCCTTTAGGATGGACTGGTTGGATCTCCTTGCAGTCTAAGAGACTCTCAAGAGTCTTCTCCAACACCACAGGTCAAAAGCATCAATTCTTTGGCCCTCAGCTTTCTTTATAGTCCAACTCTCACATCCATACATGACCACTGGAAAAACTATAGCTTTGACTAGACAGCCCTTTGTTGGCAAATTAATGTCTCTGCTTTTTAATGTGCTGTCTAGTTTGGTCATAGCTTCTCTTCCAAGGAACATGCAAATGATTAAAGATACTATAAAGTTTGTCCCAATTTTAAAAATGAGATTCCTGCTGGAAATATGGTATCTTAGTTTTCTATTGCTGCTGTAACAAATGACCATGAATTTAGTGGCTTAAAACAACACAATTATATGTTACAGTTCCATATGTCAGAAGTCTGATAAAGGTCTCACTGGACTAAAACTGAAGTGTTACTAGGCTTTGGGGAAGAATCCATTTCTTTGTCTTTTTCAGTTTCTAGAAGCTGTATGCATTTCTTGTGGAGAAGGCAATGGCAACCCATTCCAGTACTCTTGCCTGGAAAATCCTATGGATGGAGGAGCCTGGTGGGCTGCAGTCCATGGGGTCGCTACGAGTCAAGACACGACTGAGCGACTTCACTTTCACTTTTCACTTTCATGCATTGGAGAAGGAAATGGCAACCCACTCTAGTGTTCTTGCCTGAAGAATCCCAGGGATGGGGGAGCCTGGTGGGCTGCCATCTATGGAGTCGCACAGAGTCAGACACGACTCTAGCGACTTAGCAGCAGCAGCATGCATTTCTTGGCTTGTAGCTCTCTTCCTCTATCTTTAAGGCCTATAAAGTTGAATCTCTAACTTTTCTTCCTTTGGTCCCATCTTTTTTCTGACTACACCCAAGAAAATTCCCTACTTTAAACAACTCATGTGATTAGAGTGAGTCCACCCAGATAATCCAGGATAATCTCTTCATCTCAAGGTCCTTAATCTTTATGCATGTGCAAAGTCTCTTTTACCATCTAAAGTAACGCAGTCAATTTCTGGTTTCAGGGATTAATATCCACATCTTGGTGGGGAGGCATGGGGGTTTGGGGGTGGTGTGTGTGTGTGTGTGAATCATTCTGCCTATCACTTATTTTTAAAGCACTGTAGGTTTATATGCATAGTTTGAAATATTATTTGTCAGTGGCAATCACTGGCAGAAAAATAAAGTTTTGGCAGATTTACAGCTATTAATTAATTTGTGTGTGTGTGTGTGTGTGTGTGTGTGTATGTGTGTGTGTGCGTGCTATAGAGGATGACATAGAATTTAACAAAGATACTTGCCTAATATGAATTAAATAAAAGAATCTAATTCCCTACAATATTTTTAAACTCTTACTCTTACTGTTTCCAACTTTAGATTATAACTACAGGATAATGGTGGTGGTGGTGTCCGACTCTTGCAACCCCATGAACTGTAACCCACCAGGCTCCTCTATCCACGGGATTTTCCAGGCAAGAATACTTGAGTGGATTGCCATAACATCATCTAAATTAATTTTTTACCTCTTAAATTATTTGCATTTTTTACTGAACTCATTCATTTAATACAATTTAATTTCAATAACATTAATGACTATAAACACCAAACCTTATTTGGTTTCATAAATGAAGCACCATAAATATAAATAACCTATTGTTCTTGAAAGGATTTTCTCTTCTTAATTGAAAACAAATGGAACCTAAGTTAAACTAAATGAGTGTTTATCTTTCATTCCAACACAAAGGTTATTACTTAGTGCAAGTGTGTACATGGTTATAAACAGAAGAAACAAGCAGTTGATTACTTTAACTTTGGAAAAGTCTAAGCTTAACAATTTGAAATGTCAATATGAAGAAATACACGACTGTATTTTAGGCAGTTCAGAATATTTCTAAATGAATTTCTCAATTTCTGCTTATGACTGTGGGTTTAGTAAAGAATGAGTGTATCTTCTTGTGAAGGGCTATTTATTTGATGTTTTCCTAAAGTGTTTTTCTAAGAACATAGAGATACTTCCTATTTAAATGAAACCAAGTAGTAAAAAGCATTTAGCAAACTCTTGTTGAGGACAGTATGTTCATGCTGTAATTCTTTTAAAACCTAGCTTATTATTTGCTGTGACAAATTTCAGAAGCTATTAACTCAAGTTTTCTATTATAACTTCATTTTCCTCTAACAGGATACATTTATTTCATGAAGCCCAATATTGCCAGATGGTTAAAACTTAACCAAATCCAAGTTATTCACTTAGATTAAAATTCAAAATGTATTAATGAAGACTGCAATATGTATTTCATTCCTGCTCCATGAATGTATATACATTTCAGGCTCTTATAAGCATGAGTGAGAGGTGACTTACCTTTGGCAGCATGATATATACTAAGATCTGAGGCATCTTCCACGTTTGCAACTTGGGCTCAATCAGACACATAAAGGAGATGCTTTGAATCTGCCTCAGGACCATCTCCTTAGGACCTCTGTGCAGCCACCTATTGCTATACTACTTTCTCCAACATGCTGGGAGTTTTCCACCTTCCAGAGCCCCAGAGATCCTGTGTTCCCTCCCTTCTCAAATCCCCCTGCCCATCAGTGTATTCTCTATCCTGAGAATTTGTGTTCCAGTATTTGCTTCTTTCTTAAGTTATTTTTTTATTGAGGTGCATTGGTTTATAAATTATATGTTTCATGTATACAACATTAATTTCTACTTCTGTATACAACATGCTCACCAGCAAAAAGTTAGTTTCCGTCTTTCACCATACAGTTGTTCTGCTTTACCCATTCTTCCCTCCATACCTACCTCTTCCTTTCTGGTAACTGCTACTTTGTACTCTGCATTTACATTCTCCCTTTTGTTTGGTTTGTTCACTTATTTTGTCTGTTTCTTTATAGCCCACATATGAGTGAAATCATATGGTATTTGTCTTTTCCCATATGGCTTATTTTACTTAGCATAATGCCCTCAAGGTCCATCCAAGTTGTTCCAAATGGTAAGACTGTATTCTTTATATAGAATATGGATTTTTTTGGAATATGGATGACTAATATTCCATTGTGCATATGATACACACACACACACACACTAATGGGGCTTCTCAGGTGGCACAGTGGTAAAGAATTCACCTGCCAATGCAAGAGACGTGGGCTCAATCCCTTGATGGGGAGATTCCCCTGGAGGAGGAAATGGCAAACCACTCCAGTATTCTTGCATGGAAAATTCCATGGACAGAGGAGCCTGGTGGGCTACAGTCCATTGAGTCACCAAAGGTGGACACAGCCGAGTGACAGAGCACACATATACACATACACACCACATCTTCTCTATTTACGTGTCTTTTGACAAACACTGAGGTTGCTTCCATCTCTGGGCTATTGTAAATAATGCTGCTATGAGCACTGGAGTGCATGTACCTTATAAGGTATATCGCTACAGAGAATCAGTAAAATAATATGGTAAATAAACTGTGATCAAATCCAAATACCTCAAAACGTTACAAACAACAGCCCAAGTTGACAACACAGAGAAGTTGCAGAGTTGCTCTAAGAAATGCTTTCTCTTAAAGGTGCTTTTATTTTGTTAGTCTCATTCTCTGAATAATCTATCCGATTCCAATGAAGAAATGAGGCTTTTTCACCACTCTTAGAAGCATTTTGCATTGATCTGACTCCAGCTGGAGTTCACTTCTGAGTGTTTCATTTGAGCAAATTGGAGCACATGCAGAAAAGATGGAGTAGGAATAGGAAAGGTTAGCAAACAAAGAAATATAATAAAGTTGTAGGAGGTTGAAAAGGAGCTTACTGGAGATGTGATAGCTGCTTTCAAATATTTTAAAAGCTGTCATGCAGGAAAAGGATTATTAGAGTTGTTCCATACAGTGATACAAGTTGAAAATTTCAGGAAAGTAGTTTTCTAACTAAAATAAGGTGGAGCTTTTCTACAATTAGAGCTGACTTAAATGGAGGAATCATTGTTACAAACTACTTTGGCCACCTGATGCAAAAAAGCTGCTCATTGGAAAAGTCTCTGATGCTGGGAAAAATTGAGGGCAGGAGGAGAAGTGGGCTACAAAGGATGAGATAGTCGGATGGCATCACTGACTCAATGGACGTGAGTTTGAGCAAACTCCAGGAGATAGTGAAGGACAGGGAAGCCTGGTGTGCTGCAGTCCATGGGTCACAGAAAGTTGGACAGGACTTAGTGACAGAACAACAAATGTTATAAAATATTAAATGTTCTAAGCAAATTCCCAAATCATCTATTAAAATATCAAAGAGGGAATTTTTACATTGAGTAAAAACTGGAGTAGATGAGCTCAGGCCACTTTGAATTCTAAGATTCTATTTAGTTCTTCTATAAATTTCTCATGAGAATATTTAAATGGTTTTGTGTTGATACTCCTTTATTTCATCAAAGTTGGCTAAGGTACTCTTTACTTGATGGAAGCAGAGAATGGAGAAGTACACAATTCTATTTCTAGCCTAGCTCACTACACAAATTCTTTATATATTGTAATAAAATATTCAAATTTGTGGTTCAAGGAAAACACATATACACAGATAGTCAGTTAGGAATTTGGGAAGCTTATGCTTAGAATTCAAATTTTATTCTTTTGTAAATTTCTAGAATAGACAATTCATTTTGACAAGGAAGAACAAAGTTAGAAAATTTGTACTACCTGATTACAACTATAACTATAAATTCACAACAAGCAACATAGCTCACAATTAAAATAAGGATAGATGTATAATAGGTCAATAGAATAAATCTAGAAATTAGCACACACATGCATATATTTATATATATATACCAAATTTATTTTTGATGAAATTGCCAAAGTAATTCAGTGAAGAAGATAGTCTAAGTGGTGCTTAAACAAATGGGCATTTACACAGTGAAAAAAAAAAAAACAACACTTCATTCTTTACCTCACATCATAAACAGATATTAACTTGAAATGGAACATAAACCTAAATTTATGTGCTGCAACTATAAAACCAACTAGAAGAAAGTATAGGATAAAATTTTGTGGCCTATTAAGCAAAGGTTTCCTAGATAGGACACAAAATGCACAAACCATAAAGGAAAAAAGATGATAAATTGAACTTCATTAAAACTAAAATATTTTCTTTATAAAACACTTCTAAGGAAATGAAAAGATGAACCATAGACTGGAAGCAATATTTGCATAACACTTATATGATAAAAAGGCTGTATTTAGAATATATAAAGCATTTTTACAACTCAAAAATAAAAGACAAACAACATAATTAAATAGTGGATGAAAGATCTAAAAGGACATGTTATAACAGAAACTACCCTGTTAGCAAATAAGTTTATGAAATGTGCTCAAAATCATTAATACTTAGGGAAGTGCAAACTGAAACCACAACAGGTTTGCACTCTATACCTACTGAAGGGTATACATACACACGTGTGCGCACACACACACACACACACACAAATATAGACACTCACACATAATCTGTTACTCGATCAAGTGCTAGAAAGAATTCAGAGAAGAGTTCTTGGATATTAGAGAGGATGTAAAATGATAAAGCCCTTTGAAAAATGTTTTGAAGCATTGATAGTTATCTAGTTTAAAACACAGTTATCAAAAGACCCACTAGAAATATATATAAAATATATATAAATATATTTTACCCATGAATATAAAAACATATCTACACAAAGATTCTTAGGTGAATAATGTTTACAACAAGTTTATTCATGTTTGTCAATGGCTAAAACAATTCAAATGTCCATTACCCAGGTGATAAATAAACATACAGTGATTTTCCTATGCAACTGAAATACTACTGGTAAGTAAAAATAAATGATCTATTGATACTTGCACCAGCATAAATGAATTTCAAAAATTTTCTGCTAAGTGAAAGAAGCCACACAAATAAGCTGTATAGTGATTCTGTTTATATGTCATATGAGAAAAGCCAAAGTAAAGGAACAAAACGTCAAATAATCCTTGGGGTGGGTGAAGGAAAGAGAGAAAGGAAATTGACTTCCATGGACATGAAAACACTTTTTGGATTAATAGACACATTCTCCATGTTGATTGTGGTGGTGTTTCCATAACTATATGTTTCAAAGTTCATCGATTTATGCTCCAAAATTTAATTATAATAATTTACTGTATGCAAATTATACCTCAATCTCAATACTTGTCTTTAAAAAAGAAAGCATATAGAAGATTTATGCTGTCTATACAAAACAATAATTTACAGAAATCTTACTATAAGTAATGATAGGCTAGAAGCAATAGAATAATATCTTCAAGTACTGAGGGGAAATACCTATTAACCTATCATTTTAATAGCCATTTAAGCTATTATTTAAGAATGGGGGTAAAATGTTAACACTATTAGATAAATATTTGTGCTCAGTTACTGAATCATGTCCTACTCTTTGCAAGCCTCTGGACTACTGCCTGCCAGGCTTCTCTATGGGATTTTTCAGGCAAGAATATTGGCATGGGTTGCCGTTTCCTTCTCCAGGGTATCTTCCCCACCTAGAGGTCAAAACCACATCTCCTGTGCCTCCTGCATTGTAGGCAGATTCTTTACTACTGAGCCATGCAGGAAACCCCACTAGATAAATATAAAAGATTACAAATAAAATCCCAATCAAAGAACTAATAAGGAACATGTCTCAGTGAGAAGAAAATTAAAACCAAGAGAAAGGAGTCTTTTGCAAGAGATGCATAAACAAAACACAGAAAGTGATAACACAAAGGAAGAAATGATATTAATGTCATACTGAGTAGAACTGTGAAGTAAATTTTAAATAAAGAGAAATATTATAAATTGATGTGACATAATTTCTGATAAAAAATACACTGAAAAGAGTGCATTATCTATTGCTGCATGATGAAGTTATCACAAATTTAGAAGCCTAAAACAATATAATTTTTATCTCACAGCTTCTGTGAGTCAGGAGTCTGCATAGATTAACCGAGTCCTCCATTTCCCAGTCTCAAAAAGGCATAATCAAGGTACTGACCAGAACTGGTTCCTCATTCACAAGCTCACCTGATATGACATTCTTTTCCAAGCTCATGTGGATATTGTCAGATTGAGGGCCTCACATTCTTGCTGGTGTTGCTCCAAAACGACCTTCCATCAGTGGCTGTAGGAGCTTACTAAAAGGTTGCTTGCTTCTAAACCAGCAATGATGTATATCACATTAAAAGATGGACATTATAGCTTTACATAACATAACCAAGTACAGCCACATACATCCCATCATCTTTGACATTTCCCAAGAGAAAAATGTAAGACACAGTTTCCACACACACTGAAGAGGACATTTGAATACCTGAAGAGAAGGATCAAGAGGACCACCTTAGTGTCTGTTTGCAACAAGGAGAGTAAACATACCATGAACAAGTTGACATAGCTAAATAAACATCGAATAACTTGGGCAGTTTAAGTACAAAAAATAACACAATATTAAAAATGGTATATAATGATCCATTATATATGCAAATAATTAGATTATGAATGATTAAAAGGAGATAGCAGAGGGTTAACATGTAAAGATTCCCATATTTTTTCAGGAGTAAAAAGATATGCTGATTTATGCAAATATAACAAAAAATAACTGAGTAAAGAAGAAAACTGGAAGGCAAGGGAGAAAGGGAAATTATACTCAACTGAATGCAGAGTTCCAGAGAATAGCAAGGAGATATAAGAAGGCCTTCTTAAATAAACAATGCAAAGAAACAGAGGAGGGAAAAAAGGAATGGGAAAGACTAGAGATCTCTGCAAGAAAATTGGAGATATCAAGGGAATATTTCATAGAAAGACGTGCATGATAAAGGATAGAAAGAATAAGGACCTAACAGAAAAAGAAGAGATTAAGGAGAGGTGGCAAGAATACACAGAAGAATTGTATATATAAAAAGAAAGAAAGGTCTTAACCACAATGGTGTGGTCATTCACCTAGAGCCAGACATCCTGGAGTGTGAAGTCAAGTGGGCTTTAGGAAGCATTACTATGAACAAAACTAGTGGAGGTGACAATTCCAGCTGAGCTGTTCAAAGTCCTAAAAGATGATGTGATTCAAGTGCTGCACTCAATATGTTAGCAAATTTGGAAAACTCAGTAATGGCCATAGAACAGGAAAATGTCAGCTTTCATTCCAAACCCAAAGAAGGGCAATGCCAAAGATTGTTCAAACTACTATACAATTGTATTCACTTCACATGCTAAACAAGGTTAATGCTCAAAATCCTTCAAGCTAGGCTTCAGCAGTATGTGAGCTGAAAACTTGCAGATGTACAAGCTGGGCTAAGAAAAGGCAGAGGAACTAGAGATCAAATTGCTAACAATGGCTGGATCATGGAGAAAGCAGGAAATTCCAGAAAATCATTGACTTCTGCTTAATTGACTACACTTAAGTTTTGACTCTGTGAATCACAATAGACTGTGGAAAATTCTTCAAGAGATGGGTGTACTAGACCACCTTACCTGTCTCCTGAGAAACCTGTATGTGGGTCGAGAAGAAACAGTTAGAATCGAACATGGAACAAGTGACAAGCACAAAATTGAGAAAGAATTATGACAAGGCTGCACTTTGTTATCCTGGTTATTTAGCATATGCAAAGTACATCATGCAAAATGCTGAGCTGGATGAATGACAAAGTGGAGTCAAGATTGCTGGGAGAAATAACAACCTCAGATATTCAGATTATACCACTCTAATGATAGAAATGAAGCAGAATTAAAGAGCCTCTTGATGAGAGTGAAAGAAAAGAGTGAAAAAGCTGGTTTAAAACTCAACATTCAAAAAGCTAAGATCATGACATCGGGTCCCATCATTTAATGGCAAATCAAAGGAGAAAAAGTGAAATCTGACAGATTTTATTTTCTTGGGCTTCAAAATCACTTTGGACAATAACTGAAGCCATGAATTTAGAAAACGCTTGCTCCTTGGAAGGAAAGCTAGGACAAACCTAGACAGCATATTCAAAAGTGGAGATACCACTTTGCTGACAAAGTCCATCTAGTCAAAGCTATAGTTTTTGCCAGTAGTCATGTATGAATGTGAGAGTGGGAACATGAAAAACATGAAGAGCCCTGAAGAATTGATGATTTTGAGCTGTGGTGCTAGAGCAAACCCTTGAGAGTCCCTTGGACAGCAAGGGATATCAAACCAGCCAATCCTAGAGGAAATCAATTCTAAATATTCATTGGAAGGACTGATGCTGAAGCTGAAGCTCCAATATTTTCACCACCTGATGCACAGAGCCAACTCACTGTAAAAGATCCTGATGCTAGGGAAGATTGAAAACAAAAGGAGAAGGGGGGTGGCAGAGTATGAGATGATTAGATAGCATCACTGACTCAATGGACATGAATCTGAACAAACTCCAGGACATAGTGAAGGACAGAAGAGCCTGGCGTGCTGCAGTCCGTGGGGTTGCAAAGTTTTGGCCAAGACTTATTTACTCAACAACAACAAAACAGAGGAGAAAATAACATACAACTTCAAAATCATTAGAGAAAAAATATATTACAGTAATTTATTTCTGATCCATGAGCAGAATTAAAATTAAAATCAGATGTTATTTTATTGTAATAGGTTAATAGTAAAGTGTGTATAAGTGGAATTTGGAGAAACATCTTAAAAGTGCTTCTACTGACTTTTAAAAATTACAGAATTTTAACATGGAAAAAATTACTACCCATAAAATTGTTTCCTTTATATTGCAAAAAAAGAATATCAGAGTCTATAGAAGTATGATTAGCTTGAGGTCACCATAACTCTTATAATACTTTTATTTTTTTCAAGTAATTTATCCCATATATTTGCTTTAAAAAACAGTGTTTTATAACAGCATATATTTCTTACTTTAAAATGCTTTTCATTTTCCACAAATTATTTTTTATTGCCAATTTGGTTTGCCATTTAAATTATAAATTAAATTTCTAATTTAGTTAAAGAATATTCCTTCTATCTTGCTTATCTGTGATAGCTGCCACAAAGTATATTATCATCAAACTGTGGAAATAAACTCGGTAGCAAATGATATATTCTCAATGCTTTCAATGTGGATAGCACTTGAAGTATACCTCATTCCCAATGAAGATAAAGTACAAAGGGATAAAAAACATATATATCTGATTTATGAAGGATGTATTGTGTAGAATACTCCAACCAATGATTTGGAAAATACCCATATCAATATACTATTATGAGTGCAGACTTCAGATTTATTAGAAGCGGTCACACATTACCCAGTTACCATATTTCCAAAGATACTGAAATGCAAATTTTGACATTAGCTACTAAATCACACACACAACAATAACAACAAAACTTCTAGGAATAATTAGAGCAGCAAATCCCTTTTTGTTTTTTAACTATTTGTTAACAAGTTCAGTTCAGTTCAGTCGCTCAGTCATGTCTGACTCTTTGCAACCATGTTAATAAGTTGCTCAAGTTTAAATCTTTTAATGTAGTATATGTTGATTCTACCTCAGCCTCTTTGGAGTAAGTAATGCTACTTATCTTCATTACCAAAATAAAAAAAAAAATTTTTAAGGTGCCTATAAAATTTTAAGTTCTCCTCAAAGTCCTAAGTGACATGTAACCAAGAAAACTTTGGAAAATTTGATTTGAGAAGTATGTACATAAAATAAGGAATTAGATTTAAAGTGCATGTGCTTAAGAAAAAGCTCTTTCTGATGTAAGGGTAATACATAGGGAGGAATGAGAAACAACTCGATTTGTATAACTAAGCTGCACAATCCTTACATATTATGGGCAACATTTAATGTCATTCCATTTTCAAGCAAATGACACCAAAACATTTGAAATAGTTGGACCTTAGAGGAGTTTCATTTATTTTTGTGTCAATACAAAAAACTTAATTGTTTTTTATTGTCTTAGTCTGTATGTCTGGGATTTGTAATATATAAATACATTAATAGCTTAATTAACCATTAGAAATATACAATTTTATAGCAAAATCAGTAAACATCTATCATTACTATAACATATTATTGATGATATTATTAATATGATATACATTTATGTTATTGGCTAATGTTTTAATGGGCTTTTCCTCCAGCAAACAGTGGCCTTCTCATATCACTACTATACTTATTAGTTAGAAAATAGTAGGAAGTAAGCTGTTTATAACACATGGACAGATGCTATTTCCAGGGCCAAATCATACTTACAAAGATACTATAACATTAACAAAGTCAATACCTTCAATACCTTTATGGAAACTTACTCTGTAAATGACTCTTACACACATATTTTATTCCTAATCTTCTTTTCTTCTCTATTTTTAGTAATACTATATATGCTGCTATTTTGTCAAGGGATTTTTGGAAGACTCCAGTGGCAATGGACTCCTTAGGGATGATTATTTACTTTACTTTCTTTTCTGATTTTCCTCATCTAATTAGAAATGAAGTTATCTATAATTAAATAGGTATATACGAACAAAGTACTGTCCACACTTTATACCATGTTATTTGTGTCTGCTTAAGGACAGAGCGTGGCTACAAGCTAACCAGGCATGGGGAGGAAACGTCTTGAGCATAAGGAATGCCTGGCACCACAGACAGAGGGCTAGAGCTCTTCGCTGTCTGCCTGCGTGTCCAGACTGGATCACTGCCTCTTCAGTTGCCTCCGCAAGACAGTGTGATAGCAAAGCCATCCCAGCCTGTCGTGATTGGGGTCTAACACCAGCAATTCACTAGAACCAGGACTGGAAGCAACTGTGGATTACAGCAGGGCCCCTGTAACCAGCCCACCCCATTCCCTCTTTGTTCCTTCATACCTTCAATGTAAGACAAATAAAAACAAGGGAGGAAAGGTCTCAAAGAGAGTGTGTAGAAGGAAGAGAAACAGAATGTCCCTGGAGGGCAGAGTTGTCGCTGACAGGGCAACAAAGAAGGGCGGTCAAGCCCACTCACAGCGACAGCATCTGTCAGGCCCTGGGCTTTGTCTCAGTACGCAACACCTGTTATCAGAGGAGTACATCCTCAAAGGAAAAATAACACAGATCCAAGGTGCTCACTAGTGATCAAGGAAAGATAACGATGAGAGAGAAAGTGAACGAAGAATTGAGACTGAGGAAGGAAGAAGTGTTGGGAGAAGAATGGTACAGAAATGCACAGATGGTGGGAAGATAAAATATGGAGACAGACTGAAAGGAGGGTAGATTAATGGAGGTATAAAAAGGAGAGACATTGAAGAAGAAAAGAAAAACTAAGAATAGAGAAATGTCACGATTGCATATAAAGTGAGAATATTACTGCAGTTAATTATCTCTAGTCATATCTTTCTGTTCACTAGGACCTTGGGCATAAGCATATACTGTCATCAGTTATCAGTACACTTTAAAGTATTCGTTTACTCTTCAGAAATTTTAAAAAGATAATTTCTACTCAGAGAATTATACACTTTTATATTTACAATGTATCATTTAATTTTAGGTAAAACCTCACTTGCTGTTGAAATTCTAAAAAGTTTACACTAATGTATGATTGACTAAGTATATGTTTTTAAAAATAAATGATTTTAATTGGGAAATTAACTTTTAAAACTTCACTATTTCTGTCATTTACAAACAGAGACTCAAAGTGCTTTTGACATTTGAAAGTTGTCAGATTGTCTTATCCTGTTTTTCAGATAGATAAATGCTACTTAGTTCATAACTATTGGAGCCTACGTTTAAAGCAAGTATTTATAGCATTGCACTAAACACTTCTTTCTCTAACAAAAATAAGTTTTAAGTTCTAATAGGTTTTAAAATCTGACAATATTCAGTAAGAATATTATAGCAGATTGCTTTATTATTCCCTATTCCTCACCCTTTTCTGTATCCCAACCTTCTGCTCTGTCAATACCGTATACAGTTCCTCCAACTACAGGCAGAATGTATTTCCTGTCCTTGTTAATTCTGGGCTTAACCATGCCACTTACTCTAGCCAATGGGATATGAGCAGAAGTGCCCATTTCAAGTCTATGTCTTGGAGAAGTCACATATTTCTGCTGATCTCTCCCACACTCTGTCATGGTGTATGTTCATTGGCTCAAGGAAAATAAGTCATGTAGAGTAAATCTGGAACAACCTAAACACAAACTATATCCACCAATCCTGGCTGACGAGAAATTTAGAGAACTTTTGTTACCTGTGATGAAGATTATCCATTAAATTTCTCCTTAATTATAAGGCATTAAACCCAGTTCCCTTAAGGTAAAGAGCAAGGGAAGGGTGGTCACTATCATAACTTCTGTTCAAAAGGTATTTAATGCACTAGTTATAACTAGAAATAGCATTAATAGTTCATACACAATATTTCCTTAGAATTAGAAAAATTCTCTATATTCATGACCACTGTATTTTCCCCTTATTTCTAATTTTTTTAATCTCTCTTTTTCTCTCTTTTTTCCCCTTCCTTGTATTTCCCATAAAACTATTTATTTTATTGGAATTTCCTAAGAAATACATTTTGAATTATTTATTTTACAGATTTTCTATAGTATGTTTCTTATATTTTCTTATTTTTGTTTATAAAATTTATATGCTTAACATGGAAAACAATTGTATCAGGATAGTCCATGAACATTATTTCTGTTTCTAAATATCAAGTTTTAACTTAAATAATTAATAGTATGCAATTTTATTGTTTTACTTCTTGTTTTGATGATTTATCAACATAAAATAGTATATAATGACATTTTCATGCCATAATTAAATGCTCAACACAATGCAGTATGTTCACTTTTAAAAAGAAGAACACAATACTAAATATATATTTGATAGAAACATTTAAATGAACTGTGGAAATTACAGCCAATTATCTTCCATTATTAATTCTGGTAAACTTAATATTATAACTGGCTCATCTAACATAAGTATGCTTGTGTGTGTGCTAAGATGCTTCAGTCCTGTCCAATTCTTTGTGATTCTATGGACTGTAGCCCATCAGGTTCCTCTGTCCATAGGATTCTCAAGGCAAGAATGCTAGTAGGTTGCCATGCCTTCCTCCAAGGGATCTTCCCAACCCAGGGACATACCTGCATTGCAGGCAGATTCTTCACCGCTGAGCTACCGAGGAGTGAGTGAGTAAGTGAGTGAAGTCGCTCAGTCGTGCCCGACTCTTTGTGACCCCATGGACGATAGCCTATCAGGCTCCTCTGTCCATGGGATTCCCCAGGCAAGGATACTGGAGTGGGCTGCCATTTCCTTCTCCAGAGCCACTGAGGAAGCCCCAAACAAAAGTAAAATCACATATAAAAACTATAATTCTTAAAGAGAATCTGAATCTGATATGACCTCTGTGAAGCACTAAATAGTTACAGAGGCATCTGCTTATAATTCACATTTATTTATCTAAAATCTTAAGGTACTGGAGATATATTTTTACATTGTAATGAAAATATTTATTTTCAGCCTAAGTAGATATATTTTATATAATGGTATTGTAACTCATTCCGCACTTGTGAAACAGTGTTCGAACCAGAATAATAGCTAAGATACCTTATAACTATAATTATAGCTACTTATTGAAGGTAATCCCTGGAGAAGGAAATGGCAACCCACTCTAGTATTCTTCCCTGGGAAATCCCATGGACATAAGGGCCTGGCAGGCTACTGTTCACAGGGTCACAAAAGAATCAGACGTGACTTAGTGACTAAACATCATTGAAGGTAGTTAAAAATATATCTCTGTAAAGAAATGTGAAAGAATTGTTTGATTTCAACTGGATTTTCTTAGCATGGGCTTTTCAATCACAAAGATAGTGGACAGGGTAAGAGAGAAGAAGAAGTATAAAGAATGAAGATGTGAACTGTTTACTGAGATCTCAGCAATTCATACCAGTTTAGAGAATGAGAGGTAAGACTCAATCTCTTGTCTTCAACAAAATGAAATGGCTTCATTAAAATGCCTAGCATGATTCACATAAGACAAAATTTACAAAGTTTTGGGTAGTTTTACTTAACTATGAAGATTTAGAAAAAAGCTAACAATACTGTTTGATCTGTTCCAGTTCTGCACAAATCTATTAATTTACTGATAGAAGAGGAGGCACACAGAAAGTTCATGTCCAAGGTTGATGTCTTCAATGACTCTAATATATTACAAGTGAATACAGTGATGTTTTTGAGTTATAACAGACCAAAGGGATATGGCTAAAATAAATAGCCTCTCTAAAGAAGTTTCTCAACTAAAATCTATCAACTAAGATAGAATACTTCCAGAATCCAATGCCTTTTTGAGTACTATCATTTTCATCATACAGGAATAAAAATCAATAAAATTTTTTAAAAAATCAATAGATCGCTTTTTAAACCCCTTACTACCTATTCTGCTCAAGTGGAAAGAAGGTTGTACAGCCTCTGAACATGAAAACTACTGCTTACTGAAGCCAGATCCACTGGTTGGTGACTTATGTTCTTATGTTTTCTAAGTGTTTTTTTCTCTGAAAGTTACAGATGGAGTCCAAGGGCAAGGAGTGAGGGGGGTTGCGGGCCGGGGGGGGAGTAGGAGAAAAGAATCTGAAATCAGAGCTTGGAGAGATCAACATTTCTAGGGAATGTAGCCACCTGTGTGTCTGTAGGTAAGATTCTGCCTGCCCTAAAAACTTTTCAATGAAACTGATGGAAAATTGAGATACACATGATTTCATAAACTCTGATGCTGAGCCTATCAGAAGAAATAAAATGAAAATCTTCCACTGTGATATTTTATGCTTTCAGGGGCCTAACATTATGACAAAATTAAAGTCATAGGAAATTGTATAAAGTTAAACATAAATGGAATACCTAGGTGGAAAAATGTTTATAAGTGGCATTATTGCCTTAACTCTAACAACATGAGCAGAACTACTATAATCATGTTCAGTGGTAATATGGAACCATATGCGGTAAAATAAAATAGAGGACAAATATACAAATACATCTGCTGCTACAGATTTTCAGCCTTTTAACAACCGTAGATGTCTGTTTGGGGTCTGACTCTGACTCTATCCTACTGTTTTATGTATTTTTCTGTAATTTTGTGAGATTAACTGTGCCAACTTGCAGATCTCTCCTAAATGTTAATTCTCCTTGCAACTTTTAGAATGTTGGAACTGGAACACTCTTTTGCTGAATGAGTAATCCTCAAAACCAAACTGTTCTGGTACCATCTTAAGTACTTAGTTAAATAACTCTTTAAAGTCCTTTTTTTGTAATTTCAAAGCATGGACTCCCTCATGCAATCTTCCTATTTTCTGCTGTTTCTTTTTTCCTCTTCTTTGTTTACTTACTGTACCCACATCATACTTTCATGTTTGATGTATTAGGTGTTTTCTTGATTAGGTGGCAGAGTAGTAAAGAAGTCTCCTGACAATGCAGAAGATGTGGATTTGATTCCTGGGTCGGGAAGATCACCTGGAGGAGGAAATGGCAATCCACTCCACTATTCTTGCCTGGAAGATTCCATGGACAGAGGAAACTGGGGACTACAGACCATGGGTTGAAAAAGAGTTAGACATGACTGAGCACACACACACACAGATATTTTAGATAATATATTGTAGTATTTCTGGATATAAATCCTGCCACTCTAGAGCTTATTGTTTGTATTTTTTGCTTGCATATTTATTTAGTGACTTCACTGCAAGAGTTAAGAAAATATTATTTCCTCTACATTGTGCAACTTCTGACTGTCTTCTTGGAAAGAACAGTCTTGGGTATGTGAACAATGCCTTAGACCACCATAGATGGCTGTCACTTTATCCAGGCTCTCTTAGACTGTAGAATATCTCTTTATTTTATCCACTAAACTTCTGACTGGTCTTCTATTTATCAAGTCAATCTTATAGCTTCTGCTAGTCAGTATATGATTATTTTATTGTGTTTAAAAATGTCCTGGTGCTTGCATGCAAAGTTGCTTCAGTCATGTCCAACTCTTTGTGATCCTATGAACTATAGCCTGCCAGGTTCCTCTGTCCATGGAATCCTCCAGGCTAGAATACTGTGGAGTGGGTTGCCATGCCCTCCTCCAGGGGATCTTCCTGACCCAGGGATCAAACCTGTGTCTCTTAGGTCTCTTGCATTGGCAGGTGGGTTCCTTACCGCTAGCCACACTTGGGGAATTTATCAATTGCTCCAGAGTCTGATCCAGTTAAAGTTCAACCCTTTTTACAGGGAAGCTTGTTTTTAGTCTCTGAAGTTTGCTGTGACTGAAGGAGGATTTATCTTACCTCTTTCCCTGCTTCCCTCAATTAAACTAGCTGATTTACCACTATTCTCGTTGCTAATATTAATAGCATCATGGAGCTACAATCCCCTCTCAATTACCCAACAACAAAATGTTGCTTGTTTTCAACACAACCCTTAAGAATAAACTTTATGCTTTTTTTCCAAAATAAAGTCATTCCCCACTTTTGGTCAAGCTATGAAATTCTCAGCTTTTACTGTCTGCCTTTCCCTCTAAGCAGAGCTTCTGAGCCACTGCACTGGAATTGAAAGAGGGACAACAGCCTGCTTCCCTCTGTGAACTATTTCCCACTATTTCTCTATGAACAGTCTGTAAGATGGGGATGGTATCACTGTTCTTATCAGCTTGGCCCTTCTAGTCTAAAATCTGTATGAGCAAGCTAGGGTGGAAACAGTTGGAGCCAAGTATGCTCAACCAGTTGCAACTAAAGCAGACACTGTGCTCCATGAATGAGTTAGATGGCAGAAGAGAGCTCTTGTCCTCTCTTTTTTATCCATGCCTGCTTGGAATAGAGCTACTGCAACAGAAAACTGGGAGATATGACAAATATCTAAGGCTGATCCCTCTGGGGATGAAATCACAATCTTACCTGGGAGCTGGAGGAAGTGGAAGTCTTGTATTAATCCAAAACAGAGATTCCATCACACTTAGCTGGAGTGGACAAGGGAGGAATGGGAGACTTATGGTTCAAATGCCAGAGATGCTCCCTGTTCTTAATGAAAGTTGATTTTCTTGAATAAATCTTTATCCATTTACCATATGCCCTTAAGGCAGTTTTCAGACTTTAACTTTTTCAAAAATAATTTTCACCATTTAAGTGGTTTGTTTCACTGATGAGACAGTCCACTGAGTGCCTTGCACTCTTTACAACTTCATTCTGGAAGTTCACAATTTCTAGGGAGTTGTTATTGTCCATTTTGCAGTCGTAAGTCTATTCATATATGAGATGCAAGACCACTACAGCAAACCTGAAGGTGATGAGTGGTAAAAAGCATAATAGCAATAGTAATCTAAAACCAACTCAGGGAGAACAAGATGGCAGAGGAGTAGGCGGACATGGAGTACATCTCTCTCCACAGATACACCAGGAATGCACCTTCAGACACAGAAGTGCATGCAGAACACCAGCTGAGAGCTGACATGAATACCTGACCAGTGGAAAAGAATATACAGAACCACACAAAACTCAGTAGGACAAAGGAGCTAGGGTGAAAAACAGGAGTATTAGTAGGACTGGACCTGCCTTTGGTGGGGTGGGGGAACTGAAGCAGGGGCCCAATCCCCACATAGGGGCAACTGTCTGATTCAGAGGAGAAACATTTAAGACTGAGAGTGAAACAGCTGATCTGTGGCAGCCTAAATGGAATGAGAGTCAAACAGTCCTTGCTGCAGCCATGCATACCCTGGACAGGGATGCAGGTCCCCTGGTAGGCACCACAGCTAGGAGCTGGAGTTTAGGGATTGTGGAGCAAACCCAGAGCAAGGCTGCTGTTGACTATGGAGAGACAGATCAAGGGGATGTAAGGGAAGAGATTGTGGTGGGAAATACCTGTAGAGGAAAGCCAGGCAGCCATGGAAGCAAGGAGATACTGCTGGGTCACACATAGTGGGTAGAGCCATCACCATAGCCTCTCTCTCCCCGCACTCCAGCATCAGTAGCTGAACAATAGAGAGGTTGGCCATCAAACACCTGACATGCTGAACTACAGAGTAGACCCCACCCAGGTGCCCCTTTAAGTGCCTGATGCGCCAATCTACAGAGTAAGACCCCAGTCAGGGGGGACCCTCTGTATGCCTGATGTGCTGAGCAACAGAGAAGGACCCCAGGCAAGGGAGTCCTCTAAGTGCCTGAAGGGTAGGAGCTATGGAGAAAGACTGGCCAAAGAGGCATTCTGACCGCCAGCTACAAGAGGCTTGAAAAAAGACCCTGCTAGGACCATAACTCCTGGGGTGGGGGCAGCCCGGGTCCCTGCACACTTTGGCCACCAGGGTCCCCGCAAGCCAAGCAGCTGCACCACCTTCGTATTCAACTCTCACTGGGGCAGAGCTGCCACAGGCGAAAACATTCTTGCATCTATGTGCACATAGTCACTTCAGTCATGTCTAACTCTTTGCGACCCTGTAGACTGTGGCCTGCCAGGCTTCTCTGTCAGGGGCGTTCTCCAGGCAAGAATACTGGAGCGTACTGGCCAATACCGGTTGCCACACCCTTCTAGAGTTGCCACACCTTTCCTGCTGCCCTAACCGCCAACTCCCCTGAGTACCTGGTGCTGCCAGAACCCCTGTGAACCAAGCAGCTGCAGCACCTCCACACCTGGCCCTCACAGGGGCAAACCCAAGTCCTCCAGGGCAGCCTCAGGAGCAAACCCCAGTGGACAACCCACAGGAAGAAGTGGAAATAAAACCATAATTGAAATGCAGGGGCAGTGAGGCTAAGGAAGAAGACCCAAAACCTTTCACCAGCTGTACAAGCTTCAGATTAAATACACAAGATCAGTTAGGCAGATTCTGTGTTGATGGAACATATAAAAGGACATTGAGAGCTCCCACAAAAGAAAATGCACTAGTTTTGATAGCTGTGGATATTGGAGGCAAGAACACACAGGAATAGGACCAGTTTAGAATCTGAGCTGCCTCCACAACAGGTTCAGAGATCAGCACAGTGTTGGAGGGCATCCTAGGGAGAGATCAAACCCTGAGCCTTTAGAGTGGGAGCACTGACTCCAAGACCCTAGACTACCAGAGAACTAACCCTAGGGAGTATCAAATAGTGAGAACTCACACAAAGGAACCACTTGAACGCAAGACACAGCATCACCCAACCACCAGTAACACCCTGTGCAGGAGCATCATCTAAAGAACAAACAAAACAAAAATACAAACCCAATCATCAGCAGACAAGATTGCCACCTCACTTGGACTTGCTCATCAGAGGAAAAACAGACAAACAAACAAAACTCAGCACAAACCTCATCCTATAGGAGCTTACACAAACCACTGGACCAAACTTAGGAGGGAAGAAACCAAAAGGAAGAAATACTTAAACCTTGAAGCCTGGAAAAAGGAGACCTCAAACACAATAACTTAAAAAAAAATGAAAAAGCAGAGAAACACTACACAAATGAGGGAACAAACTAGAAACACAGAAGTCCAAATTAATGAAGAGGAAATAGGCAAACTATGTGAAAAAGAGTTCAAAATAATGATAGTAAAGATGATCAAAAACCTTGAAAACAAAATGGAGAAAACACAAAAATCAATTAACAGACCTAGAAGAATTAAAGAATAAACTTACAGAGAAAAACAACACAATTACTGAAATTAAAAATACTCTAGAAGGAATGAATAGCAGAATATCAGAAGCAGAAGAATGAATCAGTGAGCTGGATGATAAAATGGTGGAAATAACTTCTGAAGAGCAGAATAAAGTAAAAAGAATGAAAAGAACTGAGGACAGTCTCAGAAACCTCTGGGTCAATATCAAATGCACAAACATTCAAAGTATAGGGTTCCCAGAAGGAGAATAGAAAAAGAAAGGGTATGAGAAAATATTTAAAGATAGTACAGTTGAAAATTTCCCCAACATGGAAAAGGAAATAGTCAATCAGGACAAAGAGACACAAAGAGTCCCATCCAGGATAAACCCATGGAGAAACACACCAAGACACATACTAATCAAACTAACAAAGACTAAACACAAAGAAAGAATATTAAAAACAGCAAGGAAGAAGCAACAAGTAACATACAAGGGAAACCCCATACACTTAACAGATGATCTTTCAGCAGAAACTCTGCAGGCCAGAAGGGAATGAAAGGATATATTTAAAGTATTGAAAGGGAAAAATCTACAACCAGATTATTGTACCTGCCAAGGAATTCATTCAAAATTGATAGAGAAATAAAAAGCTTTTCAGACAAGCAAAAGTTAAAGAGAATTCAGTACTGTCAAACCAGCTTCACAACAAATGTTAAAGAGACTTATATAGTCAAGAAATACAACAGGAGAAAAAAAATGATCTAGAAAATCAACCCCAAACAATTAAGAAAATGGCAATAGGAACATATATATCAAAAATTACTTTAAATGTAAATGGATTAAATGCTCCAACCAAAAGACACAGACTGGCTGAATGGATACAAAAACAAGACACATATATGCTGTCTACAAGAAAGCCACTACAGACCTCAAGACACACATAGACTGAAAGTGAGAGGATGGAAAAATATATTCCATGCAATGGGAAGCAAAAGAAAGCTGGAGTAGCAATCCTCATGTCAGACAAAATATGCCTTAAAATAAAGAAGATTACAAGAGATAAGGAAGGACACTACATAGTGATTGAGGGATCAATCCAAGAGGAAGACATAACAATTGTAAATATCTATGCACCCAACATAGGAGCACCTCAATACATATGGCAAACACTAACAGACATAAAAGGAGAAATTAACAGCAACACAATAATAGTAGGAGACTTTAACACCCCATTCACACCAATGGACAGATCATCCAAACAGAAAATTAATAAGGAAACACAAGTCTTAAATGATACATTAGATGAGATGGATCTCACTGCTATCTTCAGGACATTCCATCCAAATGCAGAAGAATACACCTTATTCTCAAGTGCACATGGAACATTCTCCAGGATAGATTACATCTTGGGTCACAAATCAAACTTCAGTAAATTTAAGAAAATTGAAATCATATCAAATATTTTTCTGACCACAACGCTATGTGCCTAGATATCAATTACAAGAAAAAAACTGTAATAAACACAAACACATGTAGATTAAACAACACACTTCTAAATAACAAACAGGTTACTGAAGAAATCAAAAAATTTCTAGAAACAAATGACAGTGAAAACATGACACCTCAAAACTTATTGGACACAGCAAAAGCAATTCTAAGGGGGGAAGTTTATAGCAATACAATCCTACCTCAAGTAGACAGCCTAACTTTACACCTAAAACAACTGGAAAAAGAAGAACAAAAAAACCCCAAAATTAGTAGAAGGAAATAAATCATAAAGATCAGAGAAGAAACAATTGAAAAAGAAATGAAAGAGACAGTAGTAAAGATTAATAACACTAAAAGCTGATTCTTTGAGAAGATAAACAAAACTGACAAAACTTTAGCCAGGCTCATCAAGAAAAAAAGAGAAGAATAAAATCAACAAAATTAGAAATGAAAAAGGAGAGGTTACAACAGACAATGGAGAAATACAAAGGATTATATGAGACTATTATGAACAACTATATAGCAATAAAATGGATAACCTGGAAGAAATGGACAAATTCTTAGAAAAGTTCAAATTCCAAGACTAAACCAAGAAGAAATAAAAATTATGAACAACCCAATTACAAGCACTGAAATTGAAGCTGTAATCAAAATCTCCCAAAAAACAAAAGCCCAGGACCAAACAGCTTCACAGGAGTGTTCTATCAAACATTTAGAGAAGATATAATGCCTGTCCTTCTAAAACTCTTTCAAAAAATTGAAGAGGAAGGAACACTTCAAAACTCATTCTATGAGGCCACCATCACCCTGATATCAAAACCAGACAAAGACAACACACAAAAAAAGAAATTATAGGACAATATCACGGATGAACATAGATGCAAAAGTTCTCAACAAAATTTTAACAAAGAGAATTCAGCAACACATCAAAAAGCTCATTCACCATGATCAAGCTGGGATTATTCCAGGGATGCAGGGATTCTTCAATATAGACAAATCAATCAATGTGATACACCATATTAACAAATTGAAAGATAAAAAGCACATGATAATCTCAATAGATGAAAAAAAAGCCTTTGACAAAATTCAGCACCCATTTATGATTAAAGCTCTTCAAAAATTGGGCAAAGAAGGAACCTACCTCAACATAGTAAAGGCCATATATGATAAGCCTACAGCGAACATTATTCTCAATGGTGAAAACCTGAAAGCATCCCGCCTAAGATCAGGAATAAGTCAAGGGTGTCCACTTTTATCACTGTTATTCAACATAATTCTGGTAGTCCTAGATATAGCAATCAGTGAAGAAAAATAAATAAAAGGAAGCCAAATCAGAAAAGAAGTAAAGCTCTCAGTGTTTGCAGATGACATAACACTGTACATATAAAATCCTAAAGATAGTATCAGAAAATTACTAGAGCTAATCAGTGAATTTGGCAAAGTTGCAGGATACAAAATCAATACACAGAAATCACTTGCATTTCTATATACTAACAATGAAAAATCAGAAAGAGAAATGACGGAATCAATCCCCTTCACCAATGCAACAAAAAGAATTAAATGTCTAGGAATAAACTTACCTAAGGAGACAAAAGAATGGTACACAGAAAACCTTAAGACACTATTGAAAGAAATCAAAGATGACATAAGCAGATGGAGAGATATTCCATGTTTCTGGGTAAGAAGAATCAATATTGTGAAAATGACTATACTACCAAATGCAATCTACAGAT
This sequence comes from Cervus canadensis, assembly GCF_019320065.1. NCBI lineage: Eukaryota > Metazoa > Chordata > Mammalia > Artiodactyla > Cervidae > Cervus > Cervus canadensis. The sequence goes on along the minus strand of NC_057409.1, from coordinate 50,376,854 downwards.
TCAATGTGATCCCTATCAAATTACCAATACATTTTTTCATAGAACCAGAACAGAGAATTTCACAATTCATATGAAAACACAAAAGACCCTGAATAGCCAAAGCAGTCTTAAGAAAGAAGAACGGAGCTGAAGGAATCAACTTTACTGACTTCAGATTATACTACAAAGCTACAGTCATCAAGACATTATGGTACTGGTACAAAAACAGAGAGATACAGCAATGGAACAAGATAGAAAACCCAGAAATAATCCCATGTACCTATGGTTGCCTTATTTTTGACAAAGGAGGCAAGAATATACAATGGGGCAAAGACAGCCTCAATAAATGGTACTGGAAAAACTGGACAGCTACAAGTAAAAGAACGAAATTAGAACACTTCCTAACACCATATACAAAGATAAATCAAAATAGATTAAAACCCTAAATGTAAGAGCACAAACAATAAAACTCTCAGAGAAAAATACAGGCAGAACACTTGATGACATAAATCAAAGCAAGATCCTCTATAACCCACCTCCTAGAGTAACAGAAATAAAAACAAAAGTAAGCAAGTGGGACCTGATTAAACTTAAAAGCTTTTGCACAGAAAAGGAAACTAGAAGCAAGGTGAAAAGACAGCCATCAGAATCGGAGAATATAATAGCAAATGAAACACTGACAGAGGATTAATTTCCAAGATATACAAGCAGCTCCTACAATTCAATACCAGAAAAACAAACAACCCAATCAAAAAGTGGGAAAACACCCAAACAGACATTTCTCCAAAGAAGACATACAGATGGCTAACAAACACATGAAAAGATGCTCAACATCACTCATTATTGGAGAAATGCAAATCAAAACCACCATGAGATATCACCTCACATTGGTCAGAATGGCCATCATCAAAAAGTCTACAAACAATAAATGCTGGAGAGGGTGTGGAGAAAAGGGAACAAACACTCTTGCACCATTGATGGGAATGCAAATTGATACAGCCACTATGGAAGATGGTATGGAGATTCCTTAAAAAACTAGGAATAAAACCAGCATATGATCCAAGCAATCCCACTCCTAGGCATGTAGCCTGAGGAAACCAAAATTGAAAAAGAAACATATATCCCATTGTTCATTGCAGCATTATTTGCAATAGTTATAACAAGGAAGCAACTTAGATGTCCATCAACAGATGAATGGATAAATAAGTTGTGGTACATATGCACAATGAAATGTTACTCAGCCATAAAAAGAAGCACCTTTGAGGGAGGTGGATGAGCCTAGAATCTATCACACCCAGTAAGTAAGTCAGAAAGAGAAAGATAAATATCATATTCTAATGCATATATACAAAATCTAGAAAAATGATACTGAAGAATTTACTTACAGGGCAGCAACAGAGCAACAGGCATAGGGAATAGACTTGTGGACATGGGGAGAGAGGGGGAGATGGTGAGATGTATGGAAAGAGTAACATGGAAACTTCCATTACCATATGTAAAATAGATAGCCAATGGGAATTTGCTGTATGGCTCAAGAAACTGAAACAGGGGCTCTGTATCAACACAGAGGGGTGGGGTGGGGAGGGAAATGGGAGGGAAGTTCAAAAAGGAGGGGATATATGTACACCTATGGTTGATTCATGCTGAGGTTTGACAGAAAACATCCTTCAATTTAAAAATTAATTAATCAAAATAAATAAATAAAACCAGCTCACAGCTATGCAGGGCCCATGAGTCTCTTCAGTCAAGCCTTCTGGAGAACCCAGCATGTGAAGCTTTGACCTAAGGCCCTCTTCTGCCAGTACCTCAGGCAGGCTGTCTTCTGACCAAAGAGGACAACACTGTGGACCAGAACTCTATCCAGACCTCTCTAGACCATGGACTGACTCACTCGCCAGGTCCCACTGATCTGCCAGACACAGCAGAATTTCTACCCCAGGAAGATATTTGGTGGTTGGACGGGAGTTGTGAAATAAAGTAATATGGACATACTGCCATCTTTACAGAACCTTTTTAAGGAGCCTGTTCCTTTTGGGCATAGGAATGTTACTATTCATACAACTACAAATAAATTTAACATACAAATAAAAGTTCAAAGAGAGTATAAAGAAGAGGGAATGCTCAGAAAATATCTGGCTCCAGATTTCTAAAGTGAATTTAGGATCAGATTTTTAAACGGTAACTTTCTTACTTGTTTAATAGCATTTTACCATCTATTGCAGGTGGTGAATTTCATACTCATTTACCCAGTAGACCTTCATTTTGAAACACAATTAGAGAAATGTGGATATAATTCAATCTTATCCTTAAAATAGCCCATATATGTAATAATGTACCAACCACAAGTTTATGAGCAAGATCCATCAATTTGCTAGACAGCATGAAATCATTATATTAATATAGCATTCATTTTCTAAGGTTGAAACAAGTCACATATTTTACTTCTTGTGATCAGTAATGTTATCATATTTCTCAATCTGTAAGCACATCACTTTTGGATATTAAAATAATTTTGGAATTATCATATGCTCTCAGAATGATTTATTATCTAAATAATAGAATTCATACAGAAATATATAAATATATATGAACTTTTTCCCACTTGTTATACTCCAAATGAGTTGTTTTTTCTTATTTATTTCAAATCCTCTGATCAAATTGTCCTTTTGCATAATGCATTTCTTTTATATCTTCAGTTTAACATCAATTTTAATGCTTAATAACAAATGAGGGAAACAATTCTCTAGAATCTTCATGATATTTTGTGATAATTTGTGTGCTGCTGCAAAATCAAACAAAATATTCACCAAAAATTAAAGTTTAAGCAGACTATATAAAAATAATGGAAAACAAAGCAATTTTGGAACAAAGTTAAGTTATTTCAGGGTATTAATCTAAACAATTTACTTAAAATTTGAAGAAGAATAATAACAAATCTCTTCAAATAAGAGACTCTAGGGTTCAGAATTATATTGCTATTATAAATACACAGGAAACATCAAAGAAAATAAATTTTTCAAACAATTTATTTAATAAAAACAAAAATGTAAATGTTTGTGGCTTTTTGGTGGTCTTGGTTAACTGTGTTTATGTTCTAACTTTAATTGAGGTTGCCAAGTATTTGAAATTTTCACTAAAATCCTAAGACTTATAAGATATATATATTTAAGAAAACTGTTGGATTGGTAGTAAACAAAAAACTGCTTTAGCCATGTATGTCAACATTCTCTGATATTCACACATAAAACATAATACAAAAATTAAAAGTGAATTGATTCATAAAAGCTATAGATTTTAACATGATCTTGGTCCCTCAATAACACTAAATTAAGCTTAATTTACATCATAGGTTTGTTTTATGGTAACAACATGGTTTTATATTTTGGTGACAACTATATTATCTCTTTATTCTGTCCTAGATAGCATCTGCAGCTTGAGAAATCATTAACTTACAACTTTCTTATATACCTATGTCTCTCTGGCCATAGAAGCTACCTCAAGTGGAGCTCAGAATAGGCCAAAACAGGGAGTTTAGGTCCTCAGGAATAACTCTCATAAAATAAAGACAGGAGTTGATGAATCAATATCTCAGCTTCTTTGCCCCTTTTTGGAACAATTTTCAGGTGTTTACTACACACAGACTCTTCGAGGCTTCTCAGAAAGGTTTAACACAGTTGCACATCCTGATCTGGGATTCAAACCCCCATCATTTTTCCTCCCTTCCTTGACTCAATTCTCCATTTCCAATTCACCTATTCACCTCCTTGACATAATCTCCAGAATACATTCCTTGTACTCATCATTATCTCTCGTCCTAACGCTCTCATCAGTGGTGCTTTGTGACAAGGTACAAGGGAAAGGAGAAGCACTGGCATGTACTAGCTCCACCACTTGAAAGACAGGGTAATTAAAATGATTGTAGATTCTGTTCTCCTTTTTAACTGCTTTTTCTAAAAACAAAATACTGTTCAATGTTCAGCTTCAGCAAGCAATTAACTCAAGACACACTATGAAGCCAGGAAACCTCCATGGCATTTAAACATATCTTATTTCTTGCAGCTAGAGCACAGATTGCACTGGCAATAAAACTGAAAGTTTAGTTGTAAAAGTGAAGAAATTACATAGGAGATATGCACAATCTAATGATTGCTTATGCTAAATTGAGGGTCTCGATAGTGAGGAAGTGAACAACTGCTGTCCTGAGCACCAAGATGGATTCACTTGAGCAGCTTAAGCTTCTCAGATTTCCCTAAACCTCCAGACTGGCAGGCAACGGCATTCCCTTCCGTGGTCAGTGGAGACTGCCTGCCTCTAACACCAGGCTGGAGATAAAGGAAATGCCTCACTTGATATGAAGGCCTCCAAAGATAATGCTTAGCTGCCTCAAGTGTCCCTTCTTCCTCTCATTGTTTCCAGACCGACTACTGTCAGTGTTTAGCACAGCCTAAGTAGGGATCCTGGTTCAAAGAGAAATGGATCCTTAACTGAAAAGAGCTGCTGAGTCTGGCATATACCGACCAGCAGGAACCAAGAGAATATACACAGGCTTGAAGCAAAGGAGGTGAAATTCAAGACTGGTAAGCAGAGAGTTTAATAACAAGGAATCACTCTTTGAGTTTGAACTTAACATCTTGGCAGGATACCTGAAGCTGGTTTTATTATGATGGTGCAATGGTTTCTTTAGGTTGACAGATAATGGCATACTATAAAGAACGAGAGTTAGAACTGCTTTGGCAGAGTATTAAGAATGAGGTCAGGGAGCTTGAGAAGTGGAAATACTACAGGGAATTAATTATATAAGACCAGGGAATCAACTGGGTCAAATGTTTCCAGATGGCTCAGAAGACATCTTTTATTACTAAAATGATATCATATCCACTAGTAGGAGTCAGAAGTTTTGAAAATCTATTCAATAGGACTTTCTTCCATAGACCAGGTGGAACAACCTTCTGTGGAGCCATTCATTTTTTGAAAGGGGTGATAGGTTTTAGGAGTAGAATAGGCCAAATAGTGGTGCTTAAAGGCTAATATATTTAGAATAAAAATAGCAAGATCAGAAATGGTAAAGGGTTTCATGACTTACAGGCAATTGCACTAGTGGTAAAGAATCTGCCTGCCAATGCATGAGATGCAAGAGACTCAGGTTTGGTCCCTGGGTCTGGAAGATCCCCTGGAGAAGGAAATGGCAACCCACTCCGATATTCTTGCCTGAGAAATCCCATGGACAAGATAAGCCTGGTGGGTTACAGTTTATGGGGTTGCAAAGTCAGACATGATTGAGAGACTGAATATATGTACATGGTTATTTCCCAAGGGGCAAAATGTTTGGGCAGCCAGTGACATATCTCTTGGCTTATAAAACTAGTGTGATCTACAGTGAGTGAGGTTGAGCAATGATGTCAGCTTTTACAACGGAAAATTGTCATTCCTATCCTTATTTTTATATTTAAACCTATCAATTGAAGCAAAATGTCCTTAAGTGGAGATCCTATAATGCTACTGATAGGCTTAGCAAGAAAAACTCCAATAAGGAAATATTAAGGATGTTAAAAATTGGCACATTTTAGATATAATAGTAACTAATGTACAATAAAAGAATAAACTGAATCAATTTATACCAATAAAAAACAAGAAAGAAAAATACTTAGAATGTTTAAAGAACCTAGAGAATATTAGTATGGCTGAGGAAAGCCTGGAAAAAGATGAAACAAATAGGGTGGAAATCATACGGACTTTTCCATGGGATGCCAAAGAGGTCTGTTGGTATTTTAAAAACAATTTTGGAAGCTAATTAGTAAAGAAAATGACTTGAATTACATATTAAAGTATTACTCAGGCTGCTCAGAATATTTTGTATTTTTGGAGTAGGAAAGAGCTTCCTAAGGATAAAAAAGAAAATAATAAGTCCTAAATAAAGAGAATATGTTTGTCATATTATTTTTTTACTTTTCATATTCCATATTCTGTAAGTAGACAAAGATTTTTAAAAATGATTGATGGAAATTAAGGAACTCTAGAAAACTAACTTAACAGCAAGAATTATTTATCCTTCTTAGTACACAATAGCTGTAGTGAATGAAATTCTACTACTTTTTCCAAAACTTTACTCACAAAGGTTTTGATTTTGTATTTTGGTATGCCACTGTGGGAAGATGTTATGGCAGTAACTGTCAAAATAAAAACCAAGCTTTTCACTCATCAGTTGGGTTCCAATGACTAATCTCTAGAATTTTATTTCAGGTATGGATGTAGCAGTAAGGATTCAAGTAGAGAAGCATAACTGCTGTGAATGATACAGAACTTCATACAGATACAAAGGAATTATAGTATTAGACTCTATACAACCATGGGAGCTGGTGGAGTAGTTTATAAGGCTATTGGCTCTGAATCTAGTATTAAGCCTGACGTCACTGTAGAACAGCTAAATCAGTAATCAGCAAGTATGGTTGGGAGAAGAGCAAACAACCATAACGTCAAATGGAATTTCTAGGAATAAGGATTCATGAGGACAGTAAGAATTTAAGGATGAAAAACTGGAATCTGTGTTTCTTACAGCCTCCAGATCCTGTGCCATAGTTAACTTGAAGAAGCTGGCGCTCTTTGACACGGAGCTGCTGCTGCTGCTAAGTCACTTCAGTCTTGTCCGACTCTGTGAGACCCCATAGACCGCAGCCCACCAGGCTCTCCCGTCCCTGGTATTCTCCAGGCAAGAACACTGGAGTGGGTTGCCATTTCCTTCTCCAGGGCATGAAGGTGAAAAGCGAAAGTGAAGTCGCTCAGTCGTGTCCGACTCCTCTCGACCCCATGGACTGTAGCCCACCAGGCTCCTCGGTCCATGGGATTTCCCAGGCAAGAGGACTGGAGTCGGGTGCCATCGCCTTCACCTTGCCACAGAGCTGCAGCACACTTAGCCCAGGTTTGTAGAATATAAATTAGGAGAAATTAGGAGAGCTGGTTGTAGCTGTTAGTCTAGAATCTTTCCCAGACACATTAGGTAGACTGGCAGGTTAGTGGTAACAGGAGCAAGATGCTAGTCCTCTCATCCATAGTTCCTTGCTTTGTTTTTCTCTTTCAAATTTTGCACAAGAAAACAGATTCTGGAAACACAGTTTCAGATTAGCTAAACAGACACAGGACAAAGCCACTACAACGATCACTTGTTTTGTTGTTGTTGTTGTTGTTTGTTTTTTGTGGTGTGTGGGGTGGTTAGTGGTGTTGGGGATTAGAAGGAGAAGGAAATTGCTAACCATTTTGCAATTCCCCTGACACCACTGTATTGCCTTCCACTTAGGATAGAGTCTCTATCCAAGTGAAGCCAAATAAATGCTCCCTTAAAGGAACCTTTAGCATAGAGGGGATAAGTGCTGGAGATTTATTTAATCGTGTTAAAATATTCTTTCTAATAAGTTCTTGTTCTAGTTCCCGCTCTGGAATTGCATTGATTGCAGCTTCTCCTCCAAGCAGTTGATTGACTTTATGAGCGTTCAGTAAGCTTCTAATAAATTCACTTCTACTTATGGGAGCCACAGTACTTTCTATTGACTGAAAATAAAAAATCTTTAACAAGTACAAGTCCACATGTGCACAACTATGAAAACATAAGAATATGTATTAATTTCAGTACAGTTTATAATTAATAGCAGATAACATATATGCCTAACAATCAAAAGATTAAATAATATACTACAAATATATTAAAGAATATACATTAGTTATCTGTTAATACATTAGAGCAAACATAAAGTCTATGTGAAATACAGAAACAGGCATTTATGTCTCCTTCACAGGTAAGAATTTGCCTGAATGAGCAGATCTCTGTTTTAGTCTGAGGATCCATGGGTTGTTAAGATTCACTTCAGCTGTGGATCTGTGTCACACTGGCATGAGGCAGAGTGATGGTGGCTCCCTAGACTTTGCTCTTGTCATCACTTTGGCAATAATTTACTGGAGTAAGCCCTACCACAAATAACTCGTCAAGACTCTGCTCTTATGCATGAAAATCCCAATGGCCACAGCAAATCACATGGTCATGAGACAAGAAAGTACATCTCATTCACCAGGAGGCCAGAGCAAGTTTTGTGGGCCTAAAATACTACTAGAGGAGAGTTAAGAATAATAATTCAGGTCAGCAAAGACTACAATAAAGTTTTTAGAAGTATAAAGTTTATTTAAATATGCTGTCACAGAAAGATCTCAAGGGTAGTGAAGAGAAAGAAACAAGGTTGAGAAACACATGAATACATTTAGATAATATATGTATATATTTCCTTTCAGACTATATAGGAATATATACAAATGAATAAATATATGCAAAAATATGCATAGTTCTATAAGGACACACACCGACTGATTAGACGTTACCTCTGCTGAGGACACAGGAGGGGTTAGGGCTGCTTTGAAGGGGAGTTTAATTATATCCTTCCATACCTGATTTGTGCAAGTACAATTTTATAAGTGATGCTAAAAAATCTAAAATACGGCATCTCAAAATTCATCCTGCAAATAGACTCTGTCTACTCTATTCTTGTTTAACTAAATCACAATGTCAATCAAGTGAGAATGGAGAGAAAATGATTACTCTGAAATCCTCAAGCTATCTGAGTCCAAAATCACATTTATTAACTTGTGGCTCCCAGGAAACATCCTCTGTGTGGCCATATCATTCCTGGGCCCAAGAACAGACAAGCTCAGTCATCTTACTCATTAAGTCTTTTCATACAATTCCCTATTTTCTCCTTTTATATTATTTCTCATCTTACTCTTAATCTAGCTCCAAACTGTCACTTAACTGGATTTAAAAGGAAAATTTAAAAAATTCCTTAACTGGATAGTTCATCCGCCTCTGCTCAGGCACATGCTTTAAGAACAATCATTTAATCATGTCAAACGATGACTGAAAGCAAACCACAGTACGGCAAACTTTCTTCTATGTGATACCTTTTTAAAATCAAGTCTGATGGCTTGATATTAAAGTTGGTTAAAATTTAGTAGCTACACCTCTTTTCCACTAATTTGGTAAGTATGCCTCTTTTGTGCATATTTGTTAAATACATCCCTCTGGTCTGCTTTTAGCATACCCTCCTTTTTACCAGTTTTCTTTTCTTTTTTTTTTTTTCCATTTATTTTTATTAGTTGGAGGCCAATTACTTTACAATATTGCAGTGGTTTTTGTCATACATTGACATGAATCAGCCATGGATTTACATGTATTCCCCATCCCGATCCCCCCTCCCACCTCCCTCTCCACACGATTCCTCTGGGTCTTCCCAGTCCACCAGGCCCGAGCACTTGTCTCATGCATCCAACCTGGGCTGGTGATCTGTTTCACCCTAGATAATATACATGTTTCGATGCTGTTCTCTTGAAACATCCCACCCTCGCCTTCTCCCACAGAGTCCAAAATTCTGTTCTGTACATCTGTGTCTCTTTTTCTGTTTTGCATATAGGGTTATCATTACCATCTTTCTAAATTCCATATATATGCGTTAGTATGCTGTAATGTTCTTTATCTTTCTGGCTTACTTCACTCTGTATAATGGGCTCCAGTTTCATCCATCTCATTAGAACTGATTCAAATGAATTCTTTTTAATGGCTGAGTAATATTCCATGGTGTATATGTACCACAGCTTCCTTATCCATTCATCTGCTGATGGGCATCTAGGTTGCTTCCATGTCCTGGCCATTATAAACAGTGCTGCGATGAACACTGGGGTGCACGTGTCTCTTTCAGATCTGGTTTCCTCGGTGTGTATGCCCAGAAGTGGGATTGCTGGGTCATATGGCAGTTCTATTTCCAGTTTTTTAAGAAATCTCCACACTGTTCTCCACAGCGGCTGTACTAGTTTGCATTCCCACCAACAGTGTAAGAGGGTTCCCTTTTCTCCACACCCTCTCCAGCATTTATTGCTTGTAGACTTTTGGATAGCAGCCATCCTGACTGGCGTGTAATGGTACCTCATTGTGGTTTTGATTTGCATTTCTCTGATAATGAGTGATGTTGAGCATCTTTTCATTTGCTTTTTGTTTCCTTTCATGTAATCCAAACTGTCTTTTAAGGCTCAGATTACGTTTTATTTGTTCCAGGAGACTCTCCTGAATTCCAAAGGTGCTGTGTTCTACAGATTGCAATTTGAGATTTTTTTTCCCTGCAACAGCATGTTAGTCTTTGTTCTCAAATAAAATTTAAACTCGCTGTACCTCATCTCTATTCCTCACGACCATTTGAACAATGCTAAGTGCTTAGTATATGCTTGATAAGACGTTATGGATCATCAACTGTCTTACTAATCATTTACCCTCTATTAAACAAAGATTCAAATTGTAAATTACCCCTTTGATGTTTTCTTGGGAAAACATATTTATACTCATGCAATGGACCAAACATCTATAAATCATTCTCTTATCATAAATCAACATTCCTGCCATTCATTTGATATATGTTAAACTAAAAAGAATTCCAAATGAGAAAACCAAAAAGGTTGTTTTATATTCCTGACAAAAGAACAATTCCCTAGATTTCCAATAGCAAATAACTACTAAAGAAAGAAAGATTTAGTGCAAAAGAAATCAATGCAATTTGTAAAATTTATGCAAACCCTAATTAGATGTCTCCTCTCTGAGAACTCTTCAACAACAAGAATAAACTCAGAAATACTTCTAGATTTATTGTGTTTGTGTAAGATATGTGTCAAATTATTCAGTTGTATTCTTCCTTGGCAGGATTAATTTTTTTAAAGATTCTTTTCTTTAGAAAAGGTAAACATATTAGATAACCCAGGTTATTTTCACATATTCCTGTTTATGAAAATTCCTTTCCCTTTTCTCATTTGCAGAGCATTCTTTGTGGAAACAAATCACTAAATTCCTAAATCTTTTCTACCTGACTCTGTTCATTTCCTTTCACTGACTTTGCAATGTTATTATTAAAGTTATCCTTTGTAGGATTCTTTTGTCTGTCTTACTTCATTCTCCTTGAATAAAATTCACATTTTCTTCCCAGATATTTATCTGTCATTTTAGTTAAAATTCCTTGACAGTGAACTAATCTAGTTTTTGTTTGGTTTATATGCTCTTTCCAGCAAATTGCAGTACTATTTATAGAAAAACAAGATAGCTGCAAACACCTTGCATTTTTTTCCACAGGAACATACTCTTTAGAGTATTGCTTTGGAGATAAGTGCAAAAGTGACCCATTTTTTCCCCTATGTTTTCACTCCATCTCACATGTCATGAAATAATGAACAGTTTATTAAACCTATTTCTCCCAGTGATAACATTAGCAAGAATGCCCCAAAATATATAAAATCATACAGACTTCACATTCACAACAATAACAAAAAACACTAAGGAAAGATTAACCATGCACCTAAAAATGTATACCTAGCCAGAAATTCCCATGTACTCTTCTAGTGGACTATTCTGGAAAAAAGGAGAATACCATATGGTTATAACTCTGGGCTACCTTGGAAATGAAATGACAGTTTTATTCATAATAATTTTCATTGTATGGCAATTATAATATAAACAGGTGAACAGCAATCTGATTCAGGCTATCTCATCATGTGTGGGCCCATTGGTATAGTGTAACTTGTCAGTCTGGAAAGCCAATTTCACTTGTTCATCGGGGTCTCTAGACACTATGAAACAAAATTATGCTAACAGAAACTAGTTTCTCTGACCCTTTATTCTATTCTCCATTCTTCATGATCCAGTTATGTTATCTTTCTCATTGTTTTACAAATGCATGAAGTGAAATGAAGTGAAAGTGGCTCAGTCATGTCCGACTCTTTGTGACCCCATAGACTGTACAGTCCATGGAATTCTCCAGGCCAGAATACTGGAGTGGGTAACCTTTCCATTCTCTAGGGGATCTTCGCAACCCAGGGATTAAACCCACGTCTCCTGCATTGCAGGCAGATTCTTTACCAGCTGAGCCACAAGGGAAGCCCCTGTTCAAATGCGTATTTGTGATTCAGTGCTTTTTCCTCATGTTTTTCCCTTTGCTTAAAATAGCTTTTCCCATTTTTCCCTGCTGAACAGACTGTTACTCATACTTAAAAACCCAGTTCAAAATGTGAACCACTCTGCAATATTTTTACTTCTTTGGAAAGAGATACTCTCCTATACTTGATTCTTCCTCAATAATGGTGCTCATTACTTATTTACCATGCTGGATCATGGATTTCCCTGGTAGCTCAGCAGTAAAGAATCTACCTACCAAGCAAGACATGCAAATTCAATCCCTGAGTTGGGAAGATCCCCTGGAGAAGGAAATGGTGACCCACTCCAGTATTCTTGCCTGGGAAATCGCACAGACAGAGGAGCCTGGCAGGCTATAGGGCATGGGGTTGCAAAAGAGTCAGAGAAACCTAGAGACTAACAACATGTTTATACAGACTATCCCCAGTTGACCCTCAGAGTTCTTTGTTAATTTCTGCCCAGAATTTTTCCATTAGATTTGTTTCATTTTATGGTCATTAAAGAAAATTATTTTGAGGAAAACAATCTTCAGGTTGTACACAATAGTATATTAACGAAATTATTACAAGGAAGGAAGCTCTGAATTATATCATAAATGCTAACAGAAGAAAGTGATTGTTCTCTTGCTAGTATTACTACATCTGAACACTTGAGACTGTATAATCTTTTTGAGATACCAGAGATCACATAGAATAACTTAACGGTAGGAGTTGTGTACGACTCTTTGCGAGCCCATGGACTGTAGCCCACCAGATTCAGAGCTCTGTCCATTGAATTATCCAAGAAAGAATATTGGAGTGGGTGGCCATTCCCTTCTCCAGGGGATCTTCCCGACCCAGGAATCTAAGCCAGGTCTCCTGCATTGCAGGCAGATTCTTTCCTGTCTGAGCCACCAGGGAAGCCCAGTTCTTTGACACTTGATCTTATGGTTTAGAATTTTTAAAAAAATTTTCTGGAACAAAAATATATGACTATATTTGAGCAATGGGGTATGTTCTAAATTGTGTAACAATTGTTTAAACAAGATACATATTGCTAATGTTTTAATTTATGCATATTAGAAACATACATGTGTCAACAAATATGGTTTTTTTAACTTTAAAAATCCAGAGTAAATACTTTCTTATATAATTACACATTTATAAACTTCCTGTGATGAAAGTATATTCATTTGTGTATTTGGATCTTTTTTCTGATTCTGTTTTATAGTCTGTAAGATAAATCCTCTTATTCACTTGTTTCAGTGGAGCTTGAATAAAGGTCATTTAAACTGGCTCACCTTTCTTATCCTCCTGTGCTTTGCCATAATCCCAACTTCCATTGTAAAAGGATCATAGCTTACTCTCAGTATACCTTTTCAATATGAGAAGAATTGTTAACATTTCATTAAATAAACCTGAGCTTATTGGCTTTAATTCCACATTCTTCTGTGTTTTACTTTTTTTGTATTTGTGTGTGTGTGAAAATTTTTGAGTTTCTCTGCAAACTCAACAGTGTTACTGAGCTTTCTGGATATCAGTTATTTTGCAATTTTGATATACAACTAATAGAGTGCATAAATGTTAAAGTTTAATATTATGGCAGGAAGCTCTTCCAAAGGCAATGTTTTTAATATATTCAATAATAAACTGAGGTCCTTAAGTCATGCTTCAACCCCTGTTGAGTTCCCTAACTTCCTTTACAAGGCTAATTCTTGGTTAAATTCTTTTCCCAATATATAAAAGTTGAGCTGTTAATTTTTAAATATAATGTCCACAGGAAAGACTAAATAATTAAATACATTTTTTCTCTTTCATATAAGAAAGCAATATAATGAATTTTATTTGTGATACCAATAATGAGTTTATTTGCTTTATTGTTGTAAGAAAAAAATATATGCTCTTACTCTTTGTGGTAAGGACAAATATATGTGGAATTCAATTAGTTGAGATAATTTATTTATCATCCACAGTGTGTGCAATACTACAGTCCTAATAAGGATTTAAGTAGGACCAGAAAAAGTCACTACACCTCATCACCTTACTCTTTACATTCAGTTTCTGAGTCTGGCCTATGTTTGAGACTATTCTCAGCATGAGAAAAATACTTTTTGTTGGACTGTATAAGAAGTCCCCACAGCATCAGAAGTGAAGTGAAATGAAGTGAAAGTTGCTCAGTTGTGTCCGACTCTTTGCAACCCCATGGACTATCCATGGAATTCTCCAGGCCAGAACACTGGAGTGGGTAGCCTTTACCTTCTCCAGGGGAATCTTCCCAACCCAGGGATCGAACCTAAGTCTCCCTCATTTCAGGTAGATTCTTTACAAACTATCAGGGAATCCCAGTGGGTTCAGCTGCTAAGCTGCTAAGTCACTTCAGTCGCGTCCGACTCTGTGCGACCCCACAGACGGCAGCCCACCAGGCTCCCCCGCCCCTGGGATTCTCCAGGCAAGAACACTGGAGTGGGTTGCCATTTCCTTCTCCAGTGCAGGAAGGTGAAAAGTGAAAGTGAAGTCGCTCAGTCGTGTCTGACTCTTCACTACCCTATGGACTGCAGCCTACCAGGCTCCGCCCTCCATGGGGTTCTCCGGGCAAGAGTACTGGAGTGGGTTGCCATTGCCTTCTCCAGACCAATGGCTTCAGAGCTTTACTCAAATCAAAACTATCGGTGTCTCTTCACTTGAACACTGTCAGCTTTCTTGAATGAAAAGTCTTGCCCAAATGTCTTGTTACCTAAGATGATCCATTCTCCATCAGATGTCAGATAATCCTCTCTCATCTACGTAATAGTCATCCATTCCTCATCTTTGCTAATAGACCCCTTGATTGTTCATTCTCCTCTGTATTGCCATGCACCTCAGGGATGAATCAAATATCCCTAGAGAAGAATAAAATACGAATGATCTAAGCTTCCCTGGTGGCTCAGTGGTAAAGGATCTGCCTGCCAATGCAGGAGATGCAGGAATTGTGGACTCCATCCCTGGGTTGGGAAAGATCCCCTGGAGAAGAAAATGGCAACCCACTCCAGTATTCTTGCCTGGAAAACTCCATGGACAGAGTAGCATGGCGGGCTACAGTCCATGAGGTTGCAAAGAGTTGGGCATGACTAAGAAACCGAGCGCACGCGCACACACACACACATGCACACATACACACACGCACACACGCGCGCGCGCGCACACACACACACACGCACACAACCTAAACATAGTTGGAGCTCTTCCCTCAAGTTCAGGTATGCAGGATAGCTGTGGTCAATGACACACACAGAGAAGACTTTTAGGCTGCTTCCTTTTTAACTTATTTTGCTAATTATTATATGACTGGGTAATCCTTGAAGCTACTAAATGCATCTTTTTATTCTAGGTAGCCAAAGCAAACATGTTGAGCATAACAGAGCAGAAAGTTGGGGGGAAATCTGTTATTTATGATTTTGTTAACTAATACATTTTCCTTTATATTTAAAGCATAATCAGCTTTAGTTTTATGCAGCCAACAACACTCTGATTTATACAAGCACCCATTTGTTGTGCATTCATTCTTAATTTTAGTGGATATATGCCCTGGATATTCTGTCTAGTAATTCATACACTTGCTAACATAGAATGTTGACAGTTTGAACTAAATATGTCTGAATTTGTTTTGTGTTTCGTAAACAGTACCTCTACTAGAATTTGCCTAACAGAATATTAAAATACGAAGGAATTGTCCACATATGAAGACATTTTAATGTATTTCCAAACAGAATAAGGGGTGTTACCAGTAGCTCTAAAGCTAGTGTTTTCTTGAGTATCTCATAACAATGCAGAATCATCTTTAAATTCAGATGTTTCTCTTTACCTACATCCTACATACTATAACATTGAGAACATTCTCTTTTAATCTAAATGTGGATGGCTACTCTTTAATCCCACATACATTAGCTGTTATAGACCTAATATAACAAAAGATCTAAAATAAATCCTATTTGTTAATGACTACATCAATTTATATATTCTAGGAAGAAAATTAAGAAAGTCATTCAGCCTAAAAATGATTTACTAAGTATATTTGAAGTTACAAAAAAAGCCTTAGCTTTGAAACATATAATATCTAAAATTTTCCAATATGTGCAACATCTGACAAAATATTGCCTTTCATAACTCTGTATCCAAATGGTGGTTAAAGATTTTGCGGTTGTATTTATTGTACATGTGTAAGTTCACAACTGGAAATTCCAATTCTGAAGATGGATATTTGGTATCTTGATTCTAAAAATGATTCTCAGGTAATTCTGATGCTTACTTCATTCGCAGACTACCTACCAAATCCATACAAACATTGAGGAATACTCTATGAGCCAGCAGCACTGAATATCAAAAATAACAATTCAGAATTGACAGAAAAGGGAATAATAATATTCTCTAGATAGGTTCTTGAAACTGAATACAAGGAAGCTATTTGTGAATTTTTTTCCCTAATTGTTGTGGCTTGTTTCTTTTTTAAATGATATGTACATTCTATTTTTCCAGTGTAATATATCTCATTGTTCTGTGTTTCTTGGGGGAAGAGATGACTGAAAATATCTACTAATAAAAGACATAGTTTCCTAGGAACAAATGACATATAAATGCGTATGCACATATACACATATGTGTGTGTGATATGCACATATACACGTGTGTGTGTGTGTGTGTGTGTGTATGTGTATATATATATATATATATATATATATATATATATATATATGTTCTGCTAGCCCTACTGGCTGCAGGCTTGTCCTTGCATTGTTTTGTTCAGTTTTTGGTCAGGGTAACAAACAATTAATAAGAGCACAATAGGTAATTTATATTTACATTTTGGGTTTAAATGAAATGACAGAGAAGTGGAACTGTCTAGGTGAGGTCCACATCTTTAGAAGAGAAAACATGATCGCAGAAACAGGCATTCAAGAGGTTCTAGTCAACACCCTGTCTTATAAAAAGCTATGCTAGGTGGACAAGTGACCCCATGCTGTTTCCAGATTGCTGGTTCAGTTCACTTCAGTTCAGTCACTCAGTCATGTCCGACTATTTGCAACCCCATGAACCGCAGCACGCCAGGCCTTCCTGTCCATCACCAACACCCAGAGTCCACCCAAACCCATGTCCATTGAGTTGGTGATGCCATCCAGCCATCTCATCTGCTGTCGTCCCCTTCTACTCCTGCCCTCAATCTTTCCCAGCATCAGGGTCTTTTCAAATGAGTCAGCACTTCACATCAGGTGGCCAAAGTATTGGAATTTCAGCTTCAACATCAGTCACTCCAATGAACACCTAGGACTGATCTCCTTTAGGATGGACTGATTTGGATCTCCTTGCAGTCCAAGGGACTCTCAAGAGTCTTCTCCAACACCACAGTTCAAAAGCATCAATTCTTCTGCACTCAGCTTTCTTTATAGTCCAGCTCTCACATCCATACATGACCACTGGAAAAACCATAGCCTTAACTAGACAGACCCTTGTTGACAAGTAATGTCTCTGCTTTTTAATATGCTGTCTAGGTTGTCATAACTTTCCTTCCAAGGAGTAAGCATCTTTTAATTTCATGGCTGCAATCACCATCTACAGTGATTTTGGAGCCCAGAAAAATAAAGTCAGCCACTGTTTCCCCATTTATTTGCCATGAAATGATGGGACCGAATGCCCTGATCTTAGTTTTCTGAATGTTGAGCTTTAAGCCAACTTTTTCACTCTCCTCTTTCACCTTCATCAAGAGGCTCTTTAGTTCTTCTTCACTTTCTGCCATAAGGGTGGTGTCATCTGCATATCTGAGGTTATTGATATTTCTCCCAGCAATCTTGATTCCAGTTTGTGTTTCATCCAGCCCAGCCTTTCTCATTATGTACTCTGCATATAAGTCAATAAGCAGGGTGACAATATACAGCCTTGACATACTCCTTTTCCTATTTGGAACCAGTGTGTTGTTCCATGTCCAGTTCCAACTGTTGCTTCCTGACCTGCGTATAGATTTCTCAAGAGGCAGGTCAGGTGGTCTGGTATTTCCATCTCTTTCAGAATTTTCCACCGTTCACTGTGATCCACACAGTCAAAGGCTTTGCATAGACAATAAAGCAGAGATCATGTTTTTCAATGATCCAGCGGATGTTGGCAATTTGATCTCTGGTTCCTCTGCCTTTTCTAAAAGGCCTTAGTTTCTAAAAGATTGCTGGTGATGATTGCCAAAAAGATAGTGCTGTTCATCATTCTTTTTAAAATATAACAAAATTTTCTTTAATCAGTTAACTATAGTATTTCCTCAAAATAGTGAGAAAAACAGACAATAATATCAATGACCAAGCTTATAACTACAAATTCAATGAAGAAAAAACAAAAAATGATGAGTTTAGTATAAAAAATCCAGTTAAAAGAAGGTATTGCCTGGGAGCTTAGTCTATCCCGAGTTGATATTTCAGCTGTAATCTGACAGATCAGTGAAAGATAAGTAGATAAAGATAGGAATGGGGAGTGGATTAAGAGCACCTAAAGGCAACAGAAGGACAACCACTGGTTGTCCAGTGGTAAGAATCCACCTTCCAATACTGGGGATGTGGGCTCAGCCCCAGGTTAGGGAACTAGGATTCCATACACAAGGGAGGAACTAAGCTGGTGCACCTCAAATAAGACCCAGACCTGATGCAACCAAATAAATAAATTTTTTAAAATAATAAATAAATGCAAGAGAAAGTACAAAGGCTCTGGGATTGCAAGGAGAGGTATACATTTGAGAATATGACATATTGAGGAGGAAAACAAAAATACTAGGGGCAGAGAAATGAGGATGAGTTTTGAAAATTGTCCCATCAGTTGCTGGGACTCATATTGGCTAAGAGGAGCATTTGGACAGGGAGTGAAGTGGATATGACACCAGATTGTAAATTATGGAGGTAGCATGAACAATGGAAAAAAGACAACCTCTTTAACAAGTGGTGCTGGGAAAACTGGTCAACCACTTGTAAAAGAATGAAACTAGAACACTTTCTAACACCATACACAAAAATAAACTCAAAATGGATTAAAGATCTAAATGTAAGACCAGAAACTATAAACTCCTAGAGGAGAACATAGGCAAAACACTCTCCGACATAAATCACAGCAAGATCCTCTATGACCCACCTCCCAGAATATTGGAATAAAAGCAAAAATAAACAAATGGGACCTAATGAAACTTAAAAGCTTTTGCACAAGAAAGGAAACTATAAGCAAGGTGAAAAGACAGCCCTCAGATTGGGAGAAAATAATAGCAAATGAAGAAACAGACAAAGGATTAATCTCAAAAATATACAAGCAACTCCTGCAGCTCAATTCCAGAGAAATTAAAAAAAAAAAAAAAAAATGGGCCAAAGAACTAAACAGACATTTCCCAAAGAAGACATACAGATGGCTAACAAACACATGAAAAGATGCTCAACATCACTCATTATCAGAGAAATGCAAATCAAAACCACAATGAGGTACCATTACACGCCAGTCAGGGATGCTGCTTCCAAAAGTCTACAAAATAAATGCTGGAGAGGGTGTGGAGAAAAGGGAACCCTCTTACACTGTTGTGGGAATGCAAACTAGTACAGCCACTATGGAGAACAGTGTGGAGATTCCTTAAAAAACTGGAAATAGAACTGCCATATGACCCAGCAATCCCACTTCTGGGCATACACACTGAGGAAACCAGATCTGAAAGAGACACGTGCACCCCAATGTTCATCGCAGCACTGTTTATAATAGCCAGGACATGGAAGCAACCTAGATGCCCATCAGCAGATGAATGGATAAGGAAGCTGTGGTACATATACACCATGGATATTACTCAGCCATTAAAAAGAATTCATTTGAATCAGTTTTAAATGAGGTGGATGAAACTGGAGCCCATTATACAGAGTGAAGTAAGCCAGAAAGATAAAGAACATTACAGCATACTAACACATATATATGGAATTTAGAAAGATGGTAATGATAACCCTATATGCAAAACAGAAAAAGAGACACAGAAGTACAGAACAGACTTTTGAACTCTGTGGGGGAAGGTGAGGGTGGGATGTTTCGAAAGAACAGCATGTATATTATATAGGGTGAAACAGATCACCAGCCCAGGTAGGATGCATGAGACAAGTGCTCGGGCCTGGTGCACTGGGAAGACCCAGAGGGATCGGGTGGAGAGGGAGGTGGGAGGGGGGATCGGGATGGGGAATGCGTGTAACTCTATGGCTGATTCATATCAATGTATGACAAAACCCACTGAAATGTTGTGAAGTAATTAGCCTCCAACTAATAAAAAATAAAAAATTTAAAAAAAAAAAAAAGGAGAGAGAATACATGGCTTAAAATCAACAGATGTTTGTTTAGATGTGATGGGAGGTAAAGCAGAATTTCTTCCTTCTGCAATTAGAGAGAAGTGTGTGCCATTCACTGAGATAGTGAACACAGGAAAAGGATCGTATTTA
The DNA here is from genome assembly GCF_019320065.1 of Cervus canadensis. Lineage (NCBI taxonomy): Eukaryota > Metazoa > Chordata > Mammalia > Artiodactyla > Cervidae > Cervus > Cervus canadensis. Next base: position 50,356,458 of record NC_057409.1, on the reverse strand, counting down.
GAAGAAAACTTTTTTGGACACATTTGTTTTTGAGAGACCTTTGAAATATCCAAGTGGAAATGTCAGGCCAACTTTTGGATACACATGTTTACAATTCAGAAAAGTCAAAGATCTGGCCAGGACTGACATATCAAGTGTTAAGTGAGGAAATGGTATTAGTGACATTGATAGAGTGCCTGGAAGAGGCCGTGCTATCAAGACATGATGCAAGATTGAAACCGAGTAAAAGTTTATAAAGGAAAAAGTTATTATTGAAGGAGACTCAAATATTCTACCTGCTGAATTCAAAACAGATTTGTATATGGTCAACCTAAGCAAAATTAACAACAAATTGTCAAAGTAGTTATTCATAAATAAAAGGTGGATATGGCTTTAAATACCAGTATTTCACTACTGGTAAGTTATGAGTAAGAAGCTTGCTACAAACTATTTCCCTTATTTTTGTCAGTTTCACTAATACTTTTTCCAAATTGAAATATCTAATGTGCTTCTTTGCCCTGTACCTGTCCAAGTTTGCCCATGTCAGATGGTAACTATTTTTTACTGGAGATGATATATTGATAAAAGAAAAATATGATTCTACATGTCTTCAAATGCTCTAAATTCAATCTCAAAGCAAGATTTTCCCTTTACTACAGAAGCTTCCTCAAATGATGCTTTCATTGCTTTAGCTATTTCTATTCCAATGTGAAAATTCACAAATTTATGAAATACTGTAAATTCTGGAGGTGTGACTCTCCTTCTAGTCTTCTACTTGAAAGAGACTATGAATATCACTCTAAAAATATCTTGTACCCAATGCCTACTGAAGTTTTGCTGATTTTAGGGGGTACGCTGTCTAGATTAAACATTATTGAAAGAGACTTCTTAATTATTCAGAAGCTTCTCTCTCTGTAAGATATTGAATCATTTTGTTATATACCTGAAAATAATATAATGTTATAGGTCAATTGCACGCGTGCTGTGCTATGCTTAATCACTCAGTCATGTCCAACTCTTCGCAACACTATGAACTGCAGTCCGCCAGGCTCCTCTGCCCATGGGGATTATCCGGCAAGAATACTGGAGAGGGTAGCCTTTCCCTCCTCCAGGGGATCTGCCCAACCCAGGGATCGAACACAGGTCTCTCACTTTACAGGCAGATTTTTTACCAACTGAGCCACCAGGGAAGCCAAGAATACTGAAGAGGGTAGCCTATCCCTCCTCCAGCAGATCTTCCTGACCCAGGAGTCAAGCAAGCATCTCCTGTATTGCAGGCAGATTCTTTACCAGCTGCCCTACCAGGGAAGCCCTGCATGGGTGCTAAGTCGTTTCAACTGTGTCTGATTCTTTGAGACCCCATGGACTGTAGCCCCCCAGGGTCTGTCGGATTCTCCAGGCAAGAATACTGCAGTGGGTCGCCATGTCCACCTCCAGGGGATCTTCCCAACCCAGGGATTGAACCCATGTCTCTATGTCTCCTGCATTGGCAAGCAGATTCTTTACCAATAGGCCACCTGGGAAACCTCCAATTAAAGGTCAATCATATCTCAATTAAGAAAAAAAAACAGCCCTCATTGCTTTCTTTCTCATACTGCAAATGACTCTCAAGTTCAGGAACTCAAATTTAACTTCCTATTTCCTTTTCCACAGACTGTGAAATATTTATCTGTGTAAGTAGAACAATTTTGTTGTTGTTCAGTCATGTCTGACTCTTTGCAACCCCATGGAGTGCAGCATGCCAGGCTTCCCTGTCCTTCACCATCTCCTGGAGCTTGCCCACACTCATGTCCATAGAGTTGGTGATGCCATTCAACCATCTCATCCTCTGTCATCCCCTTCTCCTCCTGCCATCTATCTTTCCCAGCATCAGGGACTTTTCCCTTGAGTTGGCTCTTTGCATCAGTTGGCCTAAGTATTGGAACCTCAGCTTCAGTATCAGTCCTTCCAATGAACATCAGGGCTGATTTCCTTTAGGATTGACTGGTTTGGTCTCCTTGCAGTTCAAGTGACTCTCAAGAGTTTTCTCCAACACCACAGTTTGAAAGCATCTATTCTTGGCGCTCAGCCTTATTTATGGTCCAATTCTCACATCCATACATGACTACTGGATAAAACACAGCTTTGACTATGAGTAGAACAATAGGTGTCATATAGTAAGTGCAAAATAACTGTTTAGGAAGTGAAGGAATAAACACTTTTCAGGCATTTTAGATTTAGTTGTTGCATCACTTCCACAACTATGAGTTACGGGTAAGAATACAGAAACTGCTATATGTCATGAGAACCAGATTTGTCTGAATATATGTAAATTAGGGCAAGGATTTCACAGACTATATCAACTCTAATGTGTGTGCAAAATGAAATCATACAACTTTGTGAGTCTGAGTTTTGTTACTGTGAGTTCCTAAGAGAGGCTACTGGAGATGTTATAACAAAGAAAAATTATCCCTCCCAATGTCCCTTCACAAAAACATAAACATTCATCCATCACCCTAGTAAATCTAGACATTAAACTTTCATTTTTTCTGCTACAGTGGATTTTCATTATTCACAATAGTTATATTCTATAAAATTGCCATAAACACTGAATTAGCTTGTTTGAACCATTGCTCCTAGGAGAAATACACAGTTGGGTTTTGCAAGCTACTAGTTATAATATTTTTTCAATCAAACAACACACAACTTGGTTTCTGTGTATTTCTGTTTACAGCCCCTGACCTAACATATATTGCTGATTCACTAACATTGAACTCACAGTCAGAAACACTAGAAAACACGTCTGAATGAAGCCTACCTAACACATGAATTTTCTCTGGAAAGACATTACAGTTTTTTCACACTTAGCATTGCTAGTGTGCACCCCTGTACTATGCTCTGTGGCCATCTTAAACAGTGAATTATCAGCAAAAAAGCACAAAATGCCCCAAACATTAATGGTCACACTAAAAAGACCAACACATAAAGGGCATGCCTTTATAATATGAGGGCTGAAACAAGAAGTCAGTGTTGCCTTGTGGCTTGATCTGCCTCAGCTGGGAGCTTGTACATCAGGCAACTCAACCTTTCTGCTGTCTACACATCTGCCCATGTCTACAAATGACCTCAAAGGAGTCATGAGCATTGGTTTTAGGGTTACAAATGAATATCAAAGAGCAAGCCGATTTGCAAATACAGAACTAATTGATAATGAGATTCACTGTATTTCAGTAGATCTTAAGAGATGTATTTCCTTAAAAATATGTATTGGTGGTCATTTTATTCAAAGACAAGAAGATAGTGACTAATGATTTACTTCTCTTGTAATAATGAAAACAAAATATTTATTAAAAATGGGAGAGTAAAATCCCAAGTAGAACTTAACTGTATGTTGATTCTCAGTAGCTTTTTATCAAATTGAGTAAAAATCAATTAGGCTTTATGGTTTTCCTGCAATAGCAAATGTAAGGCAATGAAAATTGCTGATTCTCTCCCAATATGTTTATTATCAACTAAATAACCTGGTTTCTACCATTGTACCTGGCCTTATTTTCCAATCTTTAAGCATTAGATTACAATGCTTCTAATATTTTTTAGAAATATATGTTTGTTTGATATGTTACTGGAAAACTTTTTTCTTTTTTTATATAATTAATTTATTTATTTTAATTGGAGGCTAATTACAATATTGTAGTGATTTTTGCCATACATTGACATATTGTCTCAACATTACATGCGAGGAAACTGGGGTCAGGAAAAGTTAAGTGATGAACATTTCCACATAGAACTTTTAAAATTAATGTTTAGAATAAATTTGTGGTTAGGATGAGAGTAAAATATCTTATTTACACTGATTATTTTTAAATTCTACTTGTTTTTATTGTTTTTGAGTCACTAAGTCATGTCTGACTCTTTGTGACCCCATGAACTGCAGCATGCCAGGCTCCTCTGTCCTCCACTATCTCCCATAGTTTGCTCAAATTGATGTCCACTGAGTCAGTGATGCTATCTGTCCGCCTTATGCTCTGCTGCCCGCTTCTCCTTTTGCCTTCAAACTTTTCCAGCATCAAGGTCTTTTCCAATGAGTCAGCTTTATAGAGGATGGAAAATTATCATCAGTTTAGAAACTGCCCAGATAATTAAGAAACCAGAAGCAATTCTAAAAGCATCACTCAGTTTTTGAAGGTACACTGTGATTCAAACAATCCCCATGATACTCTTTCTTGTCCCCAGGTTCTTGACCTGACATTTCTTTTTTCCTTTTCAATGCACATTTCTCTCAGTCTTGTATTTTTAATGCAGAACTTTTGCTTTGAAAAAGCACAAACTGGAACAAAGCAAGTTGATACTCCCTAAAAGACTAGATGTGAAAAATAATCATGGGTGACTGCTTGATTTACCTTGAAAATACGCTGAGAATAAAGTTCTACTTTCTGCTCATTATTAGTTGCAAGGTGACTCTGAAATAAATACAGTCTGCTACTCTCTCATACGATCTGGTGGTGTTGCAAAGCTTTTTGACCTTCTGATGCATCATAGTAAGTTGCAGGCATACAGGAGTTATAAAACAATGATTGTTAAATGGCTAAATGATGGCACTGATTTAAATAAGACTTTGAAGTACTTTTATAGGCACATCTGGTTTTTCATTCTCCATCAGCTTTTTAATTCAAATTAATCACTTGAGCCACAACCTGCCCAAATTAGCAGAACATCCAGTTTCTCATTTGGGGGGCCTTAAATTAAATAATGCTGGGATTTTAATCAACCCAAATCTAACTCTGTTTCCAAACACTAGGAAAAGATTTGCTTAGAGAACCTGAATAATCTAAACATGAATATTAATTTTAACCTGTCCTTGCATTTTTCACTGCCATAGAGGTCACGTTTAAAACCAGTGCTACTCTTTGTGATGTGTACCTATTCCTCAAGAAAGCACTTGCTCAGCCCATTTCTTCAAAGAGTAAAATAGTTAGTGAGGAATATGATGCCACTCCCTTAGTTGGCTAGGAGTTTTGCTTGACTGGCATCCAAAGTGAGAGCTCTCTGGTTTATATATTCATGCCCAGCCGTTGCTCCTAAATACAGCCTTGCACTGGGGATGTCGGTACTAGCCAAGAGGAAAACCCTGGTGTCAGTCACAGCTGGGTCAAAACCAGTGCTCCTGTGATGCTGGTCAGACCTAGATTCTAGACTCACAACACCAGCCAGCCTCTCACTCCCTCTTACTGGAGACTTGGACATATTTACAGGCAGCTCAAGTAAGACCGTCTCACTTATCAGAGATCATCAAACACTGAGCCACAGAAGGTAAAGAGGCACCTTCTACTTCCTTTCCTCCTAAGAAAGTTTCTTTGCATCAATACAAAAATAATTCAAAAGACCATCACAAATCATAAAAGATCTATTCCTAGAACAATGGAATGAATTGTGCTTAGATAACAAAGAGGAATATTTAAAGTTGGTCTTTTTTAAATAAAAGGGTTCAGTCCTCTGGATAACTTGCTGTGTCCCTCTGACAGAAAAATTATAGAAAATGTTTAAGTAGCAATCTCTTGAAGTCCTGCTTATTACCTCAATGTCCTGCTTCATAAATATTATTTAATAGTCAACTACTGTATATGCAATGACACAGGTCCTGATTTATTCCAAATCTGGTTTTTCTTCACAATATTCCCTCCTATTCATCTCTTCTGTATTCTTCCTATCTTTACCCTAGATTGAGTCCACATCAGCCTGTATCAAAATTTTTGCTATTATTTGCATTATGAACAATGGTTAAAAAAGTATTTTCATATATCTTACCTCACCAGAATCTTCATCACTAAACTGAAAAAATACAAACAATGACATTGAAAATGCTTCTTCTTCTACACAAAATCTGTATACTTACTTATATATGTGGCCACATTTTTTAACCTTTTTATTTATAAAATTTCTAAAACCAAATATTCAGTAAAATTTGCCTAGAAATTGAAAAGTGTAAGTAAATTATAAATGAACTGTAATCTAGAATGGAAGGTATGCAGATTATTGTGATGATGAAGGAAAATGTTGGATTCATTTTAATATGAGTAATATTTTAAATATTTATAGTGTACCAGACACTGCTATATTATTGTCTCATTTGAAATTCACAAAAAAAAACCCTAAAAGGTATATGTCATTATATCTATATACAGATCAAAAAATGCAGATTTAAGAGTCAAGCCATTAGAGGTCTTCCTTGAGATAGATTCTCCTGCTGGCCTTGAAGAAGCAGGCACCCATGAGTTCTACAGAAGTGAGAAAAGAATTTTGTCAACAACCATGTGAGTTTAGAAGACCCTGAGCCTGGAATGAACCCCCAATCCTGCAGTCCCTTTGAGATTCTGAACAGGGGACCAAGTAGTCTATGCCTTAACTGTGACCCGTGAAAACTGTACAATAATAAACATGTACTCTTTCAAACCATCAAGTTTATGATAATTTAAGTTGCAATAGATTTAATACATCTGATAAGAGTTCATACAATTGGCAGAATCGAAGCCATGGTTGCCAGAGCCCAAAGACCAAATAGTCTTTCTAATGAATAACTGCTATAATTCATATGTGATAGAAAGATGAAATGACGGATAGATAGTTACATAGATGATAGATCGATAGAGATGGCAGGTATACAGAGGCATTTTTATTAAATGGTGAAATACAGGCTGTTCAAACCCCTGGTATGGAAAAAGACTAAAGTCACTAAAGCCAGAGATTTACAGGCCACAAAGGATGTTTTAACCATTGACATAAGTTTTAAAAGGGGACATTTAAACTCTAGGATATAAAAAAGAATGCAACATCATAAGAAATGGAGAAAGTCTATTGAAAATATTACATAATAGTTTTTAAGTGAAATAGAAGCAAGAATTCATTTCATTTGGCATTCTTAAAGTTATGTTTTGAAATCCTATGCTAATTTTTCTCTCAGCAAACATTAACTTGATATTTTAGCTTTGAAAATTGCATTTTTCCTAAACAACTCCAATATTGTTCCTCTTTCCCTAAAATACCATTAATTTTTGGCTAGTGGCTCTAGAGCAGTGCTTCTTGCATGTGAGTAAGGAATTTTAGAATCAGACAATGTAAGTTCAAGTATCAATGCTAACACTTATTGGCATATGGACTTATATATCCTTTAACTCCCCAAAGTTGCACTCTCTCATTTTGAAATGAACAGTAATAGCGCCTGTCAATGTTAGTATAATTATCAAATGTCATAATGTCTTTAGACTGCTTATGTCTAGCTAAGGTGTCAAACGTTCACAGAGTTTCTTTTCTGGTATTACATTTTATCATTGATGGCTATTTAACATTCAGACACAATGACTGAGATCAACTGGCATGTGCAAAAAGCTGTTCTAAAAAGTTATAATGATGTCAGCATCCGCAATCATCATTCTCCTCAGGTAGATTCTCCTCAGGTAGACCACAAGAGCAGATTCATGTTAAGAATGGAAGTAGACATGCCTATTTCATGAGTCATTTTCTTAACCTCTCTGGGTTCATGCATTAATACTTCACTTTACATGTGCAGAAATACCTATAGATAAAGAGCTCCCTATGAGCTAGGACAAAGCACAAAACTAGGGTTGTTTTTTTTTTTTTTTTAATTTGTTTCTGTTGTTTGCACACAGTGAACAGCAAGCCCTAAAATAAAATTAAGATTTCTTGTTAGCGTCATTCTCAAAGCAGCGCTTCTCCAACTTGCAACACAAGCAGAGCACTTGAAGCTACTGCCAGGGTGCTGCAGAAAACGTGTTGGATCACTTTTTTTGCTGGCAAAGCTGAGCTAGTTCTGCTCAACACTCATTTCACACAGAGGTAGTTCTAGAAATTCCTAAATAAGGGCTAGATTCTCAGGCCTTTAGGATGATCCCAAACTAATGGTTCTGGCCAACCCAATACAAAGTAGCCAAAAAGATAGCCTACATAGTGATATATAAAAGCAGCGACTTGAGATACAGAATTACACACATAATTGATATATAATACCCTCATGCATCAAGCAGGAATGAAAAATTGAGAGTTAAGTTCATGTCATTGGTGGACAGAATGGCTAAATTATACTATCTGTATGTCCATAAATTCACCAGACAATGGAACAATTTGTCCAGGACTAATGGAACAGTTGGAATCAGTGAATAATTGAATAAATGCCCATGAAAGCATTTTAGAAACATATTTGAATCCATTTGTATGATCATAGAGAAACTGAGCATGATGCAAAAAAAAAAAAATGCTTATACGTGAATATACCATCTTCCTTACCTCAGCAATACTGTGCTTCATAGTTTAATAATTCTGAGATTGGTGTGACTCACACAATGTATCCTATGACATATATACGGGCAATACTATTTAATACATGCAAGAGTGTCCAAGACTTACGTAACAGCTATTATAGTTACTCCATACAATGTCTGATATGATACTCATTCAGAACTTACTATTTGGAATTGTGTTCCCACAACTGAGGTTTGGGGGCTGGAAATCATCTGCTATCTTAAAGAGTGCTCATTCTTTCTCTGCATCTTGGCTATGACAGCACACTTTTCACAGCTTGGATAAGCAAATCTTGTTTGATTTATTCAAACGTGTTCATCTGCTCTTTCAACTCAGATACTATTGACAGTAGTCAACAGTCATTCTGACACACTATTCTTAAAGTGGTTAATATTCTAATATTGGATATTAATTGACAAGGGAGAATCACTATATATTTTTCTCATATTTTTTAAATATCTAGATACAGACACAAATTTATTTTTCATTGACTGTCTTAAGGAGCATGCATTTGGGGGAAGAAATTTACAACATGGGCTTTAGCTAATGATGTTTAAACTCTAGCATTGGATCTCCATTCTGCTCAGTCCCAATTACAATTCACTTTTTAATGTGTCTCTTCTGTTATACTACAGTTGTCTGTTTGTATCCTTGGGGATTTGGTTCCAAGAGACCGCAGGTATAACCAAATCCATGTAAACCAAATACCTCATATAAAATGGCTTGGTACAGTCCACTCTCCTCATCTGCACAATGCACAGTTGTAGAATCAACCATTTAAATTACAGATTGGTTAAATCTGTGCATGAGAAATTTCCAAACAGAGGGCAAGCTATTCCCTGTGAGGGAAAAACAAAAACAAAAACCTTCCTATAAATGGATCTGTGTATTCCTATCATACAAGAGTCAATTGTATATTGTGGAAATTACATTGTAGCTATCCTTGAAAAACATGGCACGTTTAACTTTTTTATATACTAACATTTAATTAAATATGATATATGCACATTGATTTTGAAATTCACATCTTTTTAAAATGTATTTAAAAATCTTAATTTGTACTGGGTGTTTTAAATACTTCTTTGGATCTTTATTTACTATTTCCTACTCAATAAATAGATTTTTCAATCACGAGGGATTGAGTACTCTTATTTAACAAAATTGGAGACTATTCTAATTATATTATAATGAATGAATATGCATCATCTGTAGTACTTAGCAGGAAACCTTAAAACAGTTAATGTGCAAAACTTTTTTGAGTTGCAGTCCTTGATATAGAAAATATGTAATAATTTTGCTCCCTTTCTCAGACTGAAAATTAAGTAAATTCTAGGGTCTTGAAATGATTGTCATGATTATTTCTTAGTTTCTTATAAAATACTTAATTGATTTTCTAACATGATAAATGCTTTTATCTTTAGAAAAAAAATGATGACAAACCTTTAAACATTAGGTATAAAAATAAAAAAGCAATTTAAGTATGACAAAACCAGCATCAATAAAAGAAGAAAAATGTGTTCAGCTTTATTGTTGAGTTTTGTGGAATTTGAATTCATTTTTGAATTACAGCATATTTAGTACTATACCAAATGGATCATTTTCAATACAGTCATAATGAATATTACCATGTACTGTATAGCAAGGGAATAGAGCTGAGTTTGCCAAAATTTCACTCTTGGAAGTGCTGCCAATGCAAAAATAGTTTCCTCCCCTGGTACAATATTTAAGAGGCTTTAAAATTCTTCAGAGAATTATTGGAAGTTACTTTATAGAAGAAGCAATCAGTTGTGAGTTTGAAACTGCATTGCATTGCTTGTTCCCATCTAAAAATTCTTTCTGCTCCCCCTGGCTGTTCTTTACTTTGCTAGGTCATTTTATATTGTAAAGGAACTATTTTGTGACCATCTGCCACTTATATCTTTGGCCCCAATCTCCTCTGCTCTGATCACTATTGATTTTCCAAATGGACCCAACCATAAACTAAATGTAGCAATCATTACATTTCTGTTAGAAAGTGACTTTGCTACTGTAAGTTGTATCTGGATTACTAAAGCATCAGTGAAAACCAACCAACAAAATGAAAGCATTTCCCAGAGGCATGGGTTTTTTAATTGCTACAATTAAATCTACCATTAAGTCTATATAATCATCATTAGCTCATATTTTCTATTTTTTTAAATAAATTAGCCACAGAAATTCCCACATTTAAGTCCTAAACAAATACTTAACACAGCTGGTACTCCTCATATAATTTTTTAACTTTGTGTCATTTCTTTTCAAAATTGAAACATCATTCAGGAAAAAATAACCCATTTAATATAAAGATGCATTTGAATTAAAATCCTTTATCTACCAAGGTAAAAGGATTGAGACAATAAAAAGATCAGTGGTTGGCAGGAGCTGGGAGGTGGGGGGGGCGGGATGAATAAGTGGAGCACATTTATTTTTAGTACAGTAGACTATTCTGTTCAATACCATAATGGTGTGTACATAACATTATACATTTTGCAAAACTCCTAGGTATGTACAACATAAAGAAATGTAATGTAAACTATGGACTTTAGTTAATAACGTGTCAATAATGATTTATCAACTGTGACAAATGTACCACAGCAAAGCAAGATGCTAGTAACAGAGGAAGCTGGAGTGGGGTCGGTGAACATAACAGTCGCAGGGTGGGGAGAGGGAATAAACAGAAACGCTATGTTCTTCCCACTCAATTTTTCTCTAAACCTACAAGTGCTATAAGAACTAAAGCATATTTATTAAAAAAAAAAAAAAGTCTTCCCTCTCACTTGTCTCTCTATATTGCATTATGATTTTGTGTATCCTTCCCTAAAATTAATGTCAAGGTATTAGGGGAAGAAAATTTTGAAAGTTGGCTATGATATGATCTTACAATCCTACTGGCTATGTTGAAACCTCACAGATGTATCCACTGCTTCCTGATGTTCTTTTTATAATTTTGTTATATGCATCAAAATCACTTCCAGAACAATGTTAACTCTCTCAGTGATCCATAGGTTTAAAATAAAAATGATTGGAAACAAAAAAAAAGAAAAAAAAAGGTCCAGAAACTAAAATGCAAAGAGAAATTCAAGCAAAACTTCTATTAATACATATTATAGCATACATTACATTGACTTGTCCATTTAATTTCATTGTGAAATGGGACAATGGAGCTGAAATAGCCATTGATCCCTCCCTGAAGCAAACCAATTAACTGATTTACTAATAGTACTTTTTACCATACTTTGAAATATTAGTATGACTTAATTGACATCATATAATATAAACAATATATATTTAATAATATAATTAAATATATTTGCTATATGCTTTCTTTTACTTTTAAATACTGTCAGCTTTGTCTTTGGGGATAATTAGAAAGAAGGGGATAAGTATCTTTTGATGAATGAATGTATAAAAAAGATAATACACACACACACACAATCAAATACTATTTAGCCACACACATGAAAAAGATATCTTGCCATTTGTGACATGGATGGGACTTGAGAGCATTATGCTAAGTGAAATAAGTCAGGCAGGGCTAGATGAACACCATAGGATCTCTCTTATATGTGGTATTTAGATATAAAAACAAAACAAACAACAAAAGACTTATTGATACAAAGAACAGATTGGCAGTTTCTAGAGACAGAAGGTAGGGGATGAGTGAAATGAGTGAAGGGGATTAAAAGGTACAAATGTCTAGTCATAAAATAAATAAGTTGTGGGAATATAATATACAGTATGGTGACTATAGTTAATAATAATGTATTGCATTTTTGAAGTTGCTAAAGAGATTAATTTTTAAAAAATTCTCTTCACAAAATAAAAGAAGGAAAGAAAAAAGAGGAAGTATATAAGAAGATAAAAAAGTGGAAGGAGAGAAGTAGAAAAGACGGTCGGGATTCTTAAATGAACTCTTTCTAAAAAATATTTTAAAAAATTAAACCATATCTATCGACATGCTCATGCGCTTAGTCACTTCAGTTGTGTCTGACTCTTTGTGACCTATGGACTGTATACTGGAGTGGGTTGCCATGCCCTCCTCCAGGGGATCTCAACCAAGGACCTGAACCCATATCTCCTTTGTTTCCTGCATTGTAGGCAGGTTCTTTATCCACTGAGCCACCTAGGAAGCCCATATCTATTGACATGTCTAGTCAAACATGTAATAAGAGATTTGAAAGAAACTTACTTATGACACATTCATGAACACATTACTGAACATTGGGAATCCCAGAAATGCATGCCAAATGTGTTCCTAACTCACACCCAAATTCCCCATAAAGGGGTCACACCATTTGTCTCGTTTTCCAAATCTTACTATTTTCTCTGATAAAGAATGCCTTAATTAAGTGATAAAGAAAATTTGCTTCCTTAACCATTCTATTTTTTTAATGGAATAAAAATGATACTCTTAAACAGGGACATGATGTGCAAATGGGGATGAACAAATCCATTATCTCTAAACCAAGAACATTAAAAAAATTTTCCTCTATAGAGTTTCCCACATATTCATCATTCTCAAGTTGAATTGTGAAACTTGTTAAAGTATAGATATGAAAAGCATTGCCAATATGTCAACCACCTTAATACCATCCAAACTTCCTGCAATCGCTGCATTTTCTTCTGTAAGAAATGTCAAGATTTCATCAAAAAGTCTTTTAATTTGGATATTCTCCATACAGTTGTCTGGCTATTTTCACTGTCTAGTTTGCAACTTCTTTTATACCAGTTGTCATTTCTGTAACCTTTCCAACAGCAACTGTGCAGTCTTGGGACCATGATGCAGAATATCTCACTCAACAATCCTCCCACAAACCATCTGTTCCTAAAGACATCAACAACTGTTGGCATTGGGAAACTCTATGAAAAATGGGGGAAAAAATCACTCAAAATGATAAAATGAAACTTTCTCAGAGATCTTAAACCCCTGGCATAATAGGCAAATAATTGACATAAAAATACCAGTATTGTTTGAGTAAAAAACTTCAAGTCTGAAAAAATAAAACAAATGAAGCCCAAAAGACCAAACCTTCTTTACTTACTCTTCCATCACATTCACACAGAGTTGTGCATCAAAAAAATTAAATTATGGTGCTGAATCTCTATAAAATCATGCAATATGCAAGACAAAACATCTACCAAAAATGTGAAAACACTTTATATATGTTTTATATATGTATATGTGTGTGTATATATGTATATATATACATAAAACATATACATGTATACATATACATTTATATTTGTTTCTGAACTCTTCATTCCTCCCAAACCCATCAATTTGATTCGCTGTCACAACTTTCTGTAAGTAATTATACTTAAAACATATAATAAAACAAAACAAAAATTTATTTCTCATTATGATATTAATGCAAAAATGGATTTTTTTTTCTGTCCTTTCAGGTATTAAAGGGAAAGGATTAGACACTTGTGTGCCAATCCCACAAGTATACTTCTGTTCCCTGAAAACATTTCTAGTCTTTAATTATAAAATGACCCACATTAGCCCTTGTGTAAAATCACGAAAGTACCTTTACTATCTTCCTGCATCTATATTTGGAAATCCTACTGCCTTTGAGTTATGAACAATCACTAATGATCTATGATTAATTCTACTTACTTTCAAGGGGCAACTGAATCATTTTGGACAGATTCTGAAAGTCAATACTCTAAATAGACTAATTACTTTAAGAGTTGACATTGTGATTTCTTATATTTTTAATACAACTTCCAAAATAACCTTTGAAATATGTAGGCCAAATCTTATTATTATCAATTTACAGAGAAGTATTTGGGGAGGCAAAGGCATATACCTTAGAGGTAATGGGGGTACTAATAGAACAGAAATCATGTTTTACAATTACAAAAACAGGTTGAATTTATGCAAAAAATATTGTTTGGTTTGACTTTTTCAATAAAATAAGATTTTCTTCCTTAATTTTCTAAGATTACTTATCATCACATCGTCTGGATGCATAGCTAATAAATTGTTTGAATACAACATATAATTAAAAACAAAAATTCTTAAATGTCTAATAAAAATGCCAAGACCTTAAAATGGCAGGATCTTAAAGGTCAGGAATCACATCTGGTTAGTCTTACACAGGATATAATAGCAAAATGACATTATGAAGTGTAAGTCTTATTTTAAAGACTGCTTCTAAAGATCTAAATTGCTGCACAATATAAATTAATTCTGGAAAATAACTCATAGCCAAAATACCTTTCACATTCACTTCCTTCCTTTTTGATGAATTCTACTGTTACTTTGTGTTGGCTCCCAGCCTGCTAAATTTCATGCCATTAATTCCTAATAGTTAATGTTTTGGTCTATTTAAGGCCTAAAGCTTAAACGATTTGGGTCTGATGGTGAGCAAGTCTGTAATCGTGCCGTGCCTCTCTTTGGATCTCAGGTCTCTGAACCAGAGTCAGGACATGTTTTATCTCCTATGTATTATTCATCATCCTCATACTCAGAGGGAATTTTCACAAACATGAAAGCAGTTCATCTTTTTTTTTTTTTTTTTTTTTTTTACTGAGGAAACATTCATGTCCAATTGGACTAATTACCACAGCCAGTTAACTCTCAATTTTGTGGGCAAAACAAATTGTCATTTGACAAGTTGTGATCGTCACTACAAGTGATTTTGTTGTAATTGGGTAACTGAGTCAGACTTACAGTTTTTCCTCTGAGGACTGAGTATAAATCTCCCACGGGTTAACAAATATTGCCAAAGTGATGCTGAACTTGAGCAGTCCATTCCAATGTTTTGGTTCTCAGCTATAGGTGATTTTTGTCTCCTGAGTAATACTTGGCAATGCTTGAAGATATTTTTGGATGTCACACTGGGGAGGGGCATCTAGAGGAGGAAGACCCGGGGAGTTGCTAAACATACTCCAATGCAAAAGATAGCCCCTCACCCAATAGTTATCTGGTTCAAAATGTCAGTAATTCTGAGATTGAGAAACCCTGGCCCAAAAGGGATCATACCTACAATGGCGATTAAAAATAAAATTTCTCTAATCATAATCTTCATGGAGTTGTTTTTTTTTTTAACTTTGAAAACTGAATGAATGTTTAAGTTAATACTTTTCTTCCTTTAGTGTCTGTTTTTTATTTTATTTTTCCCTATTTGTTTCCATGTTACATATGATTCTAAACTTTAGATTGAGTTTCTCTTCTGCAATTTTCAGTGCATAATAAAGTAGAGAAAGGGGCAGTGTAATTTCTTTTATCAGATTGGGAGAGGAGAGGAACAAAGGCTTAGTTTTAGATTCAAGTCATGTGAATTTCAGTGAACTACTCTACCCCTCCTCTCTTACGTTGGTGTATATATGTATATATATATTATACGTATGTATTATACATATATATGTATGTACATATATGTGTGTATTATGTATGTATGTACAATAATACATACAAAGAGACACAGAGAGGGGAAATGGAGTAGATAAAGAGTCTGGGCCCTATAGCCAAACTCCCTAAATGTGGATCCTGGTTTCACTACTTATTAGTTCTGTGTCCTTTGATGAATAACATCTTAGGACTCTATGATTTTGCCTCTATAAAATTGGTACAATATAATATTACCTACTTCATTAGGGCTGTCATTAGGACGAAACACACAAAGCTCCACACATATAATAAATGTTCAAAAATATCAACCCTCTGCATATTTACTTATACAGACATTTTTATTTCCAATATGATACTTTAAAATAATAAATAAAACATTTTATTACTTAAAATGATTTTATCTTTTCTTAAACAGTAAAAGTTCTGAAAATTACTTGATTGCTTTAAATAGCTTCAAATGACAGATATATACAACCTTGTTCCTTTATAAGATCAATCCAATTCTCAATGTACTTTTGGTTATCACTGGAAAGCAGTGAAAACAAAATGAGTGTATCACCAGAAAATAACTAGATACCAAACCTCGTTTTTCATTCATATTTATTAAGGTACTTTTTGATCACAATTTGAAATGTAGAGTGAAAATAAGATGTCTGCATCATCAGAAGTAGCCAGATTGTCGGATGCTGCATTTTCATTTGTATCTACCAGGGTTTTTATGCCTCTGATCTGAATTGCTCAGGCTTTCGTAATTTATTTTCCCAAGCTTATAAAGTGCTTTCGTGGTTTTGATTGAAGTTCCTCACTTTTTCATCACTGTCGTTGATCAAAGTCTCCCTACATTTTTTCTACTACTCCACAGTGACTTAAAATGTATCCTTGTCTCCAACTTCCTGCTTTAATCTTTCTTATCTTAAAACACCTCATCTCCCCATGTTTAGGCTGGCTTGTTTCAAATGACTATCATCTGAGAATTACCCTCTGCTACCACTTCTAACTGATTAAATTTCATAGGTACAGGGATATCTCTACACATTATAGATGCTTTGTTTTCACATATGTACTGTTATAAACATATAGATATAAATATATATTAATATATGTAGATATAGTTGTATTTTAAATACATATTTGTATAAATAACAGAAGAAATAGTGAGTAAAACTTTAGGTTTTCCTTAATTAGTGTTTCTGTTTAACACAAAAAATACTGGGATTACAAAGTGGAGGTTTATAGAAAAGAAAGTTTGGAGTTTTCCCCTATTTAAACAAGATATCCTCCAAATCATGTTGGAAAATTAGTTCAAGAATAAAATGCTCAATTATCTGGAGACTTACCTTCCAATACTCTCACTCTCTAAAGGGGGATTGACTTTAAATAGGAAGGTTGGAGGAGAAGTTGTCCTTGGTGCCCGAAGAGGGCATTTCAGTAGTAAGAAATGGCATTTCAATTTCTTATGTGAATGATAATCACACAATTAGTTTTGTTGGGAGGCTTTAAGTCAGTTTTTCAACATGAAATCTATAAGAAAAGAGAATGGTATTTTTTAAACTCTCAAATTTACAGGAAAATGCCCAGACACAAGAGAGATAACAAAGCCAATGAGCAAGAGAGTATTAGGCAAGTTGCTATTTTAATATGTTAACACTCAAACAGAAAACTCTCTAATATACAATTTTTTATACCATATGAAAGGGAGTGAAGAAACTTCATAAACCTTTCTTGAAATATTCAGTTCAGTTCAGTCACTCAGTCGTGTCCGGCTCTTTGCGACCCCATGAATTGCAGCACGCCAGGCCTCCCTGTCCATCACCAACTCCCAGAGATTACTCAATCTCATTCCATTGAGTCGGTGATGCCATCAGCCATCTCATCCTCTGTCATCCCTTTCTCCTCCTGCCCCCAATCCCTCCCAGCATCGGGGTATTTTCCAATGAGTCAACTCTTCGCATGAGGTGGCCAAAGTATTGGAGTTCCAGCTTCAGCATCAGTCCTGCCAATGAACACCCAGGACTGATCTCCTTGAGGATGGACTGGTTGGATCTCCTTGCAGTACAAGGGACTCTCAAGAGTCTTCTCCAACACCACACTTCAAAAGCATCAATTTTTCGGCTCTCAGCTTTCTTCACAGTCCAACTCTCACATCCATACATGACCACTGGAAAAACCATAGCCTTGACTAGACGGACCTTTGTTGGCAAAGTAATGTCTCTGCTTTTTAATATGCTATCTAGGTTGGTCATAACTTTCCTTCCAAGGAGCAAGCATCTTTTAATTTCATGGCTGCAGTCACCATCTGCAGTGATATTGCAGCCCAAAAAAATAGCCCCAAAAAATAAAGTCTGACACTGCTTCCACTGTTTCTCCATCTATTTGCCATGAAGTGATGGGACCAGATGCCATGATCTTAGTTTTCTGAATGTTTAGCTTTAAGCCAACTTTTTCACTCTCCTCTTTCACTTTCATCCAGAGGCTTTTTAGTTCCTCTTCACTTTCTGCCATAAGCGTGGTGTCATCTGCATATCTGAGGTTATTGATATTTCTCCTGGCAATCTTGATTCCAGCTTGGGCTTCTTCCAGCCCAGCGTTTCTCATGATGTACTCTGCATATAAGTTAAATAAGCAGGGTGACAATATACAGCCTTGACATACTCCTTTTCTGATTTGGAGCCAGTCTGTTGGTCCATGTCCAGTTCTAACTGTTGCTTCCTGACTTCCATACAGGTTTCTCAAGAGGTGGGTCAGGTGGTCTGGTATTCCCATCTCTTTCAGAATTTTCCACAGTTTATTGTGATCACACAATCAAAGGCTTTGGCATAGTCAATAAAGCAGAAATAGATGCTTTTCTGGAACTCTCTTGCTTTTTTGATGACCCAGCAGATGTTGGCAATTTGATCTCTGGTTCCTCTGCCTTTTCTAAAACCAGCTTGAACATCTGGAAGTTCACAGTTCATGTACTGCTGAAGCCTGGCTTGGAGAATTTTAAGCATTACTTTACTAGTATGTGAGATGAGTGCAATTGTCATACAATCTCAAAAAATGGCTACTCCTAGGGATCTAGCTTAACCTTAAATGATTTAACCACATGTCTAAAAATGCTTAGTGTAACATCTCTGCAAAGTATCATTGGAGCTTGAAACGAAAACTCACCTTTTTTTTCTTCATTTCCTGTCTTGCCATTTCCATATAATCACCTCAATGAACCTAGTACAGGAAACTCATTAAGATGCTGTTTCCTTCTTCAACATTAAGGCATATGTTGGCCTTAAGTAGGTGAAACACTTATCTGAGTGTTCTTCCACTCTACAAACTGTCCATTACTTGGAAAGTAACACTACTATTTTTCAGACTTATGTTTTTGAGGGTCTATAAATTATATGATTTTTGAAATACTGTGTGTTTTTTTAAGGGAACAAATAAATTACAGCATTATGAAACAGAATTCAATAGGACTCAGCCCATGTTTGATTCATGAAGTTTTGCAGTGGAGCATTTAATGTACTTTGATAGTGCTTTCATTTGCATATCTTTTATATAGAGCAGCCACTCAAATTCATGACAGCTTCTTTAGGGTTTATCTTGGTCAAGAATTCCCAGAAAATACAGCAGAGTATCCCATGAAATAAGTAGCTTATGAAACAATCTTTGGGAATTTGAGAAAGATCTGTTAAGGCTTTGGAAATATTTTGGGAAATACAAGTTTTTTTATGTCTTTCATTATTTTTTAGTCACTTGTAAGGTCAAATAAAACATGTAGATGAGAAGAATCTTATACTTCAAGGCACAAACAAAATCATGATGGTAATATGCAAATTAAAAATTGAGTTTTTTCCACATATTCAGCAGCAACAACAGTGACAAATGTCCAGTGATGATATCTATAAATTGTTCAATCAATAATATCAATGCTATGAGAGAAGAGTCTAAACATTAAAACAAAGGGCAAAGTGTTATAAGGTTAAAAAAACATGAGTTGATGCTCATTTGTGTTATGAAAGGGCTGTGGGAGGTTCTGAAATATGTGAGGCCAACACAAAGCAGAGTAAGAACATTATCATTGGCCTTAACCAGGCCCTGGTTTTTTTGGTTTTTTTTTTCCTCTCTCTGTGGTGACTGAACTCATATGCTTTTTGTACCACATGAACAAATATTCTCTTAAATATCAAAATAGCTAATTTATATAACAATTCAAATTTATATATAGAATGAACTTTTATTTACAGAGAAAATGCATTTAAAAAAAATTAGCATTGGAAGCTATTGTATTGCAGCCATTTTAGATTGTGATGTTTACCTTAAAGTACAACTGATTCTCCCATGTGCAGCTCTTAAATCTCAACAAGATTCCAGGACCGGCGGGAGGAGGGATCGGGATGGGGAACACATGTAGATCCATGGCTGATTCATGTCAATGTATATCAAAAACCACTACAATATTGTAAAGTAATTAGCCTCCAACTAATAAAAATAAATGAAAAAACAGAAAATCTCAACAAGATTCCAGGACCCTTGTTTTTCACACCAGGTTAAATGCTCCATTTTGCCCATCTCTGTCTCTAATTTTTTCTCAGTCTAGTTGTTTTCTTCAGTTTATTTCATACAGTTTTCACCTCTAATTTTAAATTACATTTTAGAAGACTCTGAAATTGATTAATCTCTTCTCTGCCCAATTCAGAATCTACTGAGAGATAGATGTAAAAATCTGAGAGGGATTTCAGCATCATTAATGATAAAAACCTTTCTGCAAGTTATCCTCTTTTTTTTTTTTTTAAGTTATCCTCTTTATAAACAAACAAGCGATAATATAATCTGAGCAAAATACCGACCAACAAATTAGTAAATTTCTATTTGAAGTAAGGACTTGACGAGCCAGTATCTTGAAGAGAAAGAAGCCCTGGAGGTCAGTCCAACACTACTTTTCCCACTTCAGAATAATTCTTCAATGGCAAGAGTTCACAGGGTAAGAAGATAGAGCAGAGAATGGAAGCTGAGATGGAGGTACTCTGAATTTAGTTTTAGGCAGCCTTACAGAGTTCAATCTCAAAAGTTAATGACTCTAAATCATCCCTTGCATGTATCTATTGATGACATTCAAAACCTCAGTTTAGTTTTAGATTTTCCCTTTATGCTAGATGCTTTTACAGCCATCCATAAACAAGTTCCCTTGACTTCTATCTTCTTACCCCAATACATTTGGACACCCCAAGTGAAATTCCAAAGTAGTCATAAAATTGGCTAAATATCAAAACTTTAAATGCATTTCACTGATGTTTCTAGTTTAAAGCATGTATAAAAGAGTTGTTCTGCCATACTCCTCTGATGTATAATCATTTGTCACCTTGGTTCAGATTACAATCAACAGAAAGTAAAAATAAAATTCTGTTCAGGTAATTTTAGTTTCTATTAATATGTTTAATCCAAAACAATGTACATTTATGTAAATGTAAACCTCCTTCTTATATGCAGATTATATAATTATAAATCTCCTTTTGATATGCTAAACATCTCCCGCATATCTTCTAAGCTATTTCTTTCAACTCTTATCACTTCTAACTACAGAATCAGGTCAGTTTGTATTTATTTATTTATAGTGACTAACTTATCACCTTATAGAGATTTTGTCAGTCAAAATTGCTGAAAAATAGCAAAAGTAAGTCCCTGCAAGACCTAATGACTTTCTATAACTAACACCAAAAAAAAGGGGTCCTTTTCATCATAGGGGACTGGAATGCAAAAGCAGGAAATCACGAGATCTGGAGTAACAGGCAAGATTGGCCTTGGAATACAAAGTGAAGCAGGGCAAAAGCTAACAGAGTTTTGCCAAGAGAATGCACTGGTCATAGCAAACACCCTCTTCCAACTACACAACAGTAGACTCTAAACATGGATATAACCAGATAGTCAATACCAAAATGAGATGCATTATATTCTTTGCAGCCAAAAATGGAGAAGCTCTATACAGTCAGCAAACACAAGACTGGGAACTGACTGTGACTCAGATTATGAACTCCTTATTGCCAAATTCAGACTTAAATTGAAGAAAGTAGGGAAAACCAGTAGACCATTCAGATATGACCTAAATCAAATCCCTCATAACTATACAGTGGAAGTGATAAATAGATTAATGGGATTAGATCTGATAGATAGAGTGCCTGAACAACTACGCACAGAGGTTTGCAACCTTGTACAGGAGGTGATAATCAAGATCATCCCCAAGAAAAAGAAATGCAAAATGGCAAAATGGTTCTCAGAGGAGGCCTTACAAATAGCTGAGAAAAGAAGAGAAGATGAAGACAAAGGAGAAAAGGAAAGATATAGCCATCTGAATGCAGAGTTCCAAAGAATAGCAAGGAGAGAAAGCCCTTCTCAGTGATCAATGCAAAGAAATAGAGGAAAACAATAGAATAGGAAAGACTAGAGATCTCTTCAAGAAAATTAGAGATATCAAGGGAACATTTCATGCAAAAATGGATGCTATAAAGGACAGAAGTGGTAGGGACCTAACATAAGTTGAAGATATCAAGAAGAGGTGGCAAGAATACACAGAAGAACTACACAAATAAGATCTTAATGGCCCAGATAACCACGATGGTGTGATCACTCACCTAGAGCCAGACATTCTGGAGTGTGAAGTCAAGAGGGTCTTGGAAAACATCACTATGAACAAAGCTGGTGGAGGTGATGGAATTCCAGCCAAGCTATTTTAAATTATAAAACATGATGCTGTGAAAGTGCTGCACTCAATATGCCAGCAAATTTGGAAAACTCAGCAATGACCACAGGACTGGAAAAGGTCAGTTTTCATTCCAATTCCAAACAAAGGCAGTGCCAAAGAATGTTCAAACTGCTGCACAATTGCACTCATCTCACATGCTAGGAAAGTAATGCTCAAAATTCTAAAAGTGAGGCTTCAATGTACATGAATCGTGAACTTCCAGATGTTGAAGCTGGATTTAGAAAAAGCAGAGGAACCAGAGATCAAATTGCCAACAACCATTGGATCATAGACAAAGCAAGAGAGTTCCATAAAAGTATCTACTTCTGCTTTATTGACTACACCAAAGCCTTTGATTGTGTAGATCACAAGAAACTGGAAAATTCTTCAAGGATGAACGTACCAGACCACTTTACCTGCCTCTTGAGAAATCTGTATGCAGGTCAAGAAGCAACAGTTAGAACAAGTCTTGTAACAACAGACTTATTCCAAATTGGGAAAGGAGAATGTCAAGGCTCTGTATTGTCACCCTGCTTATTTAACTTATATGCAGAGTACATCATGCAAAATGCTGGGTCGGATAAAGCACAAGCTGAAATCAAGACTGCTGGGAGAAATATCAATAACTTCACATATGAAGATGACACCACCCTTATGGCAGAAAGCAAAGAGGAACTAAAGAGCCTTTTGATGAAAGTGAAAGTGGAGAGTGAAAAAGCTGGCTTAAAACTCAACATTCAAAAAAACTAAGATCATGACATCTGGTCCCATCACTTCATGGAAAATAAATGGGGAAACAATGAAAACAATGACAGACTTTATTTTCTTGGGCTTCAAAATCACTGCAGATGGTGACTGCCACAATGAAATCAAAGGATGCTTGCTCCTTGGAAGACAAGCTATGACCGACTTAGATACCGTATTAAAAAGCAGAGGCATTACTTTGCCAACAAAGTTCCATCTAGTCAGAGCTATGGTTTTTTCAGCAGTCATGTATGGATGTGAGAGATGGACTATAAAGAAAGCTGAGCACTGAAGAATTGATACTTTTTAACTGTGGTGTTGGAGAAGACTCTCAAGAGTCCCTTGGACTGCAAGGAGATCCAACCAGTACATCCTAAAGGAAATAAATCGTGAATATTCATTGGAAGCACTGATGCTGAAGCTGAAGTTCCAATACCTTGGCCACCTGATTCAAAGTTCTGACTCTTTCAAAACACCGTGATGCCTGGAAAGATTGAAGACAGTATGAGAAGGAGAAGCCAGAGGATGATGAGGTGGTTGGCATCACTCCCTTGATGAACATGAGTTTGAGCAAGCTCTGGGATTTGGTGATGGACAGGGAATTCTGGAGTGCTGCTGTCCATGAAGTCTCAAAGAGTTAGACATGACTGAGCAACTGAACTGAACTGAACTGAAGTCCCTGCAGCCAGAAACTTTTTATTAAAAAGTTTAGGTTTCCTATAGGCATATCCATACATGTTATGGTTTTAGTGTGTATTATTGTATTGACCAATTTAACAACAAATATGAATTTTGTAGTGAAAACATTGGGTATTATCTTTCTGAGGGTTTATTTAATGCAAATAATAATGTTATCTTCTATTTTGTAAGTCATTTCTACCTATCATAGGATTCTTGAACCCTTGTTACTATACTATTGATACTAGAGGGACAACTGAAATGAAGAAATGAAATACTAAAACTGCTGTTTACATCTATTTTATCAAAAAGTGAATAAAAATTTAGCTTTGCTAATATTTAATATATAGATTAATATCTGGGTCCTTAGTCACGTTTCATATGGCAAATGGAGTAGAGTAAAATATTTGAAAAGTAATAACTGCTAATGATTCATATGGCCACAGACAGTAAATACATTTGGAGTTAATCAATATTTGAAGGAGACCAAGCATTCAAGATGAATCCAGTTGTAACTGTCAAAAATTTGACTTTTTTTTTTCCCTCACTTGATCAGTCTTTGCAAAGATTAACTTCCTAGTTTCTGTATTCATTCACAAAAAACTGCATTACGATTTCTGTTTTTGGAAACAGGATGGAAACCAGAGAAATGTGCAGAGCATTTGATTAATGCTGAAGCACAATTAATTGGATGGCTAGTCGGTTGGAATTTAGTCATCTCAAGAATTAAATCCTGTGGGGCACAGCTGCCAAAAGCACCCTATATTTCATAGATTAGACAATGTTTAATTAACAGATTAAAGGTAAGCCAAGCAAATCATAACCAGTACTCAGTTTTATATTTTGACTAGACAGATATAAGTATGACAGGAAACTTATTATGCTTATTTAACAAGGATTCACTCAATTTCAAGCTCAAAAGCATTTGTTAGTTTGGTCATCAATCATTCCAGTTCAGTCATCATCTATTTGGGTTTACATCCACTCTTTAATCAGCTCATCACATAATACCATTCATGATACATAATAGAGGCCCTTATTCTGTACAAAAGCATTCTGCCATGGTAGTTTTGAAAAAATATTTCAAAAATATTTGCTTTATGAAAATAGAGGATATCTTTATGATTTGACAAGACACATTTACAATATTATGCTCCTTTTCTGTCTTAATCAACAGATGATTCCTTTTTAAACTGTGAATTCTATAGTTCCATATGTTTTCATCGTATTTATTGGAAGGTATTGTGACATTCTGAAGATGAAAATTACATTACAGAAAGAAACATACATGTGCAGCACCAGTCTAATGACTGGTAAATGTACTACCGTCAACTCTTTGGTAGTCAGATTTTGCCCCACCAGGTAAGCTGTGTTACTGACAGTTAAGGGTGGTAACCAAGCACAGTCTCCAAAAAGCCTTAAAATGGAAGAAAAGCTGTTAAAAAATACAGCTTCAAAATCACAATTAATGCTCATTACCTTTCTTTTCCACCAGCCTGTCTAGATTTCCCTCACCTTCAGCCAACACTTCCAGAAGTCTATGTTTCTTTCTGAGAGGTGTCACCAAGTTTTAAGAGCTGTGAGTCCCTAGTTGTTGCTGTTTAGTCACAAAGTCATGTCCCGGTCTTTCGCCGCCCCATGGACTGTAGCCTACCAGGGCCCTCTGTCCATGGGACTTCCTAGGTAAGAGCACGGGAATGGGTTGCCACTTCCTTCTCCAGGGGATTTTCCCAACTCAGGGACTGAACCTGTGTCTCCTAAACCGGCACAGAGATTCTTTAACCACTGAGCCACCAGGGAAGCCTGAGTTCCTAGTTACCTTGCTCTTATTAGAACTTGACTGATGCAATAATTTATGTTTTCATTATCACATATAGAAACAGCAAGAGGCCCCCCAGTGACTCTCCTGAAAAAAGGAAAAGGTAGTCAATTAAAGTAAGATGATAAAGACCTGGTACAAGGTTGCGAAAAATAAAAATGACAGCAAGAATATGAGCAAAAGCTGGCCCTTTGTAAAGACAGATAAAATCCATAAAACTCTAGCTAGATTAAATGAGACAAAAAAACAAAAGACAAAATTGCTAATATCAGAAATGAAATGATCACTACTTAGCACATGAACTTTAAAAGGATAACTAAAGGAATACTATGAACAATTCTATGACCACAAATTTGGAAACAAATTTGATCATTTAGATGAAAAAGACCAATTTCTTGAAAGACACAAATTAACATAATTTATACAAGGAGAAACAGATAACTCTATACATATTGAAGAAGTTGAATCAATAATTTATAGCCTTCAAAACAATAAAATATCAAGCCAGCATGCTTTCACTGGTAAATATTACCAAACAGCTCAGGGAAAGGTAATACCAATCACCTCAGTCTCTTTCAGAAACTAGAAAAAGGGAATACTTCCTAACTGATTCTGTGAGGCCAAAACTACCCTAACACAGATCAAAATCTCTTAAACACAGATACAACTGTCCTCAACAAAATGTTAGTAAATTGAATTCAACAAAGCATAAAAAGAATTATTGATATATACCAAAACTAAATAAGATTTATTCCAGGTAATCAAGTCAGGGTCAACATTCAGAAATCAACCAATGTAACCCATCATTTTAACAGGCTAATGGTGTAATAATTATATCAATTTATGTACAAAAGCACTGATGTACTCCAATATTCATTCATGATATAACTCTTGGAAAACCAGGAATAGAGGAGTTTCCTCAACTTGATAAAGAACATTTACAAAAAATAGTAGCTAACATTATACTTAATGTTTAGAGATATGATGATTTCAGATAATTTCAGATTCATTATTGGAAACAAAGCAATGATGTTGTCCTTCACCACTTCTATCTAACACTGTACTAGAAGTCAAAGCTAGTGCAATAAGATAGTTTGACATTTTCATACAAACATAAACATATTTTTACCAAAGAATTTAGCATTCATACTCTTAGATACATATCTAATTTATTTAAAAATTATATCCACATATAAATCTGCACATGGATGTCTACAGAAGATTTATTAAAATTTTTCAAAAACTGGAAGCAAACAACATGCCTTTAAGAGGTGAGTGAGAAAAGAAAGCATGGTACACCTATGTAATGGAATACTATTTAGTAATAGAAGTAATGAGCCATTGAGCCATGAAAATGCATGAATGAATATTCAGTGCATATCCACATTTCTAAGTGAGAAAAGTTGGTCTGAAACAGCTATATACTGTGTGACTTAAATTATATGACACTCTGGAAAAGATAAAACTACAGGGAGTATAGTTAAATTATAGAAACTATAGTTCAAAAAATTAGTGATTTATAAAGATTCATAGATGACGAGAGGGCTGAAAAGGTAAATAGACGAATCATACCAGATTTTTTAGTGTGCTGGAAACTATTCTGCATGAAACTGTGATGGTGGAAACATGAAACCATTCATTTGTCAAAAACAATAAGAT
Source organism: Cervus canadensis (assembly GCF_019320065.1). Classification (NCBI taxonomy): domain Eukaryota; kingdom Metazoa; phylum Chordata; class Mammalia; order Artiodactyla; family Cervidae; genus Cervus; species Cervus canadensis. The sequence goes on along the minus strand of NC_057409.1, from coordinate 50,329,194 downwards.
TTTACAGCACAAAGAGCAAGGTATAATTTATGAAAAAAAAATATTTTTTTAAGCTTAGAAAATTGGGGATCCCAGGATGAAATGCAGACTGTGATAAAATATTCTAACCATATAAGGAATGTAGGAAACAATCTCACTGAAGATTGTGACCTAAATAAGTGTAATGAATGGACCTCTGTATGATAAATGTAAAAAGAACTTTGCCCTAGTTGATAAGGATTATCCACAAATAGATACGGATTAGCAATTCTCAAACCGCCAAATATATGTATATTCAGTTCAGTTCAGTTTAGTCGCTCAGTCGTGTCTGACTCTTTGCGACCCCGTGAACCGCAGTACACGAGGCCTCCCTGTCCATCACCAACTCCCGGGGTCCACCCAAACCCATGTCCATTGTGTCGATGATACCATCCAACCATCTCATCCACTTTCGTCCCCTTCTCCTGCCCTCAATCCCTCCCAGCATCAGGGTCTTTTCCAATGGGTCAGCTCTTCGCATCACGTGGCCAAAGTATTGGTGTTTCAGCTTCAGCATCAGTCCTACCAATGAACACCCAGGATTGATCTTCTTTAGGATGGACTGGTTGAATCTCCTTGCACTCTAAGGGACTCTCAAGAGTCTTCACCAACACCACAGTTCGAAAGCATCAATTCTTCGGCGCTCAGCTTTCTTCACAGTCCAACTCTCACATCCATACATGACTACTGGAAAAACCATAGCCTTGACTAGACAGACCTTTGTTGGCAAAGTAATGTCTCTGCTTTTTAATATGCTATCTAGGTTGGCATAACTTTCCTTCAAAGGAGTAAGCGTCTTTTAATTTCATGGCTACAATCACCATCTGCAGTGATTTTGGAGCCCAGAAAAATTAAGTCAGCCACTGTTTCCACTGTTTCCCCTTCTATTTCCCATGAAGTGATGGGACTGGATGCTATGATCTTAGTTTTCTGAATTTTGAGCTTTAAGCCAACTTTTTCACTCTCCTTTTTCCCTTTCATCAAGAGGCTCTTTAGTTCTTCTTCACTTTCTGCTATAAGGCTGGTGTCATCTGCATATCTGAGGTTAAAATATGTATATTAGAAATAAACAATTAAATAAATGGGTAATAAATTATGAGGATCAAGTTTCTCACTTTTGGAATGGGAAGTTACAGACTAGCAAGAGAACTCTAGAATAATCAATGAGTAAATAATTTACAGTTTAGGCCCTTACTAGGCCATGCCTAGCTTAATACAGATTAGATGGCTACACATGGAGATATTTATAGATAAAGTGAAGTGAAGTCGCTCAGTCATGTCCAACTCTTTGTGACCTCATGGACTGTAGCCTACCATGCTCCTCTGTCCGTGGGAATATCCAGGCAAGAGTACTGGAGTGGGTTGCCATTTCCTTCTCCAGAGGATTTTCCCAACCCAGGGATTGAACCTAGGTCTCCCACATTGTAAGCAGACGCTTTACCATCTGAGTCACCAGGGAAGACCTATTTATAGATATGTGTGTACATTATTGTTATTGTTTAGTCACTAAGTCATGTCCCACTCTCTTGCGACCCCATGGACTATAGTTCACTAGGCTCCCCTGTCCATGGGATTTCTCAGGCAAGAGTCTTAGATTAGGTTGCCATTTCCTTCTTCAGGGAATCTTCCTGATCTAAGGACCAAATTCGTGTCTCCTGCTTAGCAGGCAGATTCTTTTCCACTGAGCCACCAGGAAATCCATGTGTATGTACATACATTCATGGGGCTCAGGGGTAAAGAATCTGCCTGCCATGCAGGAGACACCAGTTTGATCCCTGGGTCAGGAAGATTCCCTACAGAAGGGAATGACAACCCACTCCAGTATTCTTGCCTGGGAAGTCCCATGGACAGAGGAGCTTGGTGTGTTTCAGCCATGGGGTTGTACATGACTTAGAAACTAAGACAACAAAAACACAGGCACAGACACACATTTTCTCAATCGAGCAGGCCTAGAAATGACGACAGATCAGTGACAACCATACATAGTACTCAGATCTTAAAATCTATTATTTTCAATAAAAAGAGCCAGTGTTCTTGGAGAAATGTATCTTTCTAGGCAGTGGCAGGAAACACACAAGATGAGCTTGGAGTGTGTATTATGGTGTCAAAAAGCAAAAAGAAACTGAAATGAGCAATCAGAAATACCAAAAAACAAAAACAAGAAAAACTGTATCAGAAGTATGTCAAAGGGAAACATAAGTCAACTGAAAGAGCTACTGATGCCCACCCCTGGGACAATTTGAGCAACGGAATAAATGAAATGGCATTGGATTATAATAGCCTCAGCTGAGCTTTTGTCCTTTTGTCCATTATCTGCACGCAAAGGATCAAACTTGACATTTATAGATGCTTTTCAAAGAAAGGAGAAAATAAAGCTGTATTACAAAGCAAATTAATAAGGTAAAAATATTATGTCAAATGCATTCTCAGAGTAGGAAAGGAAACAAATGGATAAAATAAAAATACATAAGAAAACTGTCATTTTATAAAACTTCAGAATAAGCATATCAGCAAAAGTATATTAGTAGACATGATACTTTCATTCCTATTATCATGACCATGTTGTGGTCATAAAGCAAAATATAATAGGACTTATCATTCATTACCAAGTCCTTCTAGCAATGATATTTACATTATTAACTTTTTTAGTGTCAATCTTTCTAATTATCTGGATGGGGTGAATATTTAAATTTGTTTGCCATGTTACAAGCAGAAAGAAATGATAGCACATTTTCTACCAAGTGTCAAAGTTACTTTTTTGACCTCAAACTACATAAAACCTGATGTAGAAAATAAATCAGTCATAAAAGCAACAAGAGCTTTCTTAGGTAAAAAAAGAAATTAAGATCAATGAGACAATTATGGCTGGTTTAGAATATAGCATTGTATGTCATGTTTTGTAGTAAATATGGCCTCATTTTGAGAAAAATATTATTTGCTATAGAATCGTTTTTCATACAATATGTTTTTGTTACATACAGATCACTGGGATATAATCAAGTGCTTTTTCTTGACTCAAATGAATGAACCTAATATGTATGATTTTGTTTTCTTCCTTTGGCCCAGTATTTACATCAAGAGATGTAAATACACATTTAGTCAAAAAATAAAATAAAATAAAATAACAGATATATGGGTTTTTAATATGATACCCCATCCTAAGTTTAAAATATTCTTTGGAACAGTCAAAATTGTAGACGAGACTATGGGAAAGTAATCACATTTAAGAAACAATGGTTTTCCGGGAATATATTTAGCAATACAATCATGGGTTAACCTGTCTGAGATGTGTTGTTGAAATTATTTAGTTTGTTTTAATTGAAGTACAGCTGATTTACCAAGTGGAACGAAGCTTTGCTGCACAGCAGAGTGATTCTGTTTTATACATATATACATTCTTTTCCATTATAATCCAGTTTTATAAATATAATACTCTTTTTGATTGCAGTTTATTCCAGAGGACTGGATATAGTTCCCTGTCTATACAGTAGGACCTTGTTGTTTATCCATTCTAAATGTAATAGTTTGCATCTACCAACTCCAAATTCCTAGTGCATCCCTCTCCCTCCCCATTCCATCTTGACAACCACGGATTTGATCTCTATGTCTGTGAGTCTGTTTCTGTTCTGTAGATAGGTTCATTTGTGCCATATTTTAGATTTCACATATAAGTGATGTCATATGGTATTTCTCTTTCTCTTTCAGACTTACTTGAGTTGATATAACAGTTTCTAGGTCTATCCACACCTTCACAAAGGGCACTATTTGCTCCTTTTAATGGATGAGTAGTATTATATTGTGTACATGTAACATATCATCTATTGTGTGTTTCCTTCTTTGGCACTGAGAATAGTGCTACTATAAACATAGTGGTATATGTATATTTTGAATCTTTCTAATAAATTTAAATTAGTGGGATAAAGAGGTAAGATAAATTAATATTGGAGGAAGATAAACAAGGGAACATTTTAAGGGAACATTTCATCCAAAGGTGGGCATTATACAGGACAGAAATAGTATGTAACTAACAGAAGCAGAAGATATTAAGAAGAGGTGGCAAGAATAAACAGAAAAACTATATGAAAAAGATTTGAATGACCCAGATAACCAGGATGGTGTGATCACTCACCTAGAGCCAGACATTCTGGAGTATGAAGTCAAGTGGGCCTTGGAAAGCATCACTAAGGACAAAGCTAGTGGAGGTAATGGAATTCCAGCTGAGCTATTTCAAATCCTAAAAGATGATGCTGTGAAAGTGCTGCACTCAATATGCCAGCAAATTTGGAAAACTCAGCAATGGCCACAGGACTGGTAAAGGTCAATTTTCATTCCAATCCCAAACAAAGGTAGTGCCAAAGAATATTCAAACTGCTGCACAATTGCACTCATCTCACACACTAGGAAAGTAATGCTCAAAATTCTCCAAGTGAGGCTTCAATAGCACATGAACTGTGAACTTCCAGATGTTCAAGCTGGATTTAGAAAAAGCAGAGGAACCAGAGATAAAATTGCCAACATCCATTGGATCATTGAAAAAGCAAGACAATTCCAGGAAAACATCTACTTCTATTTCATTGACTATGCTAAAGCCTTTGATTGTGTGGATCACAAGAAACTGTGGACAATTCTTCAAGAGATGGTAATATCAGACCACCTTACCTGCCTCCTGAGAAATCTGTATGCAGGTTAAGAAACAATAGTTAGAACAAGACATTGTTCTGGAACCAGCAACTGGTTCCAAATTGGAAAAGGAGTATGTCAAGGCTGTATATCATCACCTGCTTATTTAACTTATATGCAGAGTACATCACGAAAAATGCTGGGCTGGAAGAAGCACAAGCTGGAATCAAGATTGCTGGGAGAAATATCAATAACTTTAGATATACAGATGATACCACCCTTATGGTGGAAAGTGAAGAGGAACTAAAGAGCCTTTTGATGAAAGTGAAAGAGGAGACTGAAAAAGTTGGCTTAAACCTCAGCATTCAAAAAATGAAGATCCCTGCATCCAGTACCATCACTTTATGGCAAATAGTTGGGAAAACAATGGACAGAGTGACAGGGTTTATTTTCATGGGCTCCAGAATTACTGCAGATGGTGACTTCAGTATGAAATTAAAAGACTCTTGCTTCTTGGAAGAAAAGTTATGACCAACCTAGACAGCATATTTAAAAGCACAGACATTGCTTTACTCACAAACGTCATCTAGTCAAAACTGTGGTTTTTCCAGTAGTCATGTATGGATATGAGATTTGGACAATAAAGTAGTCTGAGTGCTGACTAATTGATGCTTTTGAACTGTGGTGTTGGAGAAGACTCTTGAGAGTCCCTTGGACTGCAAGGAGATCTAACCAGTCAATCGTAAAGGAAATCAGTCCTGAATATTCATTGGAAGGACTGATGCTGAAGCTGAAACTTCAATAATCTGGCCACCTCATGCAAAGAACTGCCTATTTGGAAAAGACCCTGATGCTGGGAAAGATTGAAGGCTGGAGGAGCAGGGGACAGCAGAGGATGAGGTGGTTGGATGGCATCACTAACTCAATGGACATGAGTCTGAGAAATCTCTGGGAGTTGATAATGGACAGGGAAGCCTGGCGTGCTGCAGTCCATGGATTTGCAAAGAGTTGGGCATGACTGATTGACTGAACTGAACTGAAGATAAACAAAGGTGAATATTTGTGTGCTGGAGGAGGAGACATAGTGGAGGATCCAGTGATTCCATAAAAATGCAAAAACTAAGAGTATTTGCAAGTTGGAGATTTTTCTCATAAATGAATCAATTTGACTTCTATATGTTGTTCATGTTTACTTGTCTACTACATTAATTGTCAGGAAGCATTTAACAAGAGGCTTCCTATGTGCTGTTTTGGATCTGTCAGGAACCCTCTGGCCCTTATTAATTCCTGAATATTCAGGAATTAAGAGGAGAGGCACACCTTTTCCTGGGCTGAGGAATCCAGGCATTTCTTATTACGGTGATAAGTACCCTCTTCATTCTTATGAACCATACTGTAAAAGGTGATTGTTTGCAACTCTCTCTTTGATAGGGATAGCGTTATGTTTTGTAAATCTGGAATTTTAATCTTTATCTTTGCTGAGAATAACTACCTAGTAAGACAGTATATATGCCTACACCATGTTGATTAAAACACCTCTGCTCCATCAGAGTTTTGGTCCCTGTTTCTTTCTTTCTTTCTTTCTCTCTCTCTCTCTCTCTCTCTCTCTACCTCTCTATTTCTGGCTAATTCCTTGGAGCACGGAGGCCCACTGAGCTCACTTTCTTGCCCGGGCTTCTAAGACCCTCTGGAGAAGGCGCACTGTGCCTTCACCCACTCGAGAGGGCACCTGGTGCCTACGTGCAGCAGTGTAAGCTCTAAGAACAGGGCTTTTTTGGCTTTCCATGTAAACCAGGGGATATCAGCCTCTTTCTCTCTCTTACTTTCTTATCGTCAACTCCAGACCACCAGGTTCCGGTCCATTAAAGGACCAACAATTAATTAATTCTCAAAGTTTCAGGGCAATGATATTATGTTTTTATAACCTTGCTAAAATTATGGATAGCTATAGATAGATATATGTATATCAGATACCAGTTTCAGGCTTTAAAAAAAAAAAACAAAAACTTTAGATGTCTACTGTAGATTTAAATCAATCACTTCAAGATTAATTAACATTATATTTCAAGATGTATCATGAGTACAAGATTAAAGTGCTGATTTTCTTTACCCAAAGTAACTGAAGAAGAGAGTCTGTTCTTGGGATAGCATGCTAAAAAATTGAAAGTATATTTTTTATAGTTTTATTATTGTACAATATTAGCAGTATGTTTGGAATGCAGGAAAAGACCACAAACAACCACCATTTCCTTGTCATCCCCTCAAACTTCTTTATAACTGTCTTGTTGATATATATCATACCATTGTTTGGTAGAAATTGCTTGGCCATCAGTGTAGGATTCTGAAACCTCAGTCTTATTTTCAATAAACATCTTGCTCCATTGACCTAAAGCTATACCCTTTGTTCCTGACTTTTGGGGGAATGTGTCCTCTGTCTGGTAGATCATAAAACGCCCAGATCCAGAACAGGACAAACATTAACTCCTGGCCCTCTTATCTCAAAGGAAAACAATAGGTAGACCATCATATTTTGGCCCATATCTCATTCTTTGTGAAATGGCCAGGGGACATAAGCTAGGTCCACAGGATGGTTGACTCAGTGTCTGACGAGATTTAGAAACTGGGAATCAAGAGAAGCTACAAAGGTGGCACAGTAAAGATGATGTATGTTACAGATAGGAGCCTAGCAAAGCTGCATAGATCAGTACTAGTAAGGATGTAACCTGCTGTGAGTCCCACCTTTGGGGGGACAATTTACTCCCTCTCAGTGTCTATGTTGAGAGCTTTATAATTTTCTCTTCTCTAAAATAAATCCTTGGCTTGGTATCGTGTGCATTTACATGTTCGTGAAGTTCATTCTTCAGCTCTGCAAACAAGAATTCAGATTCCCATATCAATTGTCAGGGAACGAAATTGCCACTCAAAAATGAATCTTTGATATGCAGAACATTTTGTGCTGAAAACAATCAAGACCCAAAAGACTCAGGAAAAATTCTGACTTACCCCTAAACTGCCTAAGAAATAATGTAGATAGAGGTCCTATTCTTGGAATGGAAAAGAGCTATCACTAGAGTTATCTTCAGGGAATAAAGGGTAGATGTGATAGGAGAAACTCTAGGAAGGACCTAAAGATCAGTGTCCAGTCAGTGTCCCAATACCTCTGCAAGACCCAGCAGGCCATTTTATCAAATTTTGGCTTTTGCTTTTCCATCTCCATGTGAATTGCCTTCCTCCCTTGGGAAGCCCCAAACTACTACCTCCAAAATCCTTGTTCCTCTTTATCTGAAGATGGTACTTAAGGTGAAAAGTTCAACCACTTTGGTGAATTATTCAGTTTTCCTGAGTCTCTCCCAAATATACACATTATTGAACTTTTGTTAGATTCATTTGTTTTACTTCAACTAATTTTCAAAACAGCCAGAAGAACATAGTAGAGTAGAGGAAAATATCCTCCTTCCTGACAACATCCCTACCATTCTATCTCATAAACAAAGAGGCTGACAAACAGTGAACACGTGCAAACAAATTTCCTGTCTCCTCATTTTGGGAAAATCATCTAGCTCGTGTGTGTGAGAGAGAGAGTGTATGTAGGTATGTGTGGGCATTTCTTTTTCTTTTTTTTTTTACACAATACATTTTTTTTTTTTTTTTTTAGGTTTTGTCATACATTGATGTGGGCATTTGTTTTTCTTAGATTGTCTTTAGATACTAGAGAAATTATCAAGCATGTGTCTTCTACAGAAATATTATTCCATTCATGTTGTTTTCTCTCAGTTCAAAATCCAAATGGATACTACAGTTTAAGAACAATCTAATAACTATCAAACATCTATGTTATGGTCTGTGTATCCCATCATCTCTCCTTCTATTTCCCAAAGGAACTTCTTCCCTTCCCAAGCTAATGTCTTTCCTCAAAGTTTCATGAAAACCCCAAGTACATTTCTTTGTTCATTTTCATACTTTATTTGCTGATGGCTCTATCACATTCATCCTGGTTTGATCACTATTTATTTCATAATGGTTTTCTTTCCATTAAGATCTCAAATAAGCCTACACATAACATTAATACCACACTCACCATGGGATACACATTTTTAAAATGACTATCTCCATGTCAGTTTCCTACTCTTCAATTAGATCAAGCAGAGCAGTGTATTTTTCATTTTTAAAAATTTCGGTATGAAGTAAAGAGTTTGCTAAATGGTATGTGTCCAATAACTGTTATTTTCACTGTATTAAAAATGATGATGAATCACTGTTGATTATAAAGTAATGAGGTTCATTTTAATGTATGATAAGTAAACTTTCCCTAAAGAAATTAAAAGATATACATCAAAAGATTTTTAAGGAATGAGTATTAGGATCACTGAAAATAAATTATTAGTCAAGAGGGCTATTTCAAAATAAAATGCTCACTTGGAAGTGTGAGCTTTCATTTCTTTTAAGTTTTCAACTTGTGGCTCTCTCCTTGCCCAAAAGTCTTGGTGATTCCTTCACTCAGACTTTGTATCTAATGATGCCCCACCCATTTAATGTGTTCTCGTCTACAATGCTTGAATTGCTGTATTATTGGGCCTAGGTCTAGTCAGCACATGTATTTTGATTAGTTCACTGAGAATTTTTTAATGTTTGGATTAGTTGCTGGGATTTGAACATGAAAAAAAATTTTTTTTTCCATAATCTGGATGCCATACATCTTCTGAACGTTAAGATTTAGCTACAGTGACTCTATTTTTCGGCAGGTCAACAATTAGCTGAAACTCCCACATTTCAATAGGTTCATTCTTAGGTTTGCTACAGTTCCTACCCAGTTCCTTTTCCTTCATTTCTGCTTCTGCCTGGCCCTCATAAATACTGGAATTTCTAATCATTGATCTGCAACCTCTTTTCTCTTATTCTTTACCTCCCCGAATATTAGTTCAGTTCAGTTCAGTCGCTGAGTCGTGTCCGACTTTGTCTGTCAAACACAACAGACCATGCACACTCCAGTATATTTCTATTCCTGGTTTCCTCATCCATCTGTATTTAAATCTAAGCAGAAGTATACCTTTTAAATTATTTCTTTTGCTATCCTATTAAATGAAGTTTTAAGCTGGATATTTTGTGTTTCAAATTGAAGTAACTTAAAGCACATTTAATCTTTTGATAATGAAATACCAATTACATAAAGAGTAACTAAGTACATAAGAAAGGTAAATTTCAAATTCAAGGTCACTGTGCCTTATATAACATTAGACTTTAGGTTGAAATTGATAGTTCTGAGCAAGTGACATTTGAAAAAAGCAGAAGGGTCATCTTTTTCATAGATGGCAAAATGACCATCACCTTGAACTTTAAAATGTAAAAATGGCTTTACAGAAAATTTCACAGCAGTGCAACAGAAGGCACTGGAATAGATTTGTGGAATAAATTTCTCAAAAAGTCTCAAATAATGAAAACTAGGCAATGCCTTTAAATCTTCTAAAAAGACTATTTGAAAATGTCTTAGTAATTGCCTCTGAAAAGTTCTTATAGTTTCAAGACTCTGAAGTTATTGCTTTACCTTCTGTCTTGTTATAATAAAGGTAGTTCAGTTCAGTTCAGTCTCTCAGACATGTCTGATTCTTTGTGACCCCATGAACTGCAGCTCGCCAGGCCTCCCTGTCCATCACCAATTCCCAGAGTTTGTCCAAACTCATGTCCATTGAATCAGTGATGCCATCCAACCATCTCATCCTCTGTCATCCCCTTCTCCTCCTGCTTTCAATCTTTCCCAGCATCAGGGTCTTTTCAAATGAGTCAGCTCTTCACATCAGGTGGCCAAAGTATTGGAGTTTCAGCTTCAGCATCAGTCCTTCCAATGAACACCCAGGATGAACACTCCTTTAGGATGGACTGGTTGGATCTCCTTGCAGTCCAAGGAACCCTCAAGAGTCTTCTCCAACACCACAGTTCAAAAGCATCAATTCTTCAGTGCTCAGCTTTCTTTATAGTCCAACTCTCACATCCATGCATGACTACTGGAAAAACCATAGCCTTGACTAGATGGACCTTATAGTAAAGGTAAGTAACCCATTAAATTGAGAACTTTGTACTGAATGCTATGATGCACTAATGTATTAAAAATGTCTCCATGAGGTAGATTATCCAATTGGACTACTAAAATAAACCACTTTAGAAAACTAAGACTACCCAAATTCCCTTCCACAGTTAAATTAGTCAGGAAGGAATTTGAAAACACCACCAGTTGTAAATTGAAATTTCAGATGGGTAACTTGCCTCAGTAGACCCAAACATCCAATTTCTTCTGAAAACAGTTACTTTAACTTAGTAAATATGCTATTCTTACACTAAAAGTCTGAGTATTAGAAGTACGGTTATGACTCCATTTTTACTATTAGAAAGTTAGATTTACTTATTTGATTTTTATTTTTAGCCCATTTAAAAGAACCAAAATATTAACAAATAAGCATGACATTTTTTTTCAGAGTATCTAAAATTCTATCTGCCTGAAGAGAAGTGAAAATATTTTTTTTCTTCAGAGAAGCAAAATAGTAGTGGGGTTAAAAGTGCTGAGACAAACTTCCTGGGTTCAAAATCTGAATTGCCCATTGACAAATTATGTAATCTTGGGTTGGTTATTTAACTTCTTTTAGCTTTAATTTTTCCATCTGCAAAATGAAGATAAAAATAGTGCCAAACTTCTTGGTAGTAAGATTAGGTGAGTAATGAATGCAAAATACTGAGATTGATGCAAGCACAAGTACTAAATTATAGTTAGCTGGCATTTTTTTTCAAAAGGATTTAATAAGTTTAGACTGAGTTCAAATAGTATAGTAGTTATAGATGATAGTCATAAAATTCTATGTAGTCTGAATTTCTAATAACTACTTCTGTATAATATGTAACAGTCTGAAAATTGCAATGGGGAAATCTACTCAAATGTAAATAAAATTGTTTATGATTTTATTTGTCCTAATTACATTTATTTCTCCAGGTAACATACTCACTATATAATAGCTTTATTAAAATGTATCCAAAAGCATAATGAATATCTTAAAGTCTAAATTTCTGCAATGAAATGTTAAGTAAATGCTCATACTCATCTCATCCAGACATGGAAGGCTGTCAGTGGCTTCATTTGAGATAGTACAACTGGGGAGGAGGAAAATGGATGAAATTGTGCCCTGCAGATTATTCCCTCCTGATACAGAAATAAATTGTGCAAAGATGCTATGGACACACCATATAACAAATATATAGTCTAATATAGTAAATGTCAATATGTTAATAATAAAATAGTGCCCTGTAAGACTTAGAGTAAGAACATTTGTTAAACTTAGTTTTTTATTATTATTATTTGACTTACTGTCTCATATAAAGTCACATTACAGTTTATGTATGTTAGAATGATTTCAAAGCCCTGAAGGTAAGTGTAATGGGCAGAAAATTTATTTTGTTGCTATTATCTCTCTTGGTAATTTTATATATTGATATTATATGAATACTTAAATTTCATAATACCAACTATATTTACACATAATTGCAGCTTGAATATTTTTAATAAAATGCAGGTGTTTTCAGGGACACTCTTTCAGTGATCAAAATGATTGTTCATTGGTTATTTCTGCACTGAAAACTGCAACAAATTAATTCTAATAGTCACTACTGACCCAGCTGGATGTGTGCATGCAAAATCTTTTCAGTCGTGTCTGACTCTGCAATCCTCTGGACTGTAGCGCGCCAGGCTACTATATCCATGGGATTCTCCAAGCAAGAGTACTAGAGTTATTTGCCATTTCCTCCTCCAGGGGATCTTCCCTACCAAGGGATCGAACCCATGTGTCTCTTATGTCTCCTGTATTGGTAGGTGAGTTCTTTAGCACTAGCTCCACCTGAGAAACCCCCAGCAGGAAAGAGGAGACCAAGACAGACCACATTATAGTTTTCAGGAAAAGATGAGACAATTATTCATCAAAGTAGCATTTGCTAGAGAGAGAGCTCATGACAGTAATATGTGAAAGTAATCCATTCCACTATAGCAATAAACAGGTTCAGTTCAGTCACTCAGTTGTGTACGACTCTTTGCAACCCCATGGAATGCAGCACACCAGGCCTCCCTGTCCATCACCAATTCCTGGAGTTTACTCAAACTCATGTCCATTGAATTGGTGATGCCATCCAACCATCTCATCCTCTGTCATCCCCTTCTCCTCCCGTCCTCAATCTTTCCCAGGATCAATCTTTTCCAAGTCAATTCTTCTCATCAGGTGGCCAAAATATTGGAGTTTCAGCTTCAGCATCAGTCCTTCCAATGAATATTCACAACTGATTTCCTTTAGGATGGACTGGTTGGATCCCCTTGCAGTCCAAGGGACTCTCAAGAGTCTTCTCCAACACCACAGTTCAAAAGCATCAATTCTTTGGCACTCAGCTTTCTTTATTGTCCAACTCTCACATCCATACATGACTACCAGAAAAACCATAGCTTTGACTAGATGGATCTTTGCTGGCAAAGTGATGTCTCTGCTTTTTAATATGATGTCTAGGTTGGTCATAACTTTTATTCCAAGGAGCTTTTTAATTGCAAGGCTGTGATCACCATCTGCAGTGATTTTGGAGCCCCCCAAAAATAAAATCTCTCACTGTTACCACTGTTTCCCCATCTATTTGCCATGAAGTGATCGGACCAGATGCCATGATTTAGTTTTCTGAATGTTGAGTTTTAAGCTTTTCACTTTTTCACTCTCCTCTTTCACTTTCATCAAGAGACTCTTTAGTCCTTCTTCACTTTCTGCCATAAGGGTGGTGTCATCTGCATATCTGAGGTTATTGATATTTCTCCTGGCAATGTTGATTCCAGCTTGTGCTTCATCCAGTCCAGCATTTCTCATGATGTACTCTGCCTATAAGTTAAATAAGGAGGGTGACAATATACAGCCTTGATGTACTCCTTTCCCAATTTGAAACCAGTTTGTTGTTCCACGTCCAGTTCTAACTGTTGCTTCCTGACCTGCATACAGATTTCTCAGGAGGCAGGTCAGGTGGTCTGGTATTTCCATCTCTTTAAGAATTTTCCACAGTTTGTTGTGACCCACACCAGCTAAATAAATAGGTTAAACCTTATAACCTGTTATCCTGTTGTCAGAAAATGACAGACACATTTTAGAGAAAGTTATGGACTTCTGTAATCAAAGGTTTCTTCCTAAAATTTGGTCTAATTATTGCACTTGTTCAAAAAGTTATGTGTGTGTGTGTGTATGTGTAGGTGTGTGTCTTCAATGAGCTAGATACAATTCTAAACTTTGGAGATACAGCAGTGACTTGGGTACAGTTCTTGGTCTTAAGGAGCATACGTTGGTTGAGACGGGTAAATATGCTGTCAGATTAAGATTCATGTGATAAAATGCTGGGTTGATGATTTACAAGAGGTCACTGTGGCACGCCAGGGAAGGAAACTAGTGTGGTCTCAGAATGATAGGAAATGGGCCCCAGGGTTAGGCAGATATGTTAAGAAAGTGAAAAGAGCTCAAGACATAAAGAACAGTATACAGAATGGCCCTTATGTGAGGAGAAGGATGGAGGGAACAGCACAAGTAATTGAGTTAGGCAGAAGAAAACTGGATAGATTTGAAAGATGTGTGGCTTTTTAATATTGACTTGAGAAAACCATCACAGCTCAAAGGAAGATACTGAGACTTCTGGTAATAATATAAGAAACACCACTGTTAGATCATGTTCATGAAGGTTATGCCTGATGTAGCTAAGCAATAATAAAGGTCAGTAGGTGTTTATCAAATAAAGAGGCTTTCTATCCCAATGATAATTATTGCTCTACTTCACGTATTACACTTGCCCTGGGCTTCTGTTTAATGCTGTTGAATTACAAATATCTTTATCATAAGGCATTTTTTCAACTCTAAGAAATAGAGATACTCTGAGTTAGAAAGTATACTTCTAAAAAACCTCAATTCTAATCAAGACTTGAATATGACTAATTGTATGAGTTAAGGCAATTAATTAGTTAATAGCTACATGCCTCAATTTACTCGTCTTTAAAATGCAGGAATTGGGTTTGATGGTATTTAGTATCAAATCAGAATCCTACATTCTTTGATAACATGTATGTATTTGATGAACTTTTAAAGTGATTATTTTTCCTGTTGGAAATGTTCCTAAGTCATCATTCACATATTAAACTATTTTTATTCTTTATATTCAATTTGGACCAACAGATGTTTGATAGAGTTCAAAGGAACAAGGATTGAAGCATATGTGAATTTAAATATCACCTTATTCTACAGCTCTTTCATTTGTGTTCAACGAGTTTTACTTAGAGTTATTGTGAGGGTATTATAAAATATAGATTAATGGTTGCATTTTTATGCTTTTGATGTGTTGTTTAATGAGGTATGTGCTGTTTTATATCTTAGATCAAAGAGACATCTGCTAGAACCCTTCTTATCATACACATCAAGTGATTTTTTCACTAATAAGCATAATCATCTGAATAATAGAATATGTTATCTCTTTTTTATACCAATGAACTCACCTTATGAATTTAGTTATTATTTTGAAACTTAATTTTAAATTTTGAATTTTAAATTACACTTATTATTGGACATGGCTTTCTTGAAATAAACTTTAGTGGTATGCAAGATTAGAGAAACAAGCAAAAGGTACAAACATTTAACACTCCTACAAGGCCAAAGAATATGGTTCAGGAAATTGCCATAATGGTGTAACTTGCATCAATATAGAAGTTATCAATCACTTTGGATTTTAATACGTGCATTTCCCAATCCCTGTAAACCATTAATTAGATGAAATAGTGATCATATTCCAAACTAAGACATCAATTCAAATTAAATAATAGTTTAAACACAAACACCGTAGAAAGGATCAGATTCCCAGAAATCCACCTGCTCTGCAATTATCACAGCCTTGTCCAATGTATGCCTGCATGGTTTAAAATCAAGTTGTCCTTTCAGCAAGATATTATGGAATTTGTGAATATTTTCTACATCTGTAAAATAAATCAGTTAGTCATAGGCAGAGTATTTGGCACTGTATTCTGAGTACTATTAATAGAGAATAAAGAAGGTGGGTATTTGTAGATCTAAGGCTACAGAATAAACTAAAATAGCAGAAACTGAACTAACACTATAAATTTACCATTTTATTTTTCTACATGCATGCATAAAGCTTTTATACAAACCAATCAAACACAGACCAGGGATATAGCGTACAAATTTATAATATCCCTTAGAAAGCAAGAAAGGATGTCGTTATCAACAAATTTATTAGAAAATATTAAGGTTAGGGTATAAATTATTAAATAATTTCTGAAGGCAGATGAATGAACTATTCACTAGCATGGCAGTTATTGCATTACCCCTGTTATTCACAAGAGCAAAAATTCCAATAGACATATTTAGTGAGTTTTTAACCTAAAATTGAAAATAAACATCATTTGAGTACAGTGTTTGAAATAACGGCCTCTGTTGAGAGAATTAAATATACACAAGAAAATGTCCTTTAAAATAGTTTGACTTTAGATAGTAGAAAAACGTGTGTGTGTATACACACACATGTGTATATATATATATATATATATATATATGTATATATATATACACACACACACATATATATTATGTATAATATATATATTTTAGAAAATTCATGAACTTTTGCTTAGCTAAAAATTTGTGACATTTTGATACCACTTTTTGACCTAGTATGGATAGAAAGCTAAATTTCTAATTTATATTCACTCAAAATTTGATGTAGTTCTATATATTCTGGCATTTAGTATTACTGCTAAAAGTCTATAAAGTTTGTTATCTTAGTGATTTAAGAATAAAATTTGAATGGGGCTTGAAATTTCTTATCCAATTCTAAAAATATAAAGAAAAAGTATGCTGTTAAAACAAACAGGAAATTAAATGATACAATATTATTAACTACAGTATAGATTTTGTTCAAATTTCACAAAATTTTATGCTAGTGTCCATTGTTCTCATACCTTATTTAAGATTCCATGTTGTATTTAGTTGCATTGAGTGGCTTCAGTGCATGCAACAAATTCTGGCAAATTATCTTTTTAGTTTTATTTTATTACAAATATTTTCTTACTTTCCCTATTATGGCTTTTTTGATACACCCATGATATAAAAGTGGAGATTTGATTTCCAAACACGGGTTTTTTTTAAGTATCTTTGATGTTAATTTCTCATTTTTATATTAATTTCTCATTTAAATACTTTCTGTCTACAGTCACCCTCTGTGTTTTTTACAGTTTTGTAACTTTATTGAGGCTTTTAATGACTAAGTCAAAGATCTTTCTTGGTAAATGACACACTGCTCTTGAAAACATGTGGGTTATTTTAAAATATTTTTGATAATTGATTTCTAACATAATTCGACAGTCATAAGAGAACAAACTCCATGTGATTTCAATACCTTTAGCACAAGAAATTTTTGCAATTTGCTTTATGTCCCTGGATATGGTTTACTGTCTCCTAGTTTATAGTCTATGAGAACTTGAATAGAATTTGTATCCTACTGATGTGTTAAAATTGTATAAATCCTAATTATATTGAATTGGTTCATAGATTTTTTCAGGTCTACTATACCCCTCTACTTTTCTGTATATTCATTCTACCAATTTTTGAGAATTTGATATTGAAACACCAACTAAAAGTCTAAATTTGTCTGCTTAAAAAATAACTATGATATACAGTGGACCATAAAGAAAACTGAGCACCAAAGAATTGAAGCTTTTGAACTGTGGTGCTGGAGAAGACTCTTGAGAGTCACTTAGACAGCAAGGGGATCAAAGCAGTAAGGAAATCAACTCTGATATTCATTGAAAGGACTGATGCTGAAGCTAAAACTCCAATATTTTTGTCACATGATGCGAAGAGCTGGCTTATTGGAAAAGACCCTGATGCTGGGAAAGATTGAAGGCAGGAGGAGAAGGGGGAGATAGAGGACAAGCTGTCTGGGTGGCATCACCAACTCAATGGACATGAGTTTGAGCAAACTCTGGGAGATGGTGAAGGACAGGGAAGTCTGGCATGCTGCAGCCCATCTGCTCACAAAGAGTCAAGCACAACATAGTGACTGAACAACAATATGTAACTTTGCTCTGTATTTTCCAAGTCTCCTGTAAATGTGTTCTCATGCTTTCATAAATTAAAAAATAAAAAAGAAAGAGACCATAAAAATAGTTTAGGTTTATATATTTTAGAAAATTGCTATATTAATTGATGTTCATAAAACTAGATTATATATTAAATGAATGGAAGTATTATATTAGATAAGGGTGTCCCAAGTGGTTCATTCATTAAGAATCTACTTGCCAATGCAAGAGATGTGAGTTCAATCCCTGGGTCTGGAAGATTCCTGGAGAAGGAAATGGCAACCTATTGCAGTATTCTTGCCTGGGAAATCTCATGTACAGAAAAAGCTGGTGGGCTGCACTCCATGGGGTCACAAAAGAGTCAGATGCCACTTTGTTACTAAATGATAACAAAGAACAATTATATGTTAGAAGTTTTTTCCAGAAAATGAAAACCAAATCAGTAACTGAGGTAGCATAAAAAAAATAAGAAGACAAAAATGATGCTCCTTGAGTCCTAGGTTTAAGTTTCAGTCTTTCTTTTAACTAACTTTCTGACATCGCTCAAATGGTGTCACTTGGGTCTTCATTTTCCATGTTTAAAATTAAAATAAAATTGAGCAAAAGGATCCTAAGATTTCTCTAAAATAACCAAGATTTTATTTTTAAATAATACATTTCACTGTTAATTCATAGATACAGCAGTTTTAAAGATGTATTTTCAAAAATATAGTAATTTCCTGCATTTTTAAGATTTACAAAGTCTGCTCAGTACTAGTCACATCTTTAGATAAAACTGCATGTTGTAAATAACATTTAATTTCTAAATCTAGCTAAGGAAATATACACCTTACTGTTAATTCACAAGTGCCCTTTAGTTATGAGATGTTTTCATCAATTGCTTGTAGCATGTTGCATTACTTAAATTTGTTGATTTTTTGTATCTGTGTATTACAGATAAATTACTAAGTCTCAGTTGACATTTGAATTAAAGTTTCTCCATGTCTCATTCCTGTATATTTTTGGAAAAGGCTTTGAGAATAGAGGGGATAACAATTTAATCTTACTTCTGTTTGACCTCAGTTACCTCAGCTCAGAAGAATATACAACATGTCATCGATCTCAATTCCTAAATTCTATGCCCTTTATCTCATTTCTTATGTAATAAATTGCTTTTTATACTTTTATGTCTGAAAAATGACTTGAGAAGAAGAGAAAGATTAGATTTTAAGACTAAGGATGGGAACAAAATCTACTTTCAAACAAAAATTAAATGTCCTTCTAAATGTAATAGAGTAACTTGAGAATTTCTTATATTGAAGATATTTTTGCTAAAACAGAATGTAGGAAGACAATAAAGTAAAAATTTTAAAATCTTTTTCTTGAAATGGAGAATTATAGTTGGAACAGGTCAAATAACATATGTGTATACATTCATTGAGGAAGATGATTCTCCAAATATGTATGTATATTTGTGAGTGTGTGTATTCTCACATTTTAAATGCATTGCACTTTCAAATGTTGAATAAAACATTCATTTAAAAAATCATACATATTCTTGTAATCCCCATGAAATATTTTTGACAAAAATTATCAGACTCTATTCAGAACAGATCTCTAGATATAATTACAGAAAATATGTGGAGTAGAGGGACACTTTTTAAAAACTATTACAAGTATACAATCAGATAAATTCTGATTTATCTGATATACAATCAGATATACAATCAGATAAATTCATACTGTGAAAAACTGTAAAAACAATAACAGAGTTCATCAATTTAAAACACTGTAAAGAGGGGTTGCAATCAATAGATTATGATAAAATTAAAGGAGAGGTCAACCAAGTTGAACTCAATGTATGAACATTTGCATTTTGATGCAAATAAACCATCTGCAAAAGCAATTGTACATCAGTCAAGGAAAACTGAAAATTCACTAACTTTAATAATACTAACGATTATTATCATTTTCTTAAGGAAAACATTTCTGTAAGCCTGGTCTGTTTCTTTGGTCATTAATTCAGAACTAGTCTTCCATATATCGGTACATGGTCTAAAGAAGTAGATAAACAATAAACTTTTGTTGAATGCTGGTTTTCTTTCATTCATTAATATTTTAATATACAGAATAGAAGTAAACAGTTAAAAACCATAAATTGCAAGTACATAAAATTTTAAAAACTCATATGCAGTCAAAGATTTATGAGAAACAGTTCAGACACATTAATTTATTCAAATTTGTATGCCACATCAAAATAGTTTAATTTCTGTCTTAGACCTTGTTCTTTATGGTGAAGGTCAAAGGTTTAAATTTATATGCTCATATCTCTTTTTGGATTTCAACACAGTCCTAATTGAAATTTGACATATATGCCTATTAGTTGAAATTATTCCTTTTCCATGCTTCATTAACAATGCACTTTACTATACTACTACAATGATAATGCTTATAATAAAAGTCGCCTCTGCAACGTGGATTACATTGAAACATGATTGATTATCTTAAATGTAACACAGAATTCGTAGTGTAGAATTTCATATGCTGAAAGTGATTCTGTGACTAGAATTTAAATATATACCGAAAGAAGCAAAATCAGTTTTCATTGCATGAAAATTAATAAAAATTTGAGAAACAATTGTCTTTTATTTGGGTATGTACCTATTAGAGGCAGATATGACGTTCAGGATTTTAAGTGAAAACATTTTATTTTTAATAATTATTTAGTATTATAGATTATAAATAGTATTAATTTGTAATATTTTTTCTAGATTGCACAGGTTTCCATGTTATTATGGCTTTATATTGAGTACAAAATTGCTGTATTTTGCAAAGATAGAGCTATTTACAAAGTTTAACTCTTCAAAGTACCTTTAACAAAACAACTCTAGAAAGAGTATCTGCTGATTTTCTCTCAAGCAAAGATTTCCTTTCTTTTCTGTCAAAAGTACCCTGGGTCACCTTTAGTAGAATTACCCTTTTCGTGTGTGTTGTAGCAGTCCTGACGTCCTGAACAAGCTTAAGCCAATTGGCAAAGGACCTGGTCACAGTTGTTAAAGACAAACATGAAGGATATGCTTGCTAAAACTTTTTTGGGAAAGAAGATCCTTTATCCTTCAAAAATTCTAAAAAGTGCTATCTTTTCCTCTAGTCGGTTTGAAACAAAAATATGAATGATCCGTGTGAATGTTAAAGGCATTTATCTTCCAAAGGATGAATATGATGCTGGAAGAGGCATAGATGGGAGAATCTTAGAAAAACATATGCTCAGCCATATCTAAACATGCATAAAACTCACGCAGCATGCAGGATCTTAGTTCTGTGACCAGGGATCGAACTTGTGCTCTCTGCAGTGGAAGATGTCAGTCAACCACTGGACTACCAAGGAAGTCTGCAAAAGGTCAGATTTCTTACAATAGTTCTAGCAAGATAGTAGTCTGTGAACTGTGAGGTGATAGATTGGAAAATTTCAAGCAACTGTTCTATTTTTACAGAATACAAATCTCTGCAGAAAGAGCTAGAAATGTGCATTTTCACAGGCACCCCTGGATGATTCTGATATCATCCACCAAATAATTTGCTTTTAAGTCTCTCATTGTATCAAAATCACCTGGGAGCTTTTGTGAAATGTACAAGCTTAGTCTATCCGCTACCCCCCAGACTTCCCCCTACATCAAAATCCCATTTCAGTGGGATGGAGTTCAGGTAAGATTATTTATAGTAACACAAGGCTTCCCTGGTAGCTTAGCTGGTTAATAATCTGCCTGCAATTCAGGAGACCTCAATTCAATTCCTGGATTGGGAAGATCCCCTGGAGAAGGAATAGACTACCCACTCCAGTATTCTTGGGCTTCCCTGGTGGCTCAGACAGTAAAGAATCTGCCTGCAATGAGGGAGACCAGGGTTCGAACACTGGGTTGGGAAGATTCCCTGGAGAAGGGAACGGCTACCCACTCCAGCATTCTGGCCTGGAGAATTCCATGGACAGACGAGCCTGGCTGGCTACAGTCCATAGGGTTGCAAAGAGTTAGACATGAGTGAGGCGACTTAGCACACACAGGCAAAGTTCATTCTACCTGCCAAAGATTATGTTTGAGGTTTATGACTTATGTATTAGTTACAATCAGTAATACAGTCATCACTAGGATCCAAGGAAGCGGTAAATGCACTGTAGTGAGAGTAAATTATAATACTAATTTTGTAACTAGTATGCTTGCAATAATATTTGAAATTATTTTATAAGGTATACAAAATAGAGCCTGAACAATTTAATACTTTTGCAACACTGATTTTTTAAAGGATAGGGAAGTCCATTTTAATGTTATGCATTTAAGAGAGGAGCCAGATATTAGAGAAATTAACATTCAGCAGTTGGAAAACATTGACTTGGCAGTAGGGAGTCTGTTATCCTTGCTGTTACTCTGAACATTTCAATTTCAAAAAGTTGCATGACTTTCGAATCTCCTCCATGTAAGACATCCTGCTTGACATAAGGATTTATTTCTGGCTTTCCATCAGTTTCTAATTAATAGCACCACTGTGTGCTACATGAAGTGAGAATTGAAAATCTCTAAACAGTACCACAGGAGCACCACATTGCACTTCTACTAGAAAAAACACCTGATCTGTTTTCCAGCTGTTTCCTCCAGATGTTGTCTGTAAACTCAAAGGTCATTGTTTCACTAAAACTGAGTCATTTGACTTAAAAGTAGCTAATTCACTGTATTAAAAAATACAGCTATTAAAATCAAATTTTAAATAGTGACAAGTGTATGCTTTAATAGAATCAAGCATAAGTGGAACTTATAAAATACATGTTTCTTAAAGCACTTTCTTTCCACTTACAGATTTAAATGCAAAAATATATATACTTTGATTTATAGGATAGTGTTTAGTGATGCAATTTTTTCAGTTTTTAAGAAAAGGTATATTGTCTTATTTATGAGTGAGTTGCCATAAAATAAAGGAATATATCATTATTAATGCAGAGTAATGACAGAATTCAGTTTAAGATGAAAACTTAGCAAATGGTGACTGCTTTTAAAGTGGGAAATAAAATAGACTATCAATAGAATATCTTCCCAAAGCTAATATGAAAAGCACAATATTAAGATGCAACGTAAAGGTAGAGTTTATAGCTATATGTGTGTTTTTGTATTATATAACAGCACAATTTTAATGTATCACATGAGATTGTGTAATAACAGGATACTATTACAGTCATAGGCACTAAAATTTGTCTTTCACAAAGGGTTTAGAGCATTTAGTTACATGTTCACTTTTTATAATAAAATCAGAATGCAGACATCAATCCTGCAATGATTCTGCAATTGAATAGCTAAAAGCAAACCAAATATGGCTGTGATATTATAATTATTGTGTGTTTTTTATATGTTCAAGATTTAAACTTGGATTATTGTTATATTTCTATCCATGATAATGTTTTTCAGTAATTACATGTTTCATCTATTTGTTCATCAAATTTAAATAAAATAAATATCTCAGGGAAGACTATAGCAATCATATTTCTTAAATGAGTATTTATCAAGTTCACTGTGTATATGGCATTTAGTGTGTACTATTCTTTAAACCAACTGTGGCCCTCCATGTAATATTAACTCAGTGACATATATATACACATTAATATTTATTTCTGTGGTGTATGTCCCTTCAGGCCAAAGAATAATGTAGCTTATGAATAAATATCTATCCTTTGCTTAATTGTATATTAAATGATTAGCCCTTCTTCCTTAAAGAGAAAATCCTCTGAAATACAGAATTTTGAATATATTTGTTTCATAACCAGATTAAAATTACCAAGCCAATAACCTCCCCCCCCAAAATAAAATGCAAGAAAAAATGAGTAGGTGAGGGATTAAAGATATAATTGTTAAAAAGAAAAAAACAAGTGAAATGAAGGTATTTTGGTTTTAGCTTGAGTATAAAAGCAACAGCAAGTACACCAAATGCTGCGTACCCAGTGTTAGCTATCCCGGGCACAGGTGCTATACAATCTGTTACTTAACTCTCTGAATCCTATGTGTGCTAAGTCGCTTCAGTCATGTCTGACTCATCATGACCCTGTGGGCAGTAGGCCCGCCCGGCTCCTCTGTCCATGGGATTTTCCAGGAAAGAATACTGGAGTGGGTTGGTCATGCCCCCCTCCAGGGGATCTTTCCCACCCAGAGATGGAACCCACATCTCTCACACCTCCTGCAGTGGCAGGTGGGTTCTTTACCACTACTTCCCCTGAGAAGCCCATCGGGACTCATACCCAGATCTGACTTGAAAGCCTATTGTCTTAATAAAGATAACACTTTGCAGCCAGAAAGCAGCCCAGCTAACGATATAGAATGTAGATACATTTAACTGAAGAAAAATGCTCTGAGATTGTTCTTCAGTCAAAAAAATGGTTTTACAATAAAAAAGCTCTGTTAAAACTTGATTGTGGTAATCATTTCACAATCCACACTTATCAAATACCACATCATATATTTTAAATATATACAATTTTTATTTGTCAAGTATGTCTGAATAAAGCTTGAGGAAGAAAGAGGGCTGCTAAAATCATGCTGACTGTAATCTAAGCAAAATCACGGCTGGTAAAGAAATGCTTATTAATACAGAATGCAGTTTGTAATCACTTATATCTGCTTCAAACAAAAAGAAATCATAAATTAAATATATCCAAATATACTAAGAATATATAGTTACATTCTAACACAAAGAATAAAAATACCTCTCTGGATCAGAAATTACATAGGGAGTTCACAGTGTTGAGCAGTGACTTAGGTAGGAAGACTGTCACAGAAGGGTTCAGACCTCAAAAGCAAGCAGTGCAGATACTGAATTTTACTCCTCTGTGGAAATCAAACTGACCACATTTCACCTGAAATGAATAAGTAGAACCAACTTCTCTATTTGAGACTAAAATTAGGATGCTGTTCACCCTCTCATCAATGAATACAGAAAATACAGCCAACTACTGACATAGGGTTTTCTTGGCGGGGAGTGTTAACTGAGAAATGGAAAGTGGATTGTTGTTTATGTGAGGTGGAGAAGATAAGAAGGTAGCATCTTCATGGAGTAAAAGTCTGAACTGCTAGTATAATACCCTTTCTGAAATCTAGGTATCACTGGATGACATAATCATGGAACCATAAAACAGAAAATGGAGAAAAGGAATAAAAGAAAATGAAAATTCAAGATAGGCGCTCTCAAATCCCATTCACACATAAATGTATGTGTGTGTGCTCAGTCGCTCGGTAGCATCCAACTCTTTGTGACCCCATGGACTATAGCTCACCAGGTTCCTCTCTCCACTGGACTCTCCAGACAAGAATACTGGAGTGGGTTGCCATTTCCTCTTCCAGGGGATCTTCCCAACCCAGGGATAGAACCTGCAGCTCCACATTGGCAGGCAGATTCTTTACCACTGAGCCACAAGAGAAGTAATGGTAAAAACTAATGGTAAAAAACTAAAACTACCATTTTACTGATGGTAAAAAACTCATTAATAAATTTGAAAGATAAAAGAACATATGCCCAAAGAAATAGAAATAATACAGCAAACTGAAAGTGCTTTAAAATCATAACTTAAAACCCTCAGATATTATAGAGTATATGAGTATCTACAAAATAAAACCCTAAATATATTAAACAGATAAGGAATCTCTGCACATAAGAATCAAGTATAGGTGAATATGACAAATAATCAATTCAAAATTATTTTAAAAATCGAAGACTACAATTCTTAAAGACTTGAAACATTAAATAAATGAAGCTAAACAGTAGATTAGAAAAAGGCAAAGAATGAATTAAAGATTTCAGTATGAGCACATACCCATAGTTTGAAATAAAAGGTTAACAAATGGAATTTTACAAAAGAGAAAAGCACAGGCTGTTTATGAAGAGTATGCTACCCTGGTGGCTGAGACGGTCTCCTGCGATACAGGAGACTCAGGTTTGACCCCTGAGTGGGGAAGACCCCCTGGAGAAGGGAACAGCAACCCACTCCAGTATGCTTGCCCGGAGAATTCCATGGACGGAGGAGTCTGGTGGACTACAGTCCACAGGGTACCAAGAGCTGGACACGACTAAATGACTAACACTTTCACTTTCACATAGCAAGGATGTCAGCCATTACCATTTGTGATTTGGCGGAGACTCAGAGGCAGGCAGAGTAGTGGGAAAGCTTGACGGTGGAAAAAAAAGAAAGGCTTCCTGTCTGCCTTGATTGGAAACAGCTGACAGGGAGAAACTGGGTATGCAAATTAGGGGGGCATCTTATGGGGCTTCCCTTGTAGCTCAGTCGGTAAAGAATCTGCCTGTAGTGCAGGAGACCCAGGTTCGATCCCTGGGTTGGGAAGATCCCCTGCAGAAGGAAATGGCAACCCAGTCCAGTATCCTTCCCTGGAAAATCTCACAGACAGAGGAGCCTGGTGGGCTGCAGTCCATGGGGTCGCAAAGAGTCGGGCACGACTGAGCGACTAACAACACTTATGCAACTGGTTATGCACGCATGCTCAGTTACTCAGTCCGTCTCACTCTTTGGGCGGTAGCCAACCAGGCTCCTCTGTCCATGGAATTCTCCGGGCAAGAATACTAAAGTGGATTGCCATTTCCTACTCCAGGGGATCTTCCCGACCCAGGAATCAAACCTGCGTCTCCTGTGGCCGGTGGATTCTTTACCACTGAGCCACCTGGGGGGGGCGCCATGAAATTGTTTAGGAGTGCATCTTTGGCTTCCTCTAGTTGGTCTGATGTTTGAAGCAGGGACAAAGATTAAGGAAGCCGTCAGTTATTAATTTATGATGATATGGGGCCAATTGTTGCCAGGGTCATTGCTTGTTTTCCCAGAAAGTTAAGGTAGAAAAAATAACATGACTTCCTACAACTCTGACTTTCTAGCAGACTCGCTTACTGGGTTGGTTACTGTATAAAAGATATTGGTTTCCGGAGCTGGTTGCAGGTTAGAGTTCTATATGCATTTATGGTCTAGCCATTGTCTACTTGTATACTGTCTCCCAGTATTTCTGCAGCAGAATCTGCAAGTCTTCTTTTCTTCACATTTTGGCAATATATTAATGCTCATCTCTCAATACACCTAAATATGTAAGCTGCCAATTATGGCATCCCACATCACTATCTAGGAAAATATGTGCAGATCAGAAATTGTCAAAATTATTTGCAAAAGATTTCTGATTATAGCATTCATGTCTTCCTTCACACTTTTTCCTGTGCAGAGTCAACCACAAGCCATTATTTCCTGCCCAGACCTCAGTTAAGTGATGGGATAATTAGTGAGAACCACTCAACTTTTATGTGAGAAAATATTTGTAAATTAGCACTTTATGAAATAGTTGCTTAAGAAGTGATTATGTGTGTCACTCATGTGCAGCCAAGCCTAAAAGAACCTTGTATTGCTCTCTGGTGGGCATGATAACCCTTCTAGCATAGAAATCTACCAGGAATAGCTGTGAAAATAAATCTCCTACAAGGGACTGTATCCTTACTTTCAAGGCCTCTTAACAATACTGCAAGTGAAGGTGAGTAGCCCATGAACTTTCTGCCTCAGTCAAAATGAAAGAATATTTCTCCATTCCTTTTACAGCGAGTGAAAGAGGTGAAAGAGAAATTCATCCGATCCCCAGGATCAGAAACTCCTAATTCCGTCCCTTACTTTCTTCAGCCTTTATCTTAGGATTCGGCTTCTAACTGCTTGACAAAATGCAGCTGCCAGCTCCCTCAGTAAGTGCCTTTATGAACACATTTGGCTGCTTGTCTTTAGAACATCCTTAATCCCAGCAGGAAGGCTTTTAAATTTATTCCCAGAGCAGTTGCCCTCTATTTCTCTCCTCTTGACTGCTGCCATCCCTATTCCCACCCTCTCTGCTCATCAGCTCATCACAGAAACTGAATACACAAGCAGCCGGCCCTGGGCTGCAAGTCCTAGCTGGAGTCCCTCCGCAAAGAACACACCAGATGACATGGCTTGCACTCAAACTATGGACTAGATTATCATGAATTCAACAAGGATTTAAAGTTAACCTACACAAGGTAACCTTATCTAAGCATAATTTAAATGTGAATTACCTGGGTGAAAGAACTATGGAGTCATCTAAGCATAGCTGTTCAAACTTGAGGCCAAAGTCTCACCCTTAAGTCTGACAGTGATGCAGATGACTATACCACTGCCTGTCATTTCTCAGGCTTTTTGTGTTTTTTGAATTTGCAGTTTGGAAGGACTTGAAGAAAACTGCCCAACATTTGGAGTATTTTTAGATTCATCTTGCAGCCTTCAATGAGTTACTTCAAATGAGTTAAGATTCTATTAAAACTAGTCTGTTAGAAAGGAAACAGAAAAAATGAATTTTCTACCCATGGCAAGTAATTCAAGACCATACAAGTCTTGAATCAGGTACCTGCCAAAATGCAAATACTCCAATTTCAAATCTACAAACACAGTTACAAAATGGAAGTAGACAGTGGCTGAAGAGCTAGAGGTAAGTGAAGGTTGACTCCTCCGATCCTTCCTGACTCCTGCCATTTGAAATTGTTGGTACTGGAGAAAATACGCAGTGCAATGGGACTGATCATCTGTGGTTATGAAAAGAGCCTACTGTTTCCCTTTGTCTCCATGCAAACGTCTAGAGAAATGCCATTAACGTGTGCTTTAAGTAGATAGATAGAGGCTTCCCTTGTGGCTCAGCTGGTAAAGAATCTGCCTGCAATGCAGGAGACCTGGGTTCAGTCTCAGGGTTGGGAAGATCCCCTGGAGAAGGGAAAGGCTACCCACTCCAGTATTCTGGCCTGGAGAATCCCATGGACTGGATAATCCGTGGGGTCGAAAAGAGTCGGACACGATTGAACGACTTTCACTTTGACTAAGTAGATAGAGATGGAATCTTCAACATGCAGTTTTGAATTCAAAGTTACAATCTGATTTTGTTCCACATTTTTTTTTTTTACTTCCCAGTGCTCATTTAGGGATGAAATAAACAGGAAAATTACTATGTTTTTAAAAGACAGTCTAATTTTCAAATACTGAATATTTTCATGCCTAGTTATTTTTATGTAAGAATTCTGTTTTGGTAAGATAATATATTCCATATGAACTCAGAGAATACCTTCTATATGGCTCAGAAGACATATGTATCTGTGCATTGTCTGAGTTTAATTTTAAAAGAACAGTATTAATTTTGAAAAAGCAGAGGAAAACTGGAATACTTAGTATGCCTTGCATTTAAGACTTACAAACTTATAGTAATTAGAACATTGCCCCTCACACACACATACAAAATCTGTGACAAACAAAAATATCTCCAGACATTACCAGTTCTCTTATGAGGTACAAAAGCGACTCTGGTTATAACCTCTAGTCCAGCCACATCAGCTTTTCTTTTCTATTTTAGAACCTACAGGCTGCATCTTCTACCATAATTTTATTTTCCAACTTTCAGTCATTTTATTTTTAAATTTTCAGAACACTTATGTCTCAGACATGTACCATTTTATTTTTAATTTTATTTAATATAATTGCCCAAATACTGATTTTGTCTTTTTACAAATGACATTGTTCAAACTTATCATCTTTTCTACATTAATTTCTTTAGTATTCTTATACTTGTCCTTTTTGTATTAGATTAATCAATTTTTATAATACCTTTATTCCTTCCACTGGTTTTTATGATAAAGGGAGAGGACTCAAGTCAATAAAATTAGAAATATATGTTGCATTTTAACATGCATACTTCTTAACAAACTTAATTTATCAATGTTTAAAATTACTATCGCTGTTCTCAAGGAATACAGGCAAAGATTTCAAGACATTAGCTCATAGCCATTTTGCTCTCTCTTTCCCATTTTACTTTTGCTGCAGTGAGTTGAATACACTACCCCCCCCCCCCAATCTCCAAAGATGTTTCACACTAATTCCTAGAACCTATGAATATGTTACCTCATGTGTCAAAAGGTACTTTACAGATGTGATTAAATATGTATCATAAGGGTCCTTACAAGTGAAAGAGCTAGGTAGGAGAGTGCGAAAAGGAGATGTTGATTGAAGAAGAGTGATGAGATTTCAGGAGGGAGGGCAGGAACCCAGAAGCATAGGCAGCCTCTACAAGAATCTTCTTCTGGAACCTCCAGGAGGAATGCAGACCTACTGACACCTGGATTTTAGCCCAATGGTATACATATTTTGTATTTTTCAACTCCAGAATGATAACGATTTTGTGTTCTTTTAAGCTAAATTGGTCGTAATCGGTTACAGCACAAATAGGAAATTAATAAACCACATTTTGTTGTGCCAATTCCATTCCCATCCTGGCACTAACGATTTTTATTTCAGTCAGTTTGCATCTAGAGTTAATACTTACTGACTTATTTGCCGTTGCTTTTTGTATCACACTAAAGTCTTTTGGGTTCAATTTCATTTGATATAAAGTATATCTTCATGTAGATCTTTGAAAGAATGTCTTTCTGTGGTGCATTTTGTATATCTTTTTGTGAAACTATTATGTATCATGTCTTAATTTCCAAAGGAGCAGTTATTTGGGTAGATAATTCTATTTCTCAGAGCATTATCAAGATAATACTCTACTGTCTTCTTGCCTTTAATGTGCCTTTGGGGAGACAATTAGTCATAGTGTAGCTTTTACTTCTGTTCTTCCTAAATTGCTTCCTTCTACCTTTTTAGTTAATTAGCTACTAATTCAACGATTTTCTTTTGTAGCTAATTAGTTACTAAGGAAGATAATGAACTACAAAAATCATTTTCATATATATAAGACACATTAGGTTTTGGAGTAGAATCATTTATACTCATTTTAAAAATTCTACTGATTCCTGGGCCTCAGGCACAAGCAATTTTTATTTCTTTTTAGGTATTTCACTCTAACTCTTTATTCTCAGCTGTACTCTATATGTCTATGCATTTTTTTTTTTTAATTTCCAGGGCCATTCTTAACTTATTTATTGCAGCTCATCTAGTCCAGTGAAACTTAGTTTATTCCCCATTTGTCTCTTTAAATAAATTTGAAAAATTAAAATACATAGTATATATTGTCTACAGTATTAATTTGAATCTTTTTGGATTTTTTTTCCTCTGATCATTCTGGCTAAGGATTAATACATTTTATTGACTTTTGAAAAAAATCTATCTTTTGTTTTCACTGATTTTCTCTATTGCTTTCTACATTTCACTTATTTTCACATTGATCATTACTACTTTCTTCTTTTTACTTTGAGTCTAATTTTCTATTATTTGTATTTTCTCAAGGTAGATGCTGTGGGCATTGATTTGAGAACTTTCATCTTTTCTAATACAGGTGTTTAATGTTAGAAATTTTCCACTAATTACTGCTTACAATTTATAAGTATAAATTGCTTTCCATGTTTCTAACTTTGTGAACATATGAAATACAGTTAAAATGGCTTTAATGACCTTGGCTGATAATTTTCATGTCTGTGTCAGTTTTGAGTCAGTTTCAGTTGATTAATTTTTCTTGTCATTATGGGTTATATTTTCTTGCTTTTGTGCATGACTGGCAATTTTTTATTGAAAGCCAGACATTTTTAATTTTAGCTTCTTTGGTGCAGGATATTTATATTTTTCTATAAATATTCTTGAGATTTTTTTTTTCCTGGCATGCAGATGGAAACAATTTGGTGGCTGGGATGGAGGGGGATCCTTATTGTTAAGATTTGTTAGATAGAACTGGAACAGTACCGACTAAAGCTCATTTTTCTCTAAGACTGAGACATATTTTTCTAAGACTGTATATTCTGAAAAATGCCTCCATTTCTACCCTGGCTATGGAAACAAACATTATTCCTTTATTCTCAGTCCTCTGTGAGTACTAGGCATGTTACCTCTGAACTGTTAGTGTTGTTTTTTCCCATCCGTAAGTAGTTTTCTCACATGCACATGCTCATCAGTACTGAACTGAATTATTCAGGGGAAACTTTTATACATCTCCAGAATTATAGCTTTGTGCAATATTCCCCTTTCCAATATTCTGACTCGTGAACTGTAGCTGCTTTAGTTCCCCTGGACTCTTGACTCTGTCTCCACACTCAGGGAGTCCACCAGACTCTGTCTGATTTCTCCCTTGTGCCACTGGCCCAAATTCTCTTGAGGCCATAAGCTATGGTATCATAGGAATCATTGCATCATTTTGATTTTGTTGTTGTACTGCTCATTTGTTTTGGATGTAAGACTGGATTCAGTACCTAGTACTTCATTTTATCTGCTAGATCCATTTTTAATAAATCTTTTAAATACTGTGTGCGTGTGTGTGTGTGTGCACGCTTACTTGCTCAGTAGTGTCTGACTTTTTTTGACCCCATGGACTGTAGCCTTCCAGACTCCTCTGTCCATGAAATTCTCCAGGCAAGAATACTGGAGTAGGTAGCCATTCCCTTCTCCAAGAAATCTTTAGACCCAGTGACCAAACCTAGGTCTCCTACATTGCAGGTGGGAATCTTTACTGTCTAAGACACAAGGGAAGTCCCTGAAATGCTTTACTTGGACCTAAAAATTTATTTTTATATGGTAAAATATGTTTGTAAAATAATCTTTGTACTTTATAATGCATAAATCTAATAATATGTGTTGTTTTATTTCTTTGTTGTACTTTAAACACTTTCTTTGTATTTTAATATGTAGAACAATTTTTTTTGCCATTTAAAATGAGTGAGAAAAGCATACAAGGGAAATCTATAATTTAATAACTGCAATTATGCTTTATGCATGAGCTCTTCTGTAAGATAGTCATACATAATTATTTAAAATGTAGAGATAATAGGAGAAGGAAACAAAGGAAAAAAATTTTAAAAATTGTATTCTGTAAGGTAATAACACTAACTTATGACTATTAACCCAGCACTCTAATGGTTGAATAGAGTTACCATTGGCATAAATAAAAATCATCTCTCTTTAATATAACACAAATGCATAGTGAGAGCCTATAAGACTTCTTATCTCCTTCCACTTTTTTAGGATCTAAATTCCAGCATGATCAGGTCTTGAAACCACGCAATTCTGGTTTTCAAAATGGTTCCTAAGCACATAAACTCCAATTTAAAGATTAAATTTTAAGTCACTGTCAGTTAACATTTAACAGTGATTATAAAGCTTTACGGCAATGGAACACCAGTTAGCAAAGGGTCCTTGAATTAGTTGTAAACCAAAGTCACTGAAGGGAGTACAGGGCAATGGTGAATTTAATTCCTATGATAGTAACTTATAAAATTAGTCTAGTCTATCTCTTAATTAACTACTGGGCTGTAGAAGTATTTTAATTTTATCATACCAGCATTATTCACCTTGACGCTTTAAAGTTCAAGGCTATTTTAACCTCCCTACCTCTGTACAAACTACATTCACCACCAGACTTTAATATGAGAAGAAAATGCACTGCTAGTTTTTTTCTGCCACCTGTCTTTAAGAAGTTACAGCTATCAGAGAGATATTTGTTTTAGATAGTTTCTAACGAGCAGGATCTTATCCACCACAGTAAGTTGGCTGCCCCTACCCAAATAGCTCTTCTGTAGACAATTACAGTGAAAGTCCTCATCTCAATATATGGTGTCCTTCTAACATGGACAGAAAAAGTCAACTCAAATGGGAAAAAATAAGTTTCTAAATACAAACACAATATAGTTTGAAGCATAAATTTAGAATGGGAGGTACTACCTAGGTTAGTTTTCCAATTCTCCAGAAGAACGTATAATTTTTGGATACATTTTATCAGTTGATAAGACAAAAATTCTACTCTTTCTTATAGCATATGATCAGTTAGATTTCCACCAAAATTACATTTCTATAATATCAGTCAGAACAAATGTTCTTTAGTTTTGGACTCAGGTATTATTTATTCCCTCCATTTTAATATTGCTCTTATGCTTTGCACTGCTAAAATATCACATTTTATCAACAAAGACAAATTCTTAAATGCCTTAAAACTGTTTTTTTTTTTAAAGTTAACATGTCCTATGCTATTTTCTTCATGACATGTTTTTTCCTACTTAGAATCTCTGAAGAATTGTCTTAAGATATCATATATCTTAATGTGATGGGTGAAATGAGAAATCAATCATACAAAACATTACAGTCATAATTTAAAAATTCAAAACAGCCTTCATCTTTCTTTTAATTTCAGGATCAGTGAATTGAAATCATAACATGTTAAAGCTGAACTCTAATTAACATTACTTGAAATAAAAGAGTGCTGAAGAGTGGATTAAAAAGTAGGATGTGTATAGAAAAAAAGAGAAAGCTTGTGAAAGCTGCTCCCTTTCCCCTGATGCTCCACAGTAGGCAACTTCTCCACTACAATCAAAACTTAGTCATGATCTCAAAGTGCAGCCCATTACCAAGAAACCAGCACTTTTTTTTTTTTTTTTTTTTTTTTTGCTCCTTCTTGGTTATGTCTACTTTACCATGTTCACTAAGGAGAGAAATATGCAGCAAAAGTCTTTCAGTAAATACTAATATAAAAATGTCCTGTACAATATCACAAACCTCCATCCATAGTTCATCAGGCACTCTATCAGATCTAGTCTCTTAAATCTATTTCTCACTTCCACTGTATAGTCATAAGGGATTTGATTTAGGTCATACCTGAATGGTCTAGTGGTTTTCCCCACTTTCTTCAATTTAAGTCTGAATTTGGCAATAAGGAGTTCATGATCTGAGCCACAGTCAGCTCCTTGTCTTGTTTTTGCTGACTGTATAGAGCTTCTCCATCTTTGGCTGCAAAGCTATGGTTTTTCCAGTGGTCATGTATAGATGTGAGAGCTGGACTGTGAAGAAAGCTGAGCACCGAAAAATTGATGCTTTTAAACTGTGGTGTTGGAGAAGACTCTTGACAATCCCTTGGACTGCAAGGAGATCCAACCAGTCCATCCTAAAGGAGATCAGTCCTGGGTGTTCATTGGAAGGACTGATGCTGAAGCTGAAACTCCAGTACTTTGGCCACCTCATGCGAAGAGTTAACTCATTGGAAAAGACCCTGATGCTGGGAGGGATTGGGGGCAGAAGGAGAAGGGGATGACAGAAGATGAAATGATTGGATGGCATCACCGACTCGATGGACATGAGTTTGAGTAAACTCTGAGAGTTGGTGATGGACAGGGAGGCCTGGCGTGCTGCGATTCATGGGGTTGCAAAGAGTCGGACACGACTGAGCGACTGAACTGAACTGAACTGAATATAAAAATGTACTTAACAAGCATGATTTGTTTCTTTTTGGCAGAAAGTTTTCTTTATGTACTTTTGAATTAATACTTTTATTCACATTCCTGTTTCTTTCTCATGAATAACTAAGGTTAATCTTCATTATCATTTTTCCACATTCTGTAGGTAACACACCATCATATTCATTACTTGCTCCCTCTGCTCAGCATGATGGGACGGTTATTCAAGTTTTTACTCCATAACACTAACACTAATAGCATAACACAATATAATATAACATAACTAATAACATAACACTAATTTGGTTTTTATCAGTATCACTTTTACCCTGTTAGAGACTTCAATTATTCTGATGGGGTTCAGGATGCACCACCCCAAAATATAGCACCTTTATATATTGAATATTTTAAGCTGAGGATTTTGGGGAAATGGCAAGATCACTCTGTCCTCCATCCCCCTTGCCCTTCTTCTCTGAAACAGATCATAAAATCCTCACGTGAGAAGTGCCCTCCCTATTCCCAAAGGAAAGAAGCATGCTATCTCCTAAAACAAAGAGACACCAAGAAGAATCTTAATTTTCTGAACGTTGAGCTTTAAGCGAACTTTTTCATTCTCCTCTTTCACTTTCATCAAGAGGCTCTTTAGTTCTTCTTCTCTTTCTGCCATAAGGGTGGTGTCATCTGCATATCTGAGGTTAGTCATGACCTAATCACCCCCTTAAAGGCTCCCACCTTCTAATTCCATCACATTGTGCATTAGGATTTTAACATAAAAATTATGTGGGAGTCATCAACATTTAGTCCATCATACTATGGATACCTAAGCTTGGGAAATTGTTCAAGAACAGAAATATCAGGAAATATAACCCACTTACCAAATACATAGAAATAAAATCATAGAACTAGGAAAAGTGAGGAGATGAAGGGAGAAGACAAAAGCCCAATAGGAAAACTAAGTGAAGAGGAGATAAGCAATCTACCTAACAGAGAGTTCAAGAATATGATTATAAAGATGCTTAATGAACTCAGCAATGAGATGGATGAACACAGTGAGAAGTTTAACAACGAGAAAACATAAAGAAGAACTAAACAGAGCTGAAGAATGCAGTGATTGAAATGAAAAATTAACTGGAAGGAATCAACAGCAGATTAGATAATACAAAGAAGGATATCAGTGAACAGGAAGACAGGGTAGTAAAATTACCCAAACTAAAAACAAAACAGAAAAAAATAATTTTTAAAATAAGGATAATTTAAGATATCTCTGAAACAACATCAGGTGTACCAACATTCATATTATAGGAGAAGGAAAAGGAGAAAACAGAGAGAAAGGGGTAGATAATTTATTTGAAGAAATAACTGCTGAAAATTTACATAGCATGGAAAAGGAAACAGACATCCAAATTAATGAAGTACAGAAACTTCCAAACAAAACTAATCCAAAGAGGTCCAAACCAAAACACACTGCAATTAAAACGGCAAAAATCAAGATTAAAGTTGTTGTTGTTGTTGTTTAGTAGGTAAGTTGTATCTGACCCATTTGTAACACCATGCCAGTCTCTTTTGTCCAAGGGATTGCCCAGGCAAGAATATTGGAATGGGTTGCCATTTCTTTCTCCAGGGGATCTTCCTGACCCAGGGATGGAACCCATGTCTCCTGCATTAGTCAGTTTCTTTACCACTGAGCCATCTAGGAAGCCTTAAGATTAAAGAGACATTTTTAAAAGAAGCAAGAGAAAAACAACTAGTTATGTGCAAAGGAACTCCCAAAAGATGATATGCTGACTTTTCAGCAGAAACTTTGCAGATCAAGAGGAAGTGGTGCAATATACTCAAAATGATGAGAGAAAAGCAAAACAAAGAAACAAACGAACAAGAAAAACTATAACCAGGAGAACATTAGCTAGCAAGGCAATGATTCAGGTTTGAAGAAGAGAGAGAGTTTTCAGAAAAATAAAAGCTCAGCACCACTGAACTGGTTCTGTAAGTAATGTTAAAGAGGTTTTTTCTAAGCAGAAAACCCAAGAGTACAACAAGAAATATGAAAATTATGAATGGAAAAAGCCTCACTGGTATAGGCAAACATACAGTAAAGGTAGTAGATCAATCACTTAAAAACCTTGCAAGAAGATTCAAAGACAAAAGTAGTAAAACCACCTATGTCTGCAATAAGTAGTTAGGAGTCACAAAACAAAAAGATGCGAAATATGTGACAAAAGTTAAACATGGATGGGGAGTAAAAATGAAGGGTTGTTAGAATGTGTTTGAATTTGAGATCAACTTGAAATAATCATATGTAAATATACCTTTATACATTCAAATATATATTTAATAATATGTAAATATATGTGCATATGTATTTGATATTAAAATTACTAACTTTTTAACATACATAGATTATAAATCTATCAAAAGTAAACCTTGCAGTAAAGTTTGAATTTCTTATTTATGCAGCATATTTTATAAAACATATTTAGAAAATAGGAAAATTAAAAACTAATAAAAATTATATCATTACATATATAATAGGCATGTTATTTTTCTTATTATCAACTTGAACTTTTTGGACTTGGTATTTATAACTGTTGAAATATATGGAAAGGAGTTTTATTAAGTACTTACTATATCTATACTCACTACCATTCAAAATTTCAAATTGTATATCAATACTAAGTGAGTGTTTTTTATTCATATTAAAATTACAAATGAATCTCATTAATTTTACAATTAACCTTAATAGCAAGAAGAAAAATCTGTGACCTTCATTAAATTTGTTTATTATTCAGATTCAAATTAGAAGATAATTCCTTTTAGTTAATAAGGCTTTCAGTCGCAAACGTGGATGCTATAAAATAGTAATTAATTACCACATGCAAATGAATACATTGATATAAAGCCACAACTCATCACTTAAGCCTATGTTCAATAGGTAAAACAGTATTTTACTATTATTTAGTACATCATGTATTACTTAGTACATGTTACAAATAAACATGATACATACTATATTAAATATTAAACAATTTGTTCTAAACATATTTTTTCAGAAAAAAACAAAAATATTTTTTTTTCTTGTTTGTTTTATTTTTTTGAATACCAGGTATGAGATAAGGGGAAACTCAGAGACAGTGGTTGTTGTTCAGTTACTAGTATGAGCTCATTTATAAATTTAAATAAAAAGTTAACAGTTCTTTTTTAGTGAAAACTATGACTAAAGCCATAAAAGAAAAATATGAAAAAATGATGTATTTAATTATAAGAATAGGAGTGAATTTTATCACTCATTAATAATTTATTAACAGAATATTACATGTAAAACATCAATATAGATATGTTCTGTTCAATAGAGTAGTCACTAGACTCAATGGACATGAGTTTAAGTAAACTCTGGGAGTTGGTGATGGACAGGGAGACCTGGCGTGCTGCAGTCAATGGGGTCACAAATAGTTGGACATGACTGAGCGACTGAACTGAACTGAACTGAGCCTATGTGGATATTTATATTTGAATTAATACAACTTAAGTAAGATTTAACAATCAGTTTGTCATTTGTACTAGTCACAATTAAAATATTCAGTGACCACATGTGGTTAGTAGTTACCATATTTGGTACAGAATACTTTCAACATTGCTGAAAATTCTATTGAACAGTGTTGGTTCAAAACCTGAAAATTCACAACATGTAAGACAAAGTACTTGTACTCAAGGATGTTGAAACAGAGTTTCAGATGAATGCTATAGATAATATAAAATAATCTGAGCTGTCATTATGAGCTGAAATAACAGAGTGGAAGCATCAGCAATATGTGGGATTAAAGAGTGACAAAATCTATCCTTTTTACAACCAATCTTTTTACAACCCATCTCTTTTTTGGCCCATGCTTACTACTTCTCTCCTCTCTTTATACCTCAGGACACTTAACATAATCCCTTCAAGTACTGTAGAATTGAAAGGAGGAAGGAAGAGGAAAGAAATAAAACGAGAAAGGGAAGAAGGGCTGAAAAAGAACTTAATACAAATTCAGCCTTCATACTGGCTTCTATAGGCTTCCTTGGTGGATCAGACTGTAAAGAATCTGCCTGCAATTTGATTTGATCCCTGGGCCAGGAAGATCCCTGGAGAAAGGAATGGCTACCTACTCCAGTATTCTTGCCTGGAGAATTCCATGGACAGAGAAGCCTGCCGGGCTACAGTCCATGGGGTCTCAAAGAGTTAGACACGGCCGAGCTATTAACACACACTGGCCTCTTCAGGCCTACAAAACAAAACAGCACTGACATTAGCTACCTGCTGATATAGGGAGCGGGAAAAGTGTAGGAGAACGAGTAAATAAATATCTTAATAAATCCTGTTCTACAAGCAAAAACAAAAGATGCTTCTTTATTGTACTTACTCCCCTCTTTGGTTCCCAATGCCTTCCTAGAGTGAAGAAATGTTTCTAGAAAAATTGACAATAGTAACAATGTATTATTCTTAGTAATCTCTTCATAGAAATAATAAAAAATTATCATAGGAATATCAACAATGACTTAATGTAAATGCAAATTACCATGAATTAGACAGGCATGTGGAGTGGAAGATCTCCTAACATTTTCCTCTTTATGCTATGGAGGAAAAAGAAATAGCTATTGCAATCACATATCTAGTGTCTAGTCTACATTTTAACATAATTAAGAGATTTCATGCATTCTGTCCTAAAGAGAAGGCAATCAGGAAAATAATTTTGTATGCTGTATATTAATGAATGCCACCATATTAATACAGTAAAGACACAGACTGCAATTACTTTTTTCTTTTTCCAACTCTGAGGCATTTAGCATTACTATCTTAATAAAATAGACTGAAGCAATTTCTGAAGAAAAAAAAAAAACTGACATAATGGATTCTGAAAATTCTCTTTCAGTAAAAAAAAAAACTTACCCTCGTTTATACTCTTAAAAGATAAAATGTACATGATCATTTGAGAAAAAAAATGTTAAGACTATATTTGCTGTGGTAAAATGATATGCAAACAAATATACTAGTATCATTGCAGTGAGGCCTGTAATGGAGAATAGGAAGCAATTCAATGATACATGAGGATCTCAAGTATGAATGTCCTTAAATCAGGGCAGAAAATAAACATTTGGGATAATTAAAGGATATAAAATCAAGCCTTGCTAGATTTAATCAAATAATAAATGAAAGCAAGTATGATAACTTACTTCAATGCTGAAAAATTATAGAGCGTATTCTTCAATGAAAATAGAAACTAACGGCCATAACAGTCTATTTTAACATGCATATGCATCTGTGTTTTCAACCACTTAAGACAGAGGAATAAGTAATTGTATTTTGTGGCATAATAGACATAAAAGGATAAGGTTTAGTGTGGCAGAATTGACTTCAGAAAAGTGAAAATGCATTGTTTGGTCAATGAAAAATGATTAAATTCATTTATGAGATAAAGAGAGCATGTCATAACTATTTTATATCTCCTAGAAGGCTTTTGAAAAAGACTTTAATTTGCTCTTAAAATAACTGTACAAGACAAAAGAAATACATAGTAAGAAGGGATGACCTTGCACATCCTTAAATAACTTTGACATTTGAAAGGATTTTTCTGATGGTTTGGTTTATTACAAAGAACAAATATATGTGGCAGTTTTCTAGGTCAATTGTGCGTTATTGTGAGGACAAACAAAAATGTAAGCAGTAAGGGGAAAGTATTCCAGAAGAGTATCGAGTATCACTGCACTCCTCAGTGATGTCATTAGTTTCTCAAGACACGTAACTAGTGATCTTATTGTTTTCCTCACAGCAGCAACAGCAAAGGGCATATTTTGCTATTTATTCAATCTTTCTCTCATGATGGCAACTTGGATACTGTTTTCTTAATGATTTCTTCTGTCGTCATTACGAATAAACTGTAAGTAAGGTTTTTCTGCAAATTTCACAAGAGGATATATCTGATGGTTGAAAACTCTTAATTCAGTATACAGGGATCCATTTCTTAATCCATGGACATCATTGGCCTCTGGGTAAGCCATGGATGACGTCATGCTGATGGGTCATTGACTCTAACTTAAACAACTGAAATCAGAGTATGCATGTGTGCTCAGTCATGATGGACTTGTTACCACCCTATGGACTGTAGCCCACCAGGCTCCTCTGTCCTTGGAATTTTCCGGGCAAGAATACTGGAGTGGGTTGCCATTTCCTTCTCCAGGAGATCTTCCTGACCCAGGGATCAAACCCACGTCTCCTGAATCTCAAGCATAGTCAGGGTAGTGAGTTCAACTTATGGCTTAGCAATAAAAACATTTTGAAGAAGCTTTTCTTAAAAGGAGGTGATATCAAATGGCATTAGGAATTCAGTTTCTACAGTAAGACAAATATCAGGACCGAGCCAACAGTAAGTATGAAAACTCAGGTAACTAATTTATAATGAGTCTCAATTTCCTCATCCGTTAAATGGGGATTCATTAGAATATTTTCTGAACCTCTACTATGAACTATGTACTCTTCTGGGTACTCAAAAAAATAAGTTTTTCAAGTGAAAAATAGAGCCCTCATGGAGCCTACATTCTGGTGTGGGAAATAAAGTAAATTATGCATGAAATAAGTAAACAACACATGATGTCAAAAAGTGATTAAATGTTAAAAAAAAAATGACACATATATAGACAGAGAACAGGATAAGAAGGATTAGGGATGCATGGAGGAAGGAGTGTTGTGAAAATTAATAGGATGATCATTTCATTGAGAAAGTGAGAGTTGAGCAAAAAAGTGAGGAACTTAACTCTATTAGCAAGGAGTTAAAAAGAAGTGTGCAGGGGAGACAACCAACAAAGTCTGACATAATGGCCTGTAAGATTCTGATTTTTCCCAATGATTGTGATTTTTTAAAATATCAATTATTTCAAAACTAAATGATCATTTTGGAAGGATGCTTCTACTGCACTGGTATTCTAAGCTTAAAA